>NW_024373368.1:699871-1241844 GCF_014805655.1 Passer montanus
CCTCAGCCTGCAGCAGCTAGGGGCGGCCGGGGGGGGCCCGGCCGGGGGACCGGAACCGCCTCCGCCTCCGCCTCGGGCCGGCGCGGCCGGCAGCGCGCCTGCATGAGGTTGATGCTGCTCTGCTGCACCTGGAGGGACGAGCCTATGGGAGAGGACGAAGGTGCGTGACCCCCCGAGCCCCCCGGCTGACTCAGCGCTTCCGCCGCCGCTCGGGCCCCGGGACCCCCCAGCCCGGCTCCTGCGGACCCTGCCGCCGGCCTGCAGCCCCCCGCATCCTGCCCGCAGCCTCCCGCACTGTCCCCGCGCCCCTGCATCCTCCTCGGCATCCCCATCCCGCACCCCTGCACCCCCAGCATGCCCCCTGCACTCCCCACCCAGCCCGCATCACCGCTGCATCCCCAAAGGTGCCCGTGAGCCCGCATCCCCCCCTGCACCCCCTCACCCAGCCCGCATCCCTCCCTGCATCCCCCACTGCATCCCTCTCTGGTCTGTGTCCCCCTTGTGCCCCCCCATCCAGCCTGCACCTTCCCCACAGCCTCCCTGCATCACCCTCCACCCCTACATCCCCCTCTGAAACGCCCGTCCCGCACCTTACATCCCCCGTGCCCCCCGCACGTCCCCTGTGCTCCCCAGCCACCCTGCATCCCTCTTGCACCCACAGATCACCCCCTGCACCTCGCACTCGTCCAGCCCACAGCACCGCTGCATGCTCCACTGCACCTGCAAATGTCCCCCTGCATCACTCCCCTGGCTGCATCCCCCTGCACCCCCATCCAGCCAGCATCCTCCTCACACCCCCAAATGTCCCCAGCAGCCCCTGCTCACCCTGCCTCCCCTCTGCGCGCCCAGATCTTCCCTGTTCCCCCAGTTCAGCCTCCATCCTCCCATCCTTCCTTGTACTGCCACCCAACTGCATTCCCCCCTGCACGCCCAAATCCCCCCCATCCTCCTTGTCCAGGACTGTGCGCCCAGCCTGCATCCCTGCACCCTCCCAGCACCCCACATCTCCCACTGCAGCCCTGTCCAGCCTGCATCCCCTCCTGCACCTCCACATCCGCCTGCACCCCCACACCTCCCCATCTCCCCCTGCACACTCCATGTGCCCCTCCTGCACCCCCATCCCCTCCAGCCTGCATCCCTCCTGTGCTCCCCAATCCCCCTGCATCTCTCCTGCACCCCCAGATCCCTGCTGTGCCTTCCTTCCCCTCTGCACTCACTGGGCCTCTTGTACCACCCCAAGAACGTGCACCCCAGGACCTCTGCAGCCACCCTGCATGCCTCTGTGTGTCCCCCATTCACCCTCCACCCTGCACCCCTCTGTGTCCCCCCATGCACTGTGCATCCCCCAGAACCCTCTGCACCTCTCTGTGCTCTCCTGCATCCCCCAGCACCCGTCCAGCATCCCTGTGTGTCCTTCTGCATCCTCCATCATCCACTCTGCACCCCTGTGTGCCCCCCACTGCCCTGTGCATGCCCCAGCACCCACTCTGCACCCCTCTGTGTGTCCCCCATTCATCCCCCACCCTGCAGCTCCTGTGTCCCCAGCACTCACCCTGCTGTCCCCCCATGCACCCACCAGCCATCCCACACCCCGCCATCCTCCTGGATCCCTTGTGCACCCATCCTGCCCCTCTTCACCCTCCCTACACTCTGTGCCCCCCTCCTGCCCCCTCTGTCCCCCTCCCATCCCTGCCCTGTCGCCAGCCCTGGGGCCATGGGTGCCACGACCTTGACCCGTTGTGGGATCAGTGGGTGGGGGATGGAACTCACCCCCCCGGGCAGAGGGATTTCATCCCGGCTGCTGCTGTGGGGGCTGGGGCTGGCTGCTGGGGTGACAGCGCTGTCCCCTCGTGTTGCTGCCTGCAGGGAGCGACCTGCCGGTGTGTGCGAGCTGCGGGCAGGGCATCTACGATGGGCAGTACCTGCAGGCACTGAAAGCTGACTGGCACGCCGACTGCTTCAGGTGGGACCCGCGGGGACACCGGGGACACCGGGGTGGCATCAGGGACAGTGGGATGGATGGTGTCATGGACACTGGAATGGATGGCCTTAGGGACACCGGGGTGGCTTCAGGGACAGTGGGATGCTCTGCAGGGACAGGGACAGTGCTCCCTCCCGTTCCGGCCATGGCAGGGACATGCGTGCAGCTATCGTGGTGTCACTCACTGGAGCGTGGCTGTGGCTCCTGGCACCCGTGGGGATGCTCCGGCTGAGGCCAGGCCTGGCAGAGGGCTCTGCTGCCTGTCCCTCGCTGTCCCCTCCTGCCGGGTGACAGGGCGCGTGTGGCTGATGTCACCCGCCCCCCTCCCTCCCAGTTTCCTCTTTCACTCGAGCCCTCCCGGCAGCTCCAGCTGTTGGAGCCCCGAGAAGGAGAAGGAGAAAGGGTAGGGTCAGGCTGCGCAGGGGTGCCCGGGACCTGACAGGGCTTCCTGTGGGGCTGGGGGTGCCCAGGGTTGTCCCCGGGGTGTGTCCCTGTCGGAGGAGGAGGATGCTGGCAGCGGTGCTGAGGAAGAGCCGCGTCCTGAGCGCTGGAGCCAAGTGAGTGGGAGTGGGAGTGGGATTGAAGTGGGAGCGGGTCAGGACGGGCCCTGCACCCCAGGGAGCCCCGGGGGGCTCAGCCTTGTCCCCCGTGCTCGGCTCCCCCTCTCCGGGCCGTCAGCCAGGGCAGGGCCGCTGCGGGGCCGCAGCTGGATCCGGTCCCCCCGGATGAGCAGCTTCCGGCAGCGCTTGCCCTGCTGAAAGCCTTCCTCCTCCTGCTCCTGCTCTTCCTCCTCCTCTCCTCTCCTCTCTCTCCCCCTCTTCTCCCCCTCCCCTTCCCCTTGTCCTACGTTTCCCTCTCCTTCTCCCCCTGCTGCTCTTCCTCTCCCTCCTCCTCCTCCTCCCCGCCCCCAGCCCAGGGGAGGTTTCGTGCTGCGCCATCGGAGGGGGAGTCCTCGTGCGGTGACGTCATGGGGTGGGGAAACTCCGCGCCGTGACGTCACCGCTGCTTGGTATTCCACCTGCGTGGCCGGGGACCCCCGTACTGCACATCCCTGCAGGAAATCCCCTGCAGCTGCCCCTGCACTCCCTGTGCAACCCTGCACCCTACAGCTCCCCCGTACTGCACATCCCTGCAGGAAATCCCCTGCAGCTGCCCCTGCACCCCCTCTGCAACCCTGCACCCTACAGCACCCCCATACTGCACATCCCTGCAGGAAATCCCCTGCAGCTCCCCCTGCACTCCCTCTGCAACCCCCACACCCTACAGCTCCCCCGTACTGCACATCCTTGCAGGAAATCCCCTGCAGCTCTCCCTGCACCCCCTCTGCAACCCTGCACCCTTCAGCACCCCCGTACTGCACATCCCTACAGGAAATCCCCTGCAGCTCCCCCTGCACCCCCTCTGCAACCCTGCACCCTACAGGAAACCCCCGTACTGCACATCCCTACAGGAAATCCCCTGCAGCTGCCCTGGCACCCCATCAACCCCCTCCCAAAGAGGATCTCCTGCTTTGCAGCCCCCTGCACCCCTCCCACCACATCCCCTGCACCCATTCAGCACTCCCCTGTAGAAAATCCTCTACAGCTCCCCTTCTGCACCCCTCAGCCACTCCCACACCCCCACACAAATCCTCTCTGGTACCCCTGTCCCGTCCTGCACAGTCTGATGTGCACTCCTGCTGCTGTATCCCAAAACAGCCCCGGGCACACCCTGCTGTTGTCACCCCTGCACCCCCCAGAAGCTCCCCCTCCCCCTGTGCCCCTTGCAGATTGTCCCAAGGCTGATGTGTCCCTGGCCAGGCTGGCGTATCCCTCTGGCTGCCTGTGCCAGGGTAGGGAGTTTGTGACCAAGGGGGCATGTCCTCTGTCCCTGATCAGGCTGGCACATCTGTCACCAGGGTGAGAAATCTCTCTGTGTATCCGTGACCAGGGTGGCATGTCCCTATGTGTGTCCCTGACCAGGCAGGGACATCTCTCTCTGTGTGTCTGTGCCAGGCTGGCACATCTGTGGCTAGGCTGGGACATCTCTCTGTGTGTCTGTGCCAGAGACACACAAGGACTGGCAAGTCTGTCACCACAGTGTCATGTCCATGGCAAGTCTGGCACATCCCTCTGTGTACCCGTGACCAGGCTGGCACGTCTCTCACCAGGCTGGCACATCCCTGTGTATGTCTGTGACCAGGGTGGGACATCCCTCTGTATGTCTGTGACCAGACTGGCATGTTACCCTAGTCATGGATAGGGAGACATGCCCTTCTGTGTATCTGTCACCAGGGTGGGATGTCCCTCTGTCCGTGACCAGGCCGCCACGCTTGTGACCAGTCTGTCTCATCCCTCTGTAAGCCTGTGCCAGGCTGGCACGTCTGTCACCAGGGTGGCATGTCTGTCACCAGTCTGGTACATCCTTCCGTGTGTCTTTGTCCAGGCTGGCACATCCATGCAGGGCTGGCACTTCCCTCCTCATGCCTCTCCCTTGTCCATCCTAGTGTCCCCACGTGTCCCTGCAGCCCCACTCTGGACTGTCACACCCCTGCAATCACCTGCTGTCACCCTGGGGATGGTGACACATTGATGCAGTGGCCCTGCAGCTACACAGGAAGTGAGGGAAGCAGCTTGCCCAGAGAGCTGTGGAGCAGGCAAGCACTGGCTGTGGCGACAAGGTGACAAGGGTGTCTCTGTCCCTGCTGCAGGTGTTGCGAGTGCGGGGCCTCCCTGTCCCACCAGTACTACGAGAAGGATGGGCGCCTGTACTGCAAGAAGGATTACTGGGCACGCTTCGGGGAGCTGTGCCACGGCTGCTCCGAGCAGATCACCAAGGGGCTGGTCATGGTGAGCCACGGGGTCCCCAGGGGGAGGACATGGAGCCTTGTGCCTTGGCTGAGCTCCTGGGGAGCAGGGGAGTGGGGAAGGGGTGCAGACCCCCAGCACCACTGGGTGTGTCAAGGGTGTCCTCTATGTTTTAGGGGACCCTGGAGGGCCTCGCTGGGGTTGGGGATTGCAGGGGAGATGCTCAGGGTGGTGGGAGATGTTCCTGCAGCCACCCCCAGCTTGGTGGCACTTCTGTCCCCACCAGCCCACAGCTCCGTCTGCCCTACCCACGGCCCCAGTGCACCTGTGGGTGCTCCCAGGCCCCTCCGAGCCCCTGCCCTGCTCTCTGTGCCTGGACGGGGGGTCCTGGGGCTGACGGCACTGCCTGCAGGTGGCTGGGGAGCAGAAGTATCACCCCGAGTGCTTCAGCTGCCTCAACTGCCGCGCCTTCATCGGGGACGGGGACACCTACGCTCTGGTGGAGCGCTCCAAGCTCTACTGGTACGTCTGCTCTGGGGAGACCGGGGGGACGTGGCCCCTGCACTGCCACCCACCCTCCTGCTCTGCTCCCCACAGCGGCCACTGCTACTACCAGATGGTGGTGACACCAGTGATCGAGCAGATCCTGCCGGACTCGCCGGCCTCCCGCATCCCTCACACCGTCACCCTCGTGTCCATCCCCGCCTGCTCCGACGGCAAGCGCGGCTTCTCTGTCTCCATTGACCAGGGCTGTGGCACCGAGCACCCGCGCACCGTGCGCGTCCGAGAGTGCGTCCTGTCCCCTCTGCCACTGTCCCCTCCCCAGGGCTGGGGCTGCCCCTTCTGCCCCTGGGATCCATCCCAGGGACACCTTTTGGGGTGGGAGAGGAGGGGTGGTACTGGGCTGTCCGCATTGTCCAGGGGTGGCCTGTTGGACTGTGGTGGCGTGTCCCCAACTGCAGGGGGGTTTTGAGGGGCTGTGATGGTGTCTCCCTGGCCATGCTGGCATTGCCTTATATGCCAGAGTGGGTTCTGGGTACCATGCATGTCCCTGTGTGGTTGGGGTGGCTTGTGGACACTGTGCCAGCATGTCCTTGTCCAGGAAATGACAGTGGGGTCTCTGACACACCCATTGGGAGTGTCCTAGCACACCCCTCTGATGTCTGACCCCACCATCCCCACAGGGTGGACCCGGACTGCATCAGCCCTGACATGAAGAACTCCATCCACGTTGGTGATCGCATCCTGGAGATCAATGGCACCCCCATCGGCCACGTCCCCCTGGATGAGGTACGGTCCCCCTGTCACACCCCAGCCAGCCCCACTTCTGCCATGTCCCCAAATCCACCCCATCATCATTTCCCTCTGCAGATCGACCTGCTGATCCAGGAGACGAGCCGCCTGCTGCAGCTAACCATTGAGCATGACCCCCACGAGCCCCTGGGCCAGGAGCCAGGGCTGGCAGGCAGCCCCCTGCCCGCCCTGTGCAGCCCCCTGCGCTCGCCAGCCCCCGCGCCCTGCGGGGACCCCGCTGCCATGCGCCAGCGCGCTGTCACGTAAGGCCACCCCCTGCCCCTGCCCCTGCCCCTGCCCCTGCTGGGTGCCCCCTGCACACTGACCTCTGCCCATCCATCCCGCAGGAGGAGCTGCAGCACGGACAAGTCCCCGGGCTCGGGCTCCGTGGGCTCTCCCGCCTCCCAGCGCAAGGACATCGGGCGCTCCGAGTCCCTGCGCGTCGTGTCCCGTGCCCACCGCATCTTCCGCCCCTCGGACCTCATCCACGGAGAGGTGCTGGGCAAGGGCTGCTTCGGCCAGGCCATCAAGGTGGGCAGGGGGCACGAGCGTGGGGGTCTCGGCTCCCCAGGATGGAGGGGGGTGGCTGAGTCCCTGCGCTCCTGGCCAGGTGACACATCGGGAGACGGGCGAGGTGATGGTCATGAAGGAGCTGATCCGCTTCGATGAGGAGACACAGAGGACCTTTCTCAAAGAGGTGAGGGTCCCCTGTCCTTAATCCCCCAGGCTGCAGGAACACAAGGGATGGGTCTGTCTGATCCTGACCCCACCTGGACAGGGGTGACCAAGCCCCATGGGTGCAGCCCTGCCCACTGAGCCTACGAGCAGCAGCTCTGTCCAGGGGGTGTGGGAGCTTTGGGGTCTCACGGACATGGGGCTGGGGGGTTCTCCTGCAGGTGAAGGTGATGCGCTGCCTGGAGCACCCCAACGTGCTCAAGTTCATCGGGGTGCTCTACAAGGAGAAGAGGCTCAACTTCATCACAGAGTACATCAAAGGGGGCACCTTAAGGAGCCTCATCAAGAGCATGGTGAGCACTGGGGAGGCAGGTTGGTCCCCCATCGCCCAACAGCCCCAGTGTGGCTGGGGGACCCTTCTTCCTTTTCCATTTCCTGGCAAATTCCCCCTCCTGCCCCCTAGGACAGCCACTACCCCTGGAGCCAGCGGGTCAGCTTTGCCAAGGACATCGCCGCTGGCATGGTGGGTGCCACCATGGGATCAGTGGGTGGGACGGGTACTGGTGAGTGGGGGGACCATGGCATGGGGGTGCCCCTGCTCTCAGCCCACCCTTCCCACAGGCCTACCTCCACTCCATGAACATCATCCACCGCGACCTCAACTCTCACAACTGCCTCGTGCGGGAGGTGAGTCCCACCTTGTTGCTGCCCTTCCCCAGCCTGGCTTGTGGCTCTCAGTCCCCGTGTGGCTCCCCCAGGCCTCAGCCCTCCCTGTGCCCCCCAGAACAAGAGTGTGGTTGTGGCTGACTTTGGGCTGGCACGGCTGATGGTGGATGAGAAGAACCAGCCCGAGCATCTCAAGAACCTGAAGAAACCGGACCGCAAGAAACGCTACACGGTGGTGGGGAACCCCTACTGGATGGCCCCCGAGATGATCAATGGTGAGGGAAATGTGGCCAGCCAGGGCTCTGTCCCCAGGCAGGGGACGCTTGGTGGGGCTGGGACGGGACGTGTGACATGGCCTGCCCTGTGTCTGCAGGGAGGAGCTATGATGAGAAGGTGGATATCTTCTCCTTCGGCATCGTCCTATGCGAGGCAAGTGCCCCCGGGGCTGGGGTCTGCCATGGGTGCTGGGGTCCTCATGGTGTTTGGGGTCACTTCCCCAAGGCCGGGGTATCCCCCTTGGGATTGGGGTGTTTAGAGTCTCCACTTTAGGATTAGAGCCTTTTCCCTTGGGCTTGGGATCCCCCTAGGGCTTGGAGTCCTCATTGTGTTTGGGTTCCCCTCCAGGGTAAGGTTGTCCCCCTAGGGGTTGGGGTCTCCCTTTTGGGGTTGAGGTCCTCATTGTGCTTGAGTTCCCCCTCTTAGACTTGGAGTTGGGGCCTCTCTCCTTTGGTTAAGGGTCTCCCTGTTGGGGTCTCTCCCTTGGGTTTGGGGTTTCTTCATTGCGTTTGGGCTCCCTCCTGGGGCTTGGACATCTGCCCCTTGGGGCTTAGGGGTCCCTGTTTGGGGCTGAGGTCCCTCCTTGGTGCTGAGCCCGCCTGTTCCTGCCGCTGCCCCCAGATCATTGGCCGGGTGAGCGCCGACCCCGATTACCTGCCCCGCACCACCGACTTCGGCCTCAACGTCCGGGGCTTCCTGGAGCGCTACTGCCCCCCCGCCTGCCCCCCCAGCTTCTTCCCCATCGCCGTCTGCTGCTGCGACCTGGACCCCGAGAAGCGGTGGGTGGTGGGGACCCCCAGGGGTCCCTGGGGCAGGGGACGGGGTGGGGACAGAGCCAGCAGAGCTGCCACGTGTCCCTCTCGCTCAGGCCGTCCTTCGCCAAGCTGGAGCAGTGGCTGGAGACGCTGCGCATGCATCTGGAGATCCACTTGCCGCTGAGCTCCCAGCTGGAGCAGCTGGACCGAGCCTTCGGGGAGACGCACCGGCGGGAGGGGGGGCTGCCCGCGGCCCCGCGGTAGAGCCCCCGCCCGCACCCCTCTGCAGGGAGAGGGAGCTGCGCCCGCCACCAGCCGCTCCTGGGGCTGCCTCAGCCCGGGGCTGGATCCCCGGGCCCCTGGACGCGCCCCCACCCCGCTGCCCACCCCGGGGAGCCGGCTCTCCCCGGGGCCGCATGGCCCTGGGCACCCCCCACGCCGTAGCTCTGACCGCCAGGACCAGCCCGGCTGACGCACCGCGGGGACCGTCCCCCGTCCCCGTGTCCCCCCGGCTCACCTCCCCTTTGCACAGCGGGGCCGCCCCGCCCGAGCCCCCGGGCTGCCCCGGACAGAGCCGCGGCCTGCGGCGGTGCCTTGGCTTTCCGTGAACTTGCACTTGGACACAGGAGGGACCCCGCGGCCCCCCAGGGCACCCTCGTAGCAACGCCCTCGGCCGGTCCCTGAGGCTGCTCCCACTGGCACCCCGGGCTCGGGGGGCTGCCGGCACCCCCGGCCGAGCGAGGTGGCACGGGGGACGCCCCCGTGGCGTGGGGACAGGCATGTAGCGGTCCCTGCCGCCCCTGCTGCCCGTGCTGAACCCTGACCACGCAGCTGGGGACAGCACTGGGTGCTGCAGAGGGACGTGGGGCTGTGGCTCATCTCGGTCCCCCTGCCCTGGAGGGCCCTGGGGGTTGCGCCACGCGGTGCTTTTCATGCTCTTTATTCAGGTTCATTTTTCTGTAAGATATTTAAAGAGAAGAGTTTGTATTATTTTTTCATACAACGTAGCGTTTGCCATTTGTCACTGCCTCGGTTCTGCTTTCCCGAAGGGATCAAACTGTGAAGCCTCTCCGTGCACTTTTGCCCGGGAAGTCCAAGGTGACGTCCTCTGTGGAGGCGGGAAGGGAGCTCAAACTGTGATGTACCCCGAGCCGTGAGTCAATAAATCCTTCCCCGCTCGCTGCCCGGCCTGTTGGCAATCGCTCGCCTCCCCCGGGGGGGCTGGGAGCTCCTGGGGACACTGAGGCACGAGGGGACAGTCCCTCTGCCCAGGGTGGGGCTGTGACACTGGCCGTGGTGGCACCCACCAGCTCGCTTACCCCCATGGGGGCAGTACTGTTGTCTCCCTTTGTGCTGTCCCCACCCCATTGTGGGTACCCAGCCCTGGGACTAGTGCCATCCCTGCTTATGTCACCAGGGCCCCCAAGTGCTGTGTCCCCTCACTGGCCTGGTGGCCATGCCCACTGTCATGCCAGGGTGGTGACAGGCAGGTGACAGAACTGTGTGACCATCGGTGCCATGGAGCTGATTTGCCTTCGGTGTAAAACCAGCCCCAGGGAACAGTGAGGTGGCTCCTGCTGGGGAGGCCATGGCCCTCCCGTGCTGTCCCTCTGTCCTCAACACCTCTCTGAACCAAACTGAGGTCCCCAAGGTGGGGGAGCTCCATCCTTGGGGATGGTGAGCTTTGGAAGCTGGAGAAGACCTGGAACCCAAAGAGCTGAGGGGGACTGACAGGGAAGGGATGGGACTGGGGGGATGTCCCCAAGGATGTCCCCAGTGAGGCTGCAGCTGGGGAAGGAGCCTGAAGGGGTGCCAGGATCCAGGCTGGAACCCCCACCAGGAAACCTCATGGTTTATTGCTCTGCAGGGACATGGGGGGGATGTAGTGACAGTGGCTCTGTCCCCCCTCCTGGGATGGCTCCAGACTCCTGTTCCCCCAGTGAGGGACAGGGACCAACACCCTGCCTGGTGTCACAGGCTGTCATGCTGCCCTTGGTGACACCACACTGCCCCTGATGACACCCCACTGTGCTGATTCTTTGCTCTGGGAGCAGGACACTGTCACTCCCTGGGAGCGCTGGGGTGAGGGACACACTGTGGCCATCAGTCACCCCTGTGACCAGCAACTCATCCCAGACCAAGCCACCAGCTGGGACACCCCCTTGCCAGGCAGGGAGGTGGCTCTGGCACAGCTGCAGTGGCCCCATGCTGTTACTGTCACACAAAAATCCCCTTCAGGGGTGTGCAGCACCCTGTGCCCAAATTCAGCAGTGGTCCAGCCTGACCCAGTGCTCGTGGGAGGGGCTCATCCCATGATGGCTGTCCCCTCCAGCCATCCCTTCCCAGGAGAGACAAGGCCATCCAGACCACGTCACAGGCCACCAAGAGCTGCCACTGCATCCACTGTCTCCTCCCAGCTCCTGCTCTGTGTCCCCCCCGGGATGTCTCTGTCCTGCCCACGCCTGACCCAGTTTGGAATGGTGATACGTGGGGAGCCAGGTGTCCCCACCAAGGGGGTGGCCGATGGCACCAGTGGCTCTGGCAAGGACACAACTGAGAGCTCCAGCCATGAACCATTGGCTGTGGGTTGTCACCTTCCTGGTGGGGAAGTTTGGGACTCCAGGGGAGAGGAGGAAGGGCAGGTTCTCCAGGAATCCTGGCAAGGTGGGCACTGGTGCTGCGGGAACCCTCTTGGGGGACATCTTGTGACAGGGGGAACGGGCAGAGGGTCCTCATGAGGCTTGAGATGTGCAAGGAGAAGAGGTGCTGGGACCAGTCAGGACACCCAGCTGCACAGAGATGTATGGAGGTGGAAAAGGATTCCTGGGATCCCACCAAGGCACTCAGCTGCACAGGGATGTGTGGAGCTGGAGGAGGGTCTCAGGGGTCCAGATGGGGTTCCTGGGGACATGGGGTCTGGTCCCCATCCCTGGCCACAGCAAGACTTACCCCCACATGAGGATTTTCCAGCAAGCAATGCCTCTGGGATACTCTGGAGCCCTTTCCACCTCAGCCAGAGGCTGGACTAAAGACATCCTGGGATCGTTCCTGTCCTCCACCCCTCTGATCTCCCATCCTGCATCTGGCTTGTGGCTCTGCAGGGTGTCTGTCACGGCTGACCCTGCCCCCAGAGCCGCCTCTGTCCCCTGGGCACAGGATCCCTCCCTCTGGCTCAGGGACAGAGGATTTGTGTGACTGGAGCAGCCTGAGCCCTCCCTCCATAACTTGGTGTCACTGTCACACCTGCCCTCGGCAGCCTGGGCTGGGATAGGAGCCACCTCCTTGGTCACACATGTCACCAGGACCTGGTGGCTCCATGGGAAACATCCGGATGCCCAAAACCCTGGTGGAGCTCTGAGGCCAGTGGTGGGGGGTCAGTACCTGTCTGCCTCAATTTCCCCCGTGGCTGGAGCGGGTTGTGGGATATAGGGATGGGAAGAAGGGCTGTCACCCCAGCTCCTGTCCCCCCTCTGGTGTCTCTGGTGTCTTGACAGGTAAGGCTGGCCAAACCCAGACAAGAAAATCCCGTGGGAAACAGTTCCCACCTCATTTGCCAGCAGTTTTGGTGAGGTCCACATAAGCGTGGCATTTATAAACACAGCCCTGGGAATGCGGTTCTGCCATCCTGCCCCTCTCTGCCAGCTGGGGCACTGGGGCCCATCCCTGACCCACAGGGACACAGGCACCTGGGAGGGGACTGCTGGGGGTGCCTGAAAGCCTCAGCTGCTTCTGGTGGGAAGAATGGCTTCTCCTCAGTCCCAGTGCCATCCTCCCCCCGCTCCAGCACAGCCTCTTCACACTGGGCTCCGCAGGGGAGGTGAGTGATGGGCTCTGGGATTCCCCAGTGCCACCAGGTCCCCAGGCAGGACCGGGGATGGGCAGCATGGACTGATGAGTCCTTTGGGAGGGATTTGGGAGCTGGTGACATGATGAGCTGTGGGAAGGTTCAGTCCAAGGAGGGAAGGGGCCTTGTGTGGGCAGGGCTTGGGTGGGACACATGGGCTCGTGGGTTTGGATGGCTGTGGCACCTTCCCCACTGCTGTGACACATCCTATAGGGCTCATCCCATGTCCAAACCCCTCCAAGGGACTGGCATGCCCAGACTTGGGGAATGTGGGCCCTTAGAACCCCCAGGACCCCCTACTCTGAGCAGGAGCTCTCTGCAGAGACAGCCCAAGGATGGGGAGACCCTGGTATGTGGGTTTGGGGAGCTGTGGGACCCTGGCATGTGGGTTTTGGGTTTGGGAGACCCCAGACTGTGGGTTTGGGGAGCTGTGGGACCCTGCATGTGGGTTTTGGGTTTGAGAGACCCCAGACTGTGGGTTTGGGGGCTATTGGCTGCCCTATTAGACTCAAGCACAGGGAGCAGCCCAGGCATGGGCAGCCCTTCTGGGATGAGGCCAAAAGGCAGGAGCTACATCCCAGGTTTTCAGGGTCCACTCTGAGCACAGACCCCCCCAGCCCAGCTCATCCCTGTGCTGGAGCAGATCTTGGGGAGCACTGTAGGGTGCCTGATGTGGTTTATCCTTTCCACAGTGTGAAAAAATGAGTTTATTCCCAGATAGGAGTCTGTTTGGCTGTTTTGGAGAGGGGAGAGCAGAACTTCTGCCTGTGCTTGGTGGCTTTGGGAGTGGACCCTTGGGGCTTTGTCCCTTGGGATGTGTCACTGCAGTGAGGTGCTCCACTCCTGCACATGGCATTCCTCGGCCCAGCCACCGGGCTGGGAAGGCCCCCAGACAGACCCGTTGTAAGGGAGAGCTAAAAATAGACGTTCTCACGGCAGATGCAGGGAAGCATCCGAACGTGTGGCCTCTGGATGTGCCCGCAGACGAGGACGGGACTGACCCAGCCCCATCCCATGCCTGGCTGACACCCTGTGGTCTCCATGACCCCAAATCTTGCCCCCGACCCTCCTGTGAGCCTCCCGGGCAGCCGGCAGCCCCGGTGCAGGCAGTGAGGAGGTTAAGCTCCCCACGCCCGCCGGATGCAGCATCCTGGGCTGGGCTCTTTCCATCTTGTTTTGGTTTGGAGGAATAAAAGCTTTGGCAGCAGCAAAGCCGCTTCCCAAAATAACTCAGCCTCCCATGGTAATTATAGAGCTCCGGGCCCCGGTAGCGAGCGGAGGCTTCCCAGCCGGGCCGGGCCATTGGATCGCTGCTGCTGCCGGCCCGAGGGACCCCGGGGTGCCTCGGGGGCCCTGGGGACTGCTCCAGCTGCGCCACCCTCCCTGGGCGTCACCATCTCTCCCCTTGGCGTCACCTCGCAGACAGGGAGGCGCAGCCCCTGTGTCCCCTCCCGCCCCGCAGCTGATCCCTTCAGCTTTTAATGCTCCGTGTAAAGCCCAGGTTGCAGCTCCCCGGCCTCGATGGGCACTGGGCTACCGGAGCGAGGCGGTGGCAGGCGGGTGGCTGCTCCGGGCTGTGTCCCCGGCCGGGCTGACAGCTCCGAGCTCATCCCGCAGTGCCGGCCTGAGAACGGCCGGCTCACCCCGCAGTGCCCTCCCACCCCCGCTGCTCCTTGAAGGGCAGGGAGAGCCCAGGCTGAGCTCCTGGAGCCCCCAAGCCCCTAATCCCCGGTAATCCTGGAGGAAAGCGCTGCCTGTGGGGATTAGGGCTGTAAACAACCATCCTCACCTGCCTGCCCCTGCCTGCCCCTACCTGCCCCCGGCCGGCCAAGATGAGGTGCCAGGAGAGAAGGTCCCTGCCTGGACCACCCGAATACAGGATTGAGGTGGCCACCGGTGCTCTCTGAGGCTGTGTTGAGCCTGTGGTGGTTGTTTATGGGAATAAAGGGAATGTAGAACCATCTGGACACAGCCTGGATCTATAATATCTGAGGGAAAGAGATTCCAGGCAGTGACAAGGTTGGGGACAAGGCTGAGATAGTCCCTGTGGAGTCACACAGCTTTGGTCAGAGCATGACTGGGGCTGGATTCGTCTTCTCCTCATGGGGAATCACCACTGGCTTTTTTCACGGGCAAGGAAACTGAGGCAAGTGAGGGAGAAGCCCACGAGAGGGATGTGCTGGGAATGCATGTGACCTCGCCAGCTCCCTGGCTTGGAGTGAGTTTGAAGTGGGATAAGGGGCAGTTCTGAGGAGCAGCTGGGCCGGGAGACTGAAATTTGGGGAGGGCTGAGCTCTGCCAGCCTCTCGCCACGGGGAGCAGCCACTGCGGCCAAGGCTCCCCCGGCCCCTTTCACGGCCGGAACACGAGCGCCCCGGGCAACCCCGCCCGCGGTGCCAGCATCCTCCCTGCCCTCAGGGACACGGGACACAGCCGCGTGCCACTGCCACTCACATGGGCTCGGGGCCGGGGCATCTCCGGAAGGCGCTGCCATCCATCCCTGAAGTGAGATGGGGAGAGGGGCACAGCCAGCCGAGGGTCTGGGTCCTTTTGCCAGCCCACCGGGCAGGGGTAGGATGGCTCAGCAGCAGCCCCGGGAAGGGCTCCGGGAGGGGAAGGCAGGCTGGGATTTTGCAGAGGGAACACTGGGAGACTGGGATTCTGTGACCTGTGCCCATTGGAGTCTCCAATCCCTGGTACCCAGCAGGTGCTGTGGAATGTGTAGTGCTGGAGTGTTTTCCCAGTACCCAACACCCCCCAACTGGTGCCCAGTGCTCCCAAGAGCCAGTGGCTGGTGTGGAGCCCAGTGCCTCCTGCACAGTACCTGGTACCTGCAGGGCAATGCCCGGTACTGGTGCCACTGCCAGGAGGTCACTCACTGTCACAGGGGCCATTCCCTTTCACCTGCACCACTGACTGGCACTGGGGCCTTGTACCCACTGCCTGCACCGGGCCCTGCCAATGCCCAGCACCCAGTACTGGTGCCCTACACCCGGTGCACGTGCCCTGTCCCTGGTACTGGTACCCTGTCCCTGCTGCAGTGTCTTGTTCCTGGTGCTGGAGCCCTGTGCTCGGTGCCATGTGCCACCACCCTGTGCCACTGTGCAGCTCCCGGTGCCCGGTGAGCGCTGCCAGAGCTGGTGCCCAGTGCCCAGTCTCAGTGCCAAAGCAAGTGTCCAGGGCAGTGCCAGGCATTGATGCCAGAGCCGAATGCCAAGGCTGGATGCTGATGCCCAGTGCCCGGTGCTGGTACCCAGTGCGTGGTGCCAGTGCCCGGTGTGCGGTGCTGGTCCTGGTGCCCGGTGCGCATTGCTCGGTCCCGGTGCTGCTGCCTGTACCCGCGCGCAGTGCGCGGTGCCGGGGCCGGGGCCGGTGCCCGGTGCCGCTGCCGGTGATGCCGAGCGGCCGCCCCGCCCGCCCCCCCGCCCGGCCCGGGCTGCCCCGCAGCGCCCCGCACCGTGGCACGGGCCCGCTCCCGCAGCCCGGGCCCGCTCCCGCAGCCCGCTGCCCTCCGTGAAGGTGACGGTGCGCGGGGGCGGAGCGGACCGGGGCCGCCGGTGCCGCAGCGGAACGCGGGGGAAACACGGGCGGCGGGGCAGCACCTGCCGGCCCCGGAGGGCGGCAGCCCCGGGGGAGGCGGGGGGGCCACGAGCCCCTCACCGGAGCATCCGGGAGGGCAGCGCTCGGGAGCGTCACCTGCGTGTGCCCCGTCCTGCGCTCCTCCCACGGGTGTCCGTGCGTGGGCAGCGGGAGCCGCTCTGGTGCGGCTCCGTGCCGTGCATCGGTTCCCAGCTCTTGGCAGGTCCCCGGGCTGCGGCGCTGGTGGCACTGCCGGCCCGGCCGGGCCCTCGGCCGGGACCGTCACACGCACGGAGCCGGCTCTGTACTCACCGGCAAGGTCCGGAGCCGCCGCTGGCATTCCCAGCCCGCGGCAGCTTGCTCTGCATCTCCCGCTCTGCCTCGCTCCGCGGCGGCGGCAGGTCCCCAGGAGCCGCCCGGCCCGGCCACGTCTCCGCGGGGACCTCGGGCTGTGTCCAGGGTGGGGGTGCGGACAGAGGGCTGCGGCCGTGGCTCGCGTGGCACCGGCTTGTGGCTGCCGGGACAAGTGGCCTTGGTGGGGAGCGCCGCGGCCGCGCTGCCCCGGCAGCCGCCGTGGGAACCAGCCCGGCACATTCCTCCGGAGCTGGATGCAGTGAAACCAGAGAGGCTGGCGGAGCGTGTCGCAACGGAGCGCCTTCCCGACAGGCTCCAGACCGTGGCTGTGGGATGCACACATCAGCCTCGGAAACACCGGGAGGGGACAGCAGCCACAGCTGGGGACCGGGGGCAGCTGGGCTCACCCCGTGCACGTGGGGTGAGCTGGGGCTGGAGGTGCTCCAGAAGGAGCCGCAGAGGCAGAGCCGGTGTCCCCGTCACCAGTGCCACAGCCCTCTGTCCCCAAAGCAGTTCCCAGCTGGCCCAGAGGCAGCATGAGCACTGGTACCCACCCTGGGCTCTGCTCCCGGCTCTGAGCGGGTCAGATCTTGCCCAGCCCCGTGTGCTGAGATCTCACCTGGTTTCCAGCCCGGAGAGGCCTTGCTGTCATGTCCCAGCTCACGGGGAGCCATGGTCCCATCCTGGCGTCCCCACTCAGGTGCTGACAGGCCCTTCAAACTGTGGGAGAGGGGCTGGAGCTGCTGCACCAAGGGCAGTGGCTCTCATCCCCTATGCTCACCCAGAGCAGGGACCCACACCACAGCCTGCCCCAATCCTTGGGGTGCCCAGCACCCTGCTCCTCTTGGAGCTGCCGGGAGACTCAGTTTCCCATCTGGAATGCTGCTGAGGGGTGGGATGGCAGAGCTGGGGCTACCCTGATTCTGCGGCAGGAGCATCCCGTGCATCCAGAGGCGGGGCCGGGCAGGCACAGCCCAGTCCTGTCCCCCTGGGAGCGAGCTGGCCTGGTCCTGGCAGCGCTGGGCTTTCACTGGGGGCTTCTCCTGCGCGGGGTTCGTGCCTTTGGGACAGCGTTTGTGTCTGGGATGCTCAGCCACAGTGACACAGTGGCCGTGCCGCGGGTGGCATTCTGGGTGTCACCTTTAGAGGGCTTGGGAACGCCTGTCAGCCTGGCGGTAGGGACAGCACCTCGCCGGGATGTTCCCTTCCTTTGCCGGGGAAAACACCTCCCGTGGGAATGTGGTACCCGCGGAACGATGCTCGGGGCAGCCGGTGGCTCTCCTAGGTCAGGCTTTGCCCGCTGCCTCCGTGTCCCCCCGCGCCGCAGCCCTCGGGCTGTCACCGCGGGGACGGTGCGATGCAGAGTGACAGGCGGGGACAGGGCTGCGGGGCCGCTGACAGCCCGGGTGTGAGGCCGGCTTGCACTCAGCCGCGTGTGTAATCTGCTTACGGGGGCACCGACACAGCCCCGGGCTCTCGCTGCCGTAAATCCCCGCTCCTGCCGGGAGTGCAGCCTGGGACGCCGGGAAAGTGGCCGAGCGACCCTGGATCGCGCCTGAGCTGCTCTGATGCATCTCGACACGCATCAAGGTGAATCACCATCCCTGGTGACCCCGAAGTGACAGCTGGGGAACCCTGACTGCCACCCACGGCTGCTCCTGGGGCACTGTTAACCCTTCACCTCCCAGGGATGAGCCGGGAAAGCCGAGGCAGGAATGCTGGAGCTCCTGCCTGAGACCTCTGTGGTGGGCAGTGTCCCTGCTTCTCCCAGGCCAGGGCTGGGTCCTTCCCAGCCAGGCCCAGCTCGAGGAAGAGCTTAAAGCCACGTGGGGAAGCTTTAAGTATCAGGTGCAAAAGTGTGGGAAAACTGTGTTTCTGACCTCAAATAGGCTGTGCAGCCCTGCTGGGGAATGCTCCAGGTGGGCAGTGGGAGTGGACTGGGATGGAGACGAATTTCATCCCGGGATGGAGGGAGTTTTGTCCCAGGATGAGTGGATTTTTGTCCTGGGACAGTGGTGTTTCCAAAGACTGAGTGTCCTCCTGGGCTATAGCCAATCTGTGCATTCAGCCCAGGGGTGCTGGTGCTGCTGGTGGTGATGGTGGTGGTCTTGCAGCCCCCACCCAGGACCTCCCTTGGCCAGTGATGGCTGGTCCTTGAAACCTCCCCGGCCGGGCAGGAGCTGGGTTTGGCTCTGCCCGGGGGTCCCTCACCCCTGCCGTGCCCCTCGCAGGGGCCGACTCTGGCTCCTGGGTGCCGCCCGGCGCGGAGCCTGCCCAGGGTGGAGTTATGCTAATGCTGCTCCCCAGCCCTCGGCGCAGCCGGTGCCACTCGGCATCTTCTGCTGGCCACGGGCGACGCTGGCTGTGCCATGGCCACCTGCCCCGAGCTGCAGCCTGGGCAAGAGGTACGGGGGCAGCGCCCGTCCCCGGCGGGGCGAGAGAGGGGGCAGAGGGGGTGGGGGGCATGGACCGCCCCGGTTCTGCGGGAAGGTGCCACAGCTGATCCTCCGTTCCGAGACGGCCCTGCCGGGGCTGCACTTGCTGCGGGACCCCCACGGCTGCGGCGCGAACCTCGGTGCCGCGGCACTGCCGAAGTCATGGGCCTCGCCGGGGGTGGGAGACGAGGGCGAGCCCCAAAGGGCTGGAGCCCCGAGGGATGGAGCGGCAGCAGGGCTGGTGGTGGCATCACCTCCCATCCCCGAGAGACCCCGGCCGGGCTGCGCTGGGGGCTGGCGCTGAGGCCCCCCAGGTCAAGGGCAGGGAGGAAGAGGATGCTGCGGTCACACAGACCCACCGAGCACTCGGGGCAGTGGGGAGCGTGGGGGTCCCGCAGCCCCCGCCATGGGGCCACCTGCTGTCCCCCAGCCCGGCCCCGTGGTCCCCGCGCTGTGGCCGCGGGGGCAGCGGGAGCGGGGCCAGGCGTGCGAGCGCTCAGCCCGGGCAGCGCCGTGACCTTGTTTCCAGCCCGCTAATTCCGCGCATCTCGCCTTGCCGCCGGCACCGCTGCCCGCCCCGGCAGCGAGCGGGGACACGGCGTAGGGGAGGACACGTGTCCCCAAGGAGGGGTCTCGCCTCGAGGCCCCGGTCCGGGGGGGCAGTCCCCCAACGCGGAGCCCGCGGGGTCACGGGCTCCCCCGGCCCCTGCGTGCCTCTCGTTTGGGGCTGGGGTCGCCTGGCAGTTGCCTTGGGATCTTGGGGACGTTGGTGCCCGCTGGCAGCGGGGCTTGGTCCCACAGGAGCCGCTGCCGGACGTGCCCTTGGGAACGCGTCTCCTCCCGCCAGCGCTTGTAAACAGGATGTGGAGCCATCCCGATCCCGGCGTTCCCGTCCCTCGTCCCAGCCCCGCCACCCCGGGGGCAGCAGCTCGGGGGCAGCTGTGCCTGTGCCCCCCAGCCCCGCCCGCTGCCCGCGCCCCGCTCCAGGGCAGAGCCAGGGGAAGGAGGTGTCGGGGTCCTGGTCATGTCTCTGGGCCGGCTCCCCTGCCCTGGCCTTCTCCCGGGACTGCGGGGGCCCCTGTGCTGGCACCCCGTGAACGGCAGCGGGCGGGGGGCAGGGGCGCCAGGGGAGCAGCCCCGCTCCGGCCGCCCCCAATCGCTCTTCCTCTCTTCTTGGTGTGTCTGCCTCCTCCCGGCCTCTCCCTGTCCTCCTGGCAGGCCGTGGGGCGCGGGGGGGTCCTGGCTGCCCCAGAAGACCCCGAGGATCGGCGGGGTGCCCAGGGGGAAGGTGCCTGCCCCTGTCCCCCGGAGTGCCAGGAGCTAGCTACGCCGCAAGTCGTAAGCGCCCGAGGGGCACGGGACCACGGCTGTCCCCGCTGCCATCCCCACGGCTGTACCCGTGGCTGTCCCCAGGGTGGTCGCTGGTCTCCTGGGGTGGCCGTGTCCCATCTCTCCTCCCATCCCTGCCACCTTTAGGCTGCATGTGTCTGGCTGCTGCGGTTTGGGGGCTTGTGAGGCTGAGCTGGGGGGTGCCACATCAGGCTGGCACTGCCACCACCAGTGTCACCTCCTCCTTTGGTCCCCAGATAAAACGTTTCCTGAAGGAGGACTCGGACGAGGCTGAGCTGACGCAGTTCCTGCGGGATTGCCCAGCAGCTGACAGCTCCCGGAAGGTGGAGGTCCCGGAGAGCCGGCGGGAGCCCGGCCACCCCCTGGGCAGCGTGGCCAGGGTCCCCCCAGACGAAGCCAGTGACGAGAGGGACACCAGGATTTTCTCCCGCTCCCGGCCCTCGGATTTCCAGCAGCACATCGCCGCGCCCCCGCCCCCCAGCCCCAACCGCCCGCGGAGCCCCTGGGGACAGCTGGACCCCTACGACTCCTCCGAGGTGCAGGATGTGTCCCTGGGGAGGGGGGGACACACGTGGGGCGAGGGGCTGCAGGATGGAGGATGTTCCCATCCTGTGAACACAAAGGCTTTGTGCAGGCATGGCCTCATCCCCTGGAACTCCAGCCCTGGGAATCCCTTTGTGCGCCGGGGGAAGGAGGTCTTCCCAGGGTAGGAGGTGGGCTGGCAGCGTCCCTGTCCCACATCCCCTGTCCCTCTGCAGGATGACAAGGAGTACGTGGGCTTTGCCACGCTGCCCAACCAGGTGCATCGCAAGTCGGTGAAGAAGGGCTTTGACTTCACCCTCATGGTGGCAGGTATGGGGGTACAGCTGGCCTGGGGGTGCTGACCCCACTCTGCATCCCAAACACCCTGCGCTGGGGAGGGGGGGATCCTGGCTGCCCCCCTCATCTTTGTGCTGCTTTCTCAGGGGAATCCGGGCTGGGCAAGTCCACCCTGGTCAACAGCCTCTTCCTGACGGACATGTACAGGGACCGCAAGCTGCTCAACGCCGAAGGTCAGGGGGACAGTCATGGCCCAGAGGGGTGTCCTGGGTGACCGGGGCAGTGCAGAGCCCAGAGATGCTCCTGTGGGCTGCAGCCCCTCTCCCTGCCCCTGACACGACATGTGCTGTGTTGCCAGCTGCCCACTGGCACTGGGGACCACTCTGAGGCAGTGGGGACACCCCTGGACAAGAAGGGGACCCCCATGGAGACTTTATTTCCACGGCAAAAACAAGCCCTGGCTTGTTGGGGATTGGCTGGAGCTGCAGCTTTTCTGGGAGGCTGGGGATAGTCAGGGCCTGGGGCACAGTGCCAGTTCATCTACAGCCAGTTTTTGAATTAAAATGGCCCAAACTTGCCCAGATCCCCAGGAGTTCAAGGAGTTTCTTTGATTTGTTTCCGCTGCTTGGAGTGAAAGCCAAACCACACAGTGCAGCAGGAGCATCCTTGGGGATGCAGGGACATGGAGGGTCCTGGGGTGAAGGGGCATGTGCAGTCTGGAGCTGCGGGGTCCTGCAGCAAGGCCCAGCCCCAGCAGACCCCTGTGCTGCTTGAGCTGGGGTCCTGGGGTGGCAGTGGCACAGCCACCAAGGGATGGGTGCCCATCCATGGGGATGTGGGGGCCGCAGCATGGAGCATCCTCTCCTGGCCTGGAGCATGGCGTGTGTCAGGCTGATCCAGCCGGGTCACCCAGCCCCCAGGGTGGGGCTGACACTTGGGGGTTGCAGCATGTCCCCATGTAACCTCCACCCTCCCTCGTGTCCCCCCTTGTGACGTGTGTCCCTCCCCACAGAGCGCATCACGCAGACGGTGGAGATCACCAAGCACGTGGTGGACATCGAGGAGAAGGGGGTCAAGCTGCGCCTGACCATCGTGGACACGCCGGGCTTTGGGGACGCCGTCAACAACACCGAGTGGTGAGTGTCAGGGGTGGGGACTGTGCCCAGGGTGGGTGGGATGGTGAGTGCCACAGAGTGGGGACTGTGCCCAGGGTGGGTGGGATGGTGAGTGCCACAGAGTGGGGACTGTGCCCAGGGTGGGTGGGATGGTGAGTGCCATGGGGTGGGGGTCTCCCCAGGGCAGACACCCCATGGTGGGTGGGATGCCCTTGGTTCACTGGGCTTAGGTGCTGAGCCATGGAGGTACTGAGCTGAGGGTCCACAGAGAGCAGGGGGTCTCACAGAGGACTCGGTGTCACCTCGCTGTCCCTGCAGCTGGAAGCCAGTGGCTGACTACATCGACCAGCAGTTCGAGCAGTATTTCCGTGACGAAAGTGGCCTCAACCGGAAAAACATCCAGGACAACCGAGTGCACTGCTGTATCTACTTCATCTCGCCCTTTGGCCACGGGTACGGGCAGCCCTGCCCGCGCTGCCGGGGGGCAGGGCAGGGGCTCGGTGGCACGGGGCTCACCAGGCTCCCCCCGCAGGCTCCGGCCCCTGGACGTGGAGTTCATGAGAGCTCTGCACCAGCGCGTGAACATCGTGCCCGTGCTGGCCAAGGCTGACACCCTGACCCCCGCCGAGGTGGAGCGCATGAAGAACAAGGTGAGGGGAGGTGGGCCAGCTGGGAGCTGTCCCAGCAGGTCCCCGGGCATGGGGGTGCCCTGGGGTCTCCATCCATCTCCTGCCTGGAATTTGCCCTGGAGCATTTTCCAGGCTTGAATCACTGTAGAGGACCATGTTGCCCCTATGGCCACCAAGGACACATCTGCCCAGGGCTCAGCTGGGGGTTGGAAGGACTGGGGGGTGTCCATGACATCTGGTCTGGTGGGACATGGCTTTTGGGGGCCCTGTGTGGTGCCTCCCACACCCTTCCCAAGGCCGGAGCCCTGCCCTCAGGGAGCTGTTTGCCTCCAGATCCGGGAGGAGATCGACCACTACGGCATCCGCATCTACCAATTCCCTGAGTGCGACTCGGATGAGGATGAGGAGTTCAAGCTGCAGGACCAGGCACTGAAGGTGGGTCCAGCTCTTCCAGCTCCGTCACTGGAGGAGCAGAGCCCTGTGTCCAGGAGGACACGTCACCCTGGGGTACCTGCAGGACTCTTTGGGGCCACGCAAGCTCTCCAGCATGGAGGGGCTGGCACATATCTCAGTACCCAGACATGTCACCAAGATCCCATGGGTGACACCTGCAGCTTGGTGGGGAAAACCCATGCCACGACCTCTGCTGTCCCAGTGGGCTCTCCACAGCCGGGCCTTTGGAGTATCTTGGCAAATGGGTGCTGGACACAGCCGAGAAGGGCGTGTGGAGGGATGCGGGTCCTGGGAGCTGGGGGTCATGGCAGGGCCCTGCTGATCCCCCCGCCCTTGCAGGAGAGCATCCCCTTCGCCGTTATCGGCAGCAACACGGTGGTGGAGGCCAAGGGCCGGCGCGTCCGCGGGCGCCTCTACCCCTGGGGCATCGTGGAAGGTAACGCTGGGCCGTCCCCGGCGGCCCCGGCCTTTGGGGACAGGGACACGGCGCGCCCGTCGCAGCCCCGGGCCGGGACGGGCTGTGCCCCTGACCCCGCTCCCCCGCAGTGGAGAACCCGTCCCACTGCGACTTCGTGAAGCTGCGGACGATGCTGGTGAGGACGCACATGCAGGACCTGAAGGATGTGACACGGGAGACGCACTACGAGAACTACCGCACGCAGTGCATCCAGAGCATGACCCGCATGGTGGTCAAGGAGCGCAACCGCAAGTACGGGCGGGCCGGGCCGGGCGGGGGGCTCCTCCCTTTGGGGTGACCCCAGCCACTGCAAGTGGCGGTGTCGACAGGTCAGGGCTGTGCGTGGGCCGTGCTGGGGAGCCCCGGTGAGGTGAAGGGTTCCTCCTTGGGCTGGGAGTGCCTGGGGTGCTCAGGCAGTGAGGGGGCCCTGCAAACCCCGAGGCTGGCTCTGTCTTAGCTGGGATACTCCACCGCTGTGACCCTGGGGTGGCTGGGGGCATGCTCTGGTAGTCAGGGGCCCCTGCATCTCCCCAGAGCTGGGGCTGGTTTAAGGAGCATGTTCCAGCAGTGAGGGGGACCCCATGTGCCCCCAGGGCTGGGGCCAGGGTGTGCTCTGGCAGCAAGGGGACCGTGTGTCCCCTCTGGGCTGGGTGTGTCTCGGGGGATGCTTCAGCACCGAGGGGGATCCTGCATCCCCTGGGGCTGGCTGTGGGGGGATGCTCCAACAGGGAGGGGGCCCCTGCATCCTTGCAGGCACCAGAGCAGGAGCCCAACAAAAGCAGGTGCTGGGGCTCTGCTCCTGGATCAGCCGAATTCACGGCACCCACATCCACTTTAGCCACCCCGAGGTGCTGAGGGAGCCCCCACAAGCAGGGCCCCTGCTGGGACCCTCCAGCCGGGGGTCAGAGCAGTGTGGGGGCGAGTGGGGGCTCTGTGGGTCCCGGGGCACTGGAGCCGTGCTGTGGGGGGCTGGCAGTGGCTATAGGCACCTCTAAGTGTCTCTCCCCGTGTGCCCCGGGCAGGAGCCACCCCTCCGTGCTGAGGCTGTGCTGCGGGGACAGCTCTGCCGACTGAGCCGGGACCGGCCGGCCCGCGCTGGGCCTCGCCCTGCTTGCCCTGCCACCCCCTGGCCCCTCTATAAAAGTGCTTGTTGGTACCCAACGCTGTCTTGGTCCTTCTGTGCCCGAGCAAGCCCAGGCAGCTGCCCTCGGGGTGAGCCGGCCCTGTGGCCATCCCCCGTGGCTCTGTGGCACACAGCTCTTGTCCCACACAAGCTGCCCTTGGGGTGCCAAAGGACGCTGTGTGCTTGCCCTGCCACCCCCTGGCCCCTCTATAAAAGTGCTTGTTGGTACCCAACGCTGTCTTGGTCCTTCTGTGCCCGAGCAAGCCCAGGCAGCTGCCCTCGGGGTGAGCCGGCCCTGTGGCCATCCCCCGTGGCTCTGTGGCCACCCACACAAGCTGCCCTTGGGGTGCCAAAGGACGCTGTGTGCTGGTGGTGTCACCCCGGCTCACCCAGCTTTGGGGGATGTGTCACTGTTTGGTGGCACTGAGCCCCCATCGTGCTGCCCTCCCAGGGATGTGATTTTGGGGTGCTGAGAGCTTTTGCTGCTCAACACATTGTGCTGTTCGGCTGCAGCTCCGTGTCGCTGCCAGGGCTGCCAGGGGCTCCCCACGGCCCCCACGGCCAGAGCCGAGACAACGGCAGCGCCTTCCAAAGCGCTCCCGAGGCGGCCAAACCCCGGCCCTGGCGCTGGCCCAGCCCGGCACAGCGGGACCCCCGGGCAGGGCTGGTCCGTCCTGCCCGGGACAGGGCTGGTCCGTCCTGCCCGGGACAGGGATGGCCCGTTCTCCCCGGGACAGGGATGGCCCGTCCTGCCCGGGACAGGGATGGCCCTCCTGCCCGGGACAGGGCTGGTCCGTCCTGCTCCAGACAGGGGATGGCCCGTCCTGCTCCAGACAGGGGATGGCCCTCCTGCCCGGGACAGGGATGGGCCTCCTGCCCGGGACAGGGATGGCCCGTCCTGCTCCAGACAGGGATGGCCCTCCTGCCCGGGACAGGGATGGCCCGTTCTCCCCGGGACAGGGCCGGCCCGTCCCGCCCGTGCCCCAGCCGTGCCCATCGCCCCTTTGCCCGCAGGGGCCGCGGCGTGTGGCGGTGGCACGTGGCAGCACGCGTGACGCTGCCAGCCGCTGTTGGTGTCCCGGCCTTGTCACCCGCTGGGGTGGCACGTGGCATCCACAGGGACGGGGGAGGGCCGGTCCCTCCCGGGGCCATGGGGAAGCCATCGGCTGGGGGATGCTCGCGGCTCCCTCCGGCAGGAATGGGCTTGAATGGGAGCAGAGGCTCGGGAAAAGGGTGTGGGGCATCCCTGGGGCTGTCGAGTGCCTGGTGAGCCCATCCTGAGACCGGGGGACAGAGGGGAGATGCCGAGGTTTTGACGTTTTAAAGCAGCAGGGAAAATGCTGCCCATGGAGAGACCAACCCCAGTGGGATTCCCCTCAAGATGGGAGGGTGTGGAGGAAGTCCCTGGGTCCCCCCTTGGTTGGTGCATGGCAGGTTGGGGGTGCTGAGATTTGGGGGCTGCCTGGGGCCATTCACATCTCCCTTGCTTGGAAAAAAACCACTCTGATGGTGGCCATGGGCCCAGGGCTGTGCAGGGCTGCTGGGGACATGCAGGGGCTCCGCGGGGGAATGTCCCTGGGGGGCTGGGGCAGCACCCTCACCTCCTCTCTCTGCCCACAGCAAGCTGACCCGGGAGAGCGGGACAGACTTCCCCATCCCTGTGATCCCCCCAGTGCCGGACGTGGAGACGGAGAAGCTCATCCGGGAGAAGGATGAGGAGGTGAGTGTGGGGCGGGCTGAGCCCCAGACCCCCATCCCCGCTCCCTCCTGCCCCGGTGATGGCACAGCCACTGGGAGCCACCCTTCCTGCAGCATCCCGGTGGCTGCTACTCCAACCAGCAGGGTCTGGAGGTGCATCCAGGTTCCCCCTCCCTAGCTGCTGCCGATCCCTGTTTGTCTGGGATGCTCAGCCCGAGCCCCATTTGCATGGGAGCTGCGTGGCTGGGGCTCGGCACCATCCGCGATCCCGGCTCTGCTCCCTTCCAGCTGCGGCGGATGCAGGAGATGCTCCAGAAGATCCAGAAGCAGATGAAGGACTCGCACTAGCCCGTCCCTCCTCCTCCTCCCCCTCCTGGCCCCGATCAGAAATGTTTACATCGCGCTCCACCCGCCCGGCCCCGCTGCCAGACTCGGTACCGACACCCACCCACCACCTTAAGCTGCGGCATCGCCTTACGCAAGCACCCAGCGCCCGCGGGGACCAGGGCACAGCGAGGGGACACCAGGGCACAGCGAGGGCCAGGGCCTCTCCTGCCCCGCTCCTCTCCACTCACTGGGGACAGCTTGGTCCCCCAAGCTTTGGTTTCCCATTCCTCCACAGCTCTGGGGAGGGCCCTGGCCAGCCTGGTCCCCACAGTGTGTCCCTTGTCCCCGTGTCACCCTGGGCTCCCTGCTTACAGCCTTTATGCTCAGCTTGGCCCTGGCTTAAGGGAAGAGGAAAGGGGGGCACTGCTGCCAGCCCCCCAAAGGCCCCAGCTGCTGTGGGGGACGGGGCTGTTCCCCTGCCCTTGGCTGGCATGGAGGGACAGCAGCTCCTGGGAACCACAGGGGACAGAGGGGATGGACAGCCAAGGGACAGCTCCATCCTGCTCCATGCCAGCACCAGTGCAGGGGGACAGAAGCTTGTCAGTGTCCAGCCCTGTGTCCTTACCCTGTCCTCACTGAGTGACAGCAGGGCTGTGGCACAAGGAGCACTGGGGAATCAATGTTGCCAGGGAAAATCCCTTGAACCCCAAATCAGAGGCTGGGCACCCCAGCCTGCCGTGATGTTGGCCCTGTAAAGCAATAATGAGTGTCCTCTGCCCGTGGCACCTCTCACCCCATGGCAACAGCACCGGCCCTGGCTGGAATTTCAGCCCCTGCTGCCACTTGCTTTTCTGTGGTGTCCTGTGTGCCCAGGATGTCCTTGTCCCTGCTGCTTCTTGGCACAGCAGCCCCGTGTATTCTCCAAGGATGTACCCATCTGTGCTGCTTCCCAGCGAAGCGCTGCTGCGTGTCCCCATGTCCCCCACGGTGTCCCCATGTTCCCCACCGTGTCCCACTTGGTTTTGCTGCCCTACAGAGCACTGCAGCTTCTCCCCCCTGCTCAGACTGTCCCCATCTGTGTTGCTTTCCCACAGAGCTGTGTTGCATCTGTGTGTGCCCCTGGGATGTCCCCAGCCATGTCACCACCCTGCAGGGCTCTGTGTAGTGTCCCTGTGTCCCCAGGGATGTCCCCAGCTGTGTTGCTTCCTGCAGAGCCCCACTGTGTGTCCCCAGGGCCGCCTCTCGCAGCATCCCTGGGGAGATGGGTCCAAACCCCTCCTGGGTCTGGGAAAGCCCGCAGGGCATGGTGAGGATGCAGGCAGGACTGGGAGCAGTGGGAGCTGGCTGCCGTGGGGATGTCCTGTCCCCATCAGGGCCCCGAGCTGGGGCGTGGCTGGCAGGGGCTGTGCCCGGCCGGGGTCAGGGCTGCAGGGTGCCCGGGCAGCACCCAGCCTGTGCCCCCCGTGTCCCCGTGCCAGCGGGGGTCCCGTGGCCCCCGTGGGCAGGGTCCCCCCGGGCAGGGCCCTGCAGGGAATATTTAGTGCTTTCCTTTTTTTAATCTTGCTATTTTCTTACAGAAGCCCCTCCCCTGGCATGACGGTCCTAGAGGCGTTTATTAACGGATCAGAGAGTATAGGTTTATAAATTCTTATAGAGTAGTGGAAATATTTTTATCCCTCCACAACCGTTCTCAATAAATACGGCTGACCTGGCTTGTCTGCAACCCCTTGTGGCTTCCACCGAATGGGGGCACCCCATGGCCCTGGGCACCCACATCCCTGGGCACCCATGTTCTGAGGCTGGTGGTGGCCCACCCTCTGGTCTGTTGATCCTGGTCCCTTAGCAAAGGCTCAAAATGGATAGTGGGGGGGGTGGGGGGGTGGTTTGGACACCCAGCTTGGGGTGTGGTGGGAGAGCCTCTTGGGATCCAGCTCTGGGATGAGGGGGCACAAGGAGGCTCATGTGAGAGCAGCTCATGTGATCTCATCTCATGTGCCCTGGGGTGCTGCGTGCTGCTAGTGTGGGGCTGGGATGGGAGTGGGGAGGACTGAGGCTGAGCAGGGGATGGAATTGCCCTCCACATGCTGCCCCCAGGCACCACTGTGTCCCCCACCAGTGGCGAGCCCTGCCAGGAGACACCACCAGCCCCTGTGCCCAGTCACCCCAGTTTGGGTCCCCTAGGACCTGCTGGGGTGGAGGAACAGGAGGAGGGGGCAGAGGGATGGATGGGCTGCATCTGTGGTTGCCTCCCAGAGGGCATCATCCACCTGCATCCCATTATCCCACCCTGCACCCCGACATCCCACCCCTGCCCCTGCATCCCCTCCCTCTCCTCCACACAGAGCCCTTGGGCTGATCCAGCCCAGCTGAGGCCACGGGACATCCCCAGGGCCAGCACAGACTGGGGATGGATGGATGGATGGATGGATGGATGGATGGATGGATGGATGGATGGATGGATGGATGGATGGATGGATGGATGGATGGATGGATGCTGGGGGTTCTGGTGGGTGACAAATGGGACATGACCTGGCCATGGGCACTGGCAGCCCAGGAAGCCAAGTGTCTCCTGGGCTCCTCCCCTCATGGTGGGCAGCAGGGGAGGGAGGGGATGCTCCTCCTCTGCTCTGCTCTCCCGAGCTCCCTCTGGAGCTGCCTCCAGCTCATCCCAGCACAGACATGGAGCCGGTAGAGCAGGCCCAGACCCAAAATGGTCTGAGGTGGTCCATGGTCTCTGCTGTGGAGGAAAGCTGCCTCATGGGACCTGCCAGCCACTTCTCCCCTTGCTGGGGGTCAGAGCATGGACCCCACCTCCTTGAGGTCCTTCCAGCCTTTACCAGCACTGCCTCGGCCCTGCACCTTGCCTGGCCCAGGGTGCTGAGCCCTGCTGTGGCTGTGATGCCAATTCCTGCTCTTCACCAGGCCAAACCCCCCCATCCCCTCCTATGAACCCTCTTACCAACATGGGGATGGAAAATGTTTGTGCTTCCTTGGCTGGAAGCAGCTCTCACCCCAAAGGCTGGGACACACAAACCTCCCATATCCCATATCCCACCACTGCAGCTCCAAGAAGGATCCCCTGGCTGCCTCTTCCTCCCCAGAATAGCCAACAGAGCCTCTGCTTTTGGTCCCAGACTGGCTGATTTACCTGGTTCCCATTTTCCCAGAGGATAAAACCCAGCACTGATGCTCCAGTGACATCCCCAGCTGTGCCCACCCTTCCCTGCACTCCATTCCATGTGATTTTCATCACACCTTTAAAAATAAAAAGTCCCAAACCCACTCAAACCCAGCCTTCCCAAGGCAGAGATTGATATTTCTACACGGCAAATGCTTCCATGCAATTCCCCAATGTCCTATTTTTGGTTTCTCACCAGTCCTGGCACTGGTTGCAGCATCCGTGCTGGAGCTCCAGCCGAGCTCAGAGGAAGGGAATGAAGGTTCCTTAGGGCAGAAAAGGAAATCTCTCATCTCCTTCCCTGGGCTGTACCACCCATGCCTGACACCTAATGAGGTGTCACCTCAGGTGACATCAGTCCTGTTGTTTCCCGTTTCCCCTTCATTTCCCTTTCCCTTTTCCCCTTCCCTTCCCTTCCCATTAATTTGTTCCTTCTATAATTGAATATATTTTCCCCTATGGGAGAGCCCCTGCAGCCCCACCTTTTCCCATCTTTTCAAATCCAGAAACCAAGGCGCTGCCTCCAGTTCTTTCCCCCCCACTCTAGTACCTCTTCTCCACTTGTCACATCCATTCCTGGTGCCATCTCTCCTGGATCCAAGGGAGCCAGGAGCAGTCATTCCGATTGCTCCCATTCCTGTCTCTCCCAGATCCAAGGGAGCCAGGAGCAGTCATTCCGATTGCTCCCATTCCTGTCTCTCCCGGATCCAGGGGAGCCAGGAGCAGAGCCAGGAGCAGTCATTCTGATTGCTCCCAGTCCCATCTCCCAGTGCCCGGGAGCTGCTGGCTGGGGGTGACAGCCCTTCCCTCTGTGACGAGGGGGGTGGGATGCGGTGTCTGAACACATCCAGCGGATGCTCCTGATGGAGCAGGTAGTCCTTGGATCCCCTGCTCAGGCCAGGAGGAGCTCAGAGAAGTGAAACCCCATTGCTGCTGCTCTGCCCCTCCTGTAAAGGCAGCTAAACCACCCCTGAATTACCTTCCAGCCAGAAAATGGGACACAGGCTGGAGCCTCCAGCCAGCTCCAGCTCTTCCATACCTTTTCCCACTTGCCTGTTCCCCACAGCCAGTGTGGAAAGACCAGACCAAGAGCTTGACACATTTCTCGGGCTGGGAGAGCTGGCTCACCTGGAGAGTAGAAGGCTCCAGGGAGAGCTCAGAGCCCCTTGCAGGGCCTAAAGGGGGTCCAAGAGAGCTGGAGAGGGATAGGGGACAAAGGATGGAGGAACAGGACACAGGGAAATGGCTTCCCACTGCCAGAGAGCTGGGATAGATGGGATATTGGGAAGAAACTCTTCCTTGTGAGGGTGGTGAGGCTGCGGTGGGCACACAAGAACACGACATGAACAGATGGATATACAATTACAGCCTGGTCTTTACTTGCAGAAGAGCCCACCTGTGGCTGTGGATTCTGGGAAGCTCCATGAGATGCCTTTACTGACACGTGACGTTATTTCTGGAGCTTCCCTGAAAAACCTCAAGTTGTGCTGTATTTTGTGAAGATAATGCCCATTCCACGGGACCCACCAGGAGCAGTGCTGAGAGGCTGGGGAGCGGCAGCTGTTCCTCCCCTCGGTGGTGATGTCATTGATGATGCCAGCACAAAGCACAGGGACCGAGCAGAACAGGCAGGGAAAGGCTGCTCTGACCCTGACACTCCCCTGTGGAGGGGACAAGGTGCCCCTGTCCTGGCTCTCTGTCCAGGAGTAGAGGCAGAGCCCCTCAGTTCCAGCTGTTCTTGGAGAAACAGCACCATCTATTTGCAGCACGAGGGGAGAGGGGACACGGTGGGTGCCCCTCAGCAGGACTACAGATCCCACCCTGGAGCAGCAGCTGTCCTTGGTCACACTAGGACATTGCTGACCCCCAGACCCTCCTGCAGCCCTGGTGACACCTGGGGCTTGCTCCAGGGTCAGGGCAGGAGTTGCAGGACATGCATGCAGGAGCAGCAGGGGGAGAGGCTCCAGGCTGGGGGCTCAGCTCAGCTTTGGGTCTCTCCTTCCCGGGTAGACTCTGCTCTTCTGCTCCCATGCACAGACATGAGGACCCACACCCTGGGACCCCACAGGACTCAGCCATTCCCCACATCTCCCCATCACCGGCTCGGACAGGCTGCAGCCCCTGAGGCATCAGAGGTCCTGGGAAGGTGTTGGCCCCACAGCACCAAGGGGGAGAAAGCCACACCAGCCCCAGCTTTGCTCCAGGGGCTGAACCTGTCCCTAACCCAGCCCATCCCCACCTCCAAACCTAGCTCAGAACCCCTCAGGATGGACCCCAACCTGTTGTGAGTGACAGAAGTGACCTAGGACCATCTGTTCCAGCTTTACCGTGGAACTGGGAGGAACGAAGATGTGGTTTATTAAACCTGCTGGGAAAAGCAGACTGAGAAAACTCAGCCCAAGGTGCTCCTGCTGGGGAAAGGGTACAGGGGGTGGCCTGAGGCCTTCAAAGCTCCCATGGAGAAACCACTACTTCTTCTTGCGACGTCTGGTGTTCATTCGGATCAGCTGCAGCCCCTGCTTCTTGATGTCCTCCCGGCTGGGGATGTTGTCATGCTCTTCATCCTCAAAATCCAAGGTGTCTGGAGAGGAGAGTGGAGAGAAGGGGTTGGGGAGGGTCTATGCCCCTGTCTCTGGGAGAGCTGGCACATTTTATTGGGCTCGTGGGATACGGGAGAGTCCTCATGGGCCTTTCCACCCCAGCATCCCAGGTGACCTGTGGGACCTGGTGATGCCACCACTGTCACCATCTCCAACACTGCTGGGGCTTCCTGTAAAGGTCTGGAGCTGCAGTGTGGTGGGCACAGCTCCTGTTTTGCTAAAGAAAGGTGGTGAGCTGCCCAAAGCTCTTTGCCTCTTCCAGAAGCATCCACAGGCAGAACCGAGCACTGATTATTCTTCACATCCAGGTGATTTTGGAGATGAGGGTGCTCCCTCTTGCCCCACAACATCTCTCCTTGTTCCTGCAGTGGCTTGGTGCTCATCCTGTCACCACCTGCCTTTGTTCACCCCCACCCCTGCCTAAAAACATCACCCACATCTGAAGCCTTGGAAACAGCCAAGGTCAGCCTCAAGACCTGGAGGCAATTTGTGGGTTGGTGTCCACTGGGAGACAGACATGGACTCCCAAAAAGCCCAGGGGAAAAGGGCTGGGACAGTCACTGTGGGACATGTCCCCACTGTGCTCTCCTACCATCTTCCATAGCGTTTTCATCCTCAAAGGAAATCCTCAGGTTCCGTGTTTCACCTGCAGCTCTTTTCTCCAGAAGGCTCCTGACCTTGGCAAAAGTCTGTGAAACACAGCCTGGGTTAAGTGCTGGAGGGCAGGTGGGTGTTACAGCCCAAGGGTGCCACACCTGAGCACCATGGGCTGGCACCATGGGTGCCTGGTGCCATCTGGGGCTGAGCTGCTCCATGGCTCTTCCCTGTGGCCTTGCTGAGGTGGCTTGGGTGGCCGTCTGTGAGGGCCCTGTGTGTGTCCCCAGGGCCACCAAGAGCCAGAGCCCCCGTACCTCACTGCGTTCATCAGTGCTGTCCTCGGGCCGGGCTGCCACCTTCTCCTTCAGGGACTGCAGCTTCTGCTCGCAGTACTGCAGCTTCTGCTCCAGCCCCACCACTGCACCAGAGTCCTCCTGGGGGAGACAGAACCACCTTGGTGGGGACAGCCAGGCCCTGGTGGCAGTGGCAGCCGTGCCAGGCGTCCCCGTGCTGCCCTGCCTGCATGGCCCTGCTCCCTGGAGCCCCGTGGTACCTGGCCAGGGATGCCCTGCAGGAGGAGGAACATGTTGTCAATGATGTTCTCAAACTCGATCAGGCGCTTCTGGTTCTTCAGCATCTGGGCTCGCATCTGCTCCAGCCGGGCCTCTTCCTGCTTCAGGTTCTCCCTCAGCTCCTCCTCCCGCAGCCTGGAGCAGCCACACTCACATCACACAGCTGCAGCGGGGTGCTGGGGCACCCCAAATCTGCTCCAAAAGCTGTTCAGGTTGCCCCATCCCCAACTACAGGCCAGCTCCATGCTGCTGGCAGCACTTCCCACACCAAGCAGAGAGAAAGGGAGCTCCTGGATCCCAGTGGGGGCTTTGAGTGCTCTGCCAGCAGCAGAGCTGGGAGCTCAGAAACCCTCCCAGTGCGGGAGGAATGCGTGGCTGCAGTGGGGTGGAGGTCAGGCTGCCTGCTGGGACATGTCCCCCCCAAAGGTGGTGGCCTGGCTGGCACAACTGTGAGAGGCCAGCAGCACCTGGTGGCACTGACGGGCTGGTTAAACTTCAGTTTAGCCTGCTCCGACTCCAGCTCCTGCAGGGTCTTCTTCAGCACGTTCTTCTTCTCGTTGCACTCATTGATGTGCTGCTGCAAGTTCCCCAGGGATTTCCTCTGTGCCTGGATGCTGCTGGGGATGTCCTGGCCAGGGGAGACACAAGGACTCAGCCCAAGGTGCTCCTGCTGGAAGCAGGGCCTCGGGGGGTTTACAGCACCATGGAGCTCTGTAGTCTCTGCTCATGGAGAAGGGCAGTGCCTGCCTGCAAAGAGGGGCTTTGTGGGGCTCCAGGGAGAGAACAGCAAATAACTGCACAGGGAAACGGGGGAGGAGAGAGGTCGCAGCTCCCCAGTGCTCCAGCAGCCCCAGATTTTAGCAGGGATGGGTTTTTCATTACCCAGAGGCAGGAGCACTGCAGGGCAGTCTTTGCCTTCTCCATCTTGTCGCTCACAAAGGCCTCACGCTGCATCTTGGCCATGGCGGCCTCCACGTCAGCACCTGGGGTGGCAGGGAAGGAGCAGGGCAGGATGTCCGTGGCTGTGCCCACATCCCCCCGCCCTGCCCCCTGCCAGGCACTCACCCATCAGCGCCTCCGAGGAGCTCTGGTCCTGCTCTGCAGAGAGCATGGACACCGCTTGCTGCAAGGACAGTCACTGTCACCCCTGGGGGCTCAGCACTGCAGGCTGCCCTGTGCCCCCGGCCCTGCCCGCCCCACAGCCCAGCTCACCTGCCCCACAGCCCCAGCCCTGCCCGCCCCACAGCCCCAGCCCTTCCTGCCCCACAGCCCAGCTCCCCTGCCCCACATCCCCAGTCATTCCTGCCCCACAGCCCTTCCAACCCTACACCCCCAGCTCACCAGCCCCCAGCCCTGCCTGCCCCACAGCCCAGCTCACCTGCCCCACAGCCCAGCTCACCTGCCCTCAGCCCAGCTCACCTGCCTCTGCTGCCTTTCGCTCTCCTCCTGGTGCCGGATGCTCTCAATGTGCTTCCTCTGCTCAGCCAAGGACTGGTCCCTGAGCTGCTTCTCCGCACGGACCTGGGGTCCCGCCTCAGCCATGAGTTTCTGGAGCATAACAGAGAAGGGAAGAGTTGCTGCCAAAGATAGTTGGAGCTTTCTACAGGTTGGTTATTAGGTTCAAGTATTGGCTTAGATTGAGATGTGGGAAGAAATTCTTCCCTGTGAGAGTGGTGACACCCTGGCACAGGGTGCCCAGAGCAGCTGTGGCTGCCCCTGGATCCCTGGAAGTGTCCAAGGTCAGATTGGACAGGGTTGGAGCAACCTGGGAGAGTGGAAGGTGTCCCTGCCCATGGCAGGGGCTGGAATGAGATGAGCTTTAAGGTTCCTGCTAACCCAAACCATTCCATGAATCTGTGATTTGAGATACTGGATGAGCTCCTGGAATGCCCAGTGTCAAAAGTGACCCCAGTCCATGCAAACAGGCTGTGAAGGAAGCTTGGCTAGGCAGGCTGGGGTGTGGGACACACTGCCTTTGCCATGGCTGATACTTCAGACAGGCTGACCCCAGTCCCAGGGGACAAGAGAGAGACCTGGAAGAACCTATGGAGGCCTCTGGGTGCTGTGGGCAACTTCAGCTCCATCTCTTTTGCCCTTGCTGACAGAAGGCTCTCAGGCCCAGGTATATGGTGCTGTCTGTGGGCACTGAAGGGTGGGAAAGGGCCCCACTTATCTCACCTTGATGACATCGTTGGCTTTGAGGCTAGTCCGGGCTGTGAGCTCCTCGTGGTACATCACAGTCATCCCAGACAGGAGGTCTAGGTATCGAGGCAGGTACACCAGCTCCTGGCACACAGGGAGCCACAGCTTGTCACCCACTGGGGTCCCTCGTGCTGTGACAGGGCACGGAAGGGACCAGCAGGGTGTCCCCTGGGACACAGCCCCTTGGGCACCCCGTGCCTTTGCAGGGAGAGCAGGTGAAACACCGGCACAGTGAGGAGGAGCTCACCCTCCTCAGGACTTCCTGCAGCTTCAGGTACAGGTTGGTCACAATCTCTCCACTGTGAATTTTCAAGAGCATCTTCTCGATGTCATTGCCCAGCTGGCGAATGGTCTGGAGCAGACACAGGGGGAAGACACAAAGTAACCACTTGTGCCAAGCTCGGTGCCCAGCTGGGGGTGCAGGGGCTGGATTAAAGCCCCCATGGGTGCTGGCACACCAGGAAGGGCTCCCAGCTACCTGCAACTGTGGCTCTTGCCACTTAGGATCCGTCTCAGCATCCTGCAGCTCCTGCAGGTGCCTCTGGCGCTCATCCCTGGCTTGGCTCCACTGCTTCAGCTGGTGCAGCAGCATGTCACACACCTTCACCTGGTCATGGACTTCGGCCTCAATCTTCTTTATGACCACCTGGATGGGCATGAGACCACTTTCCAGGCTGGATGATGCAGGAGAAGGGGGTGCTGCCCAGAAAACTCCCCCCAGGGTAGAGCTGGGGACACTGTGACACTGCTCCAGGATGTTGTTGCTGGTTTGATAGGATGGTGTCTGGGAGAGCTTTGCTCTGGGGGCTGGCTGGGGTAAGGCAGAGGTGGGCAACTGCTGGTGGCAGGGCTGGGCTGGGCTTAGGGACTCTGCATAACATGGAGCAGGGCTGGTGATCAATAGAATCGATCAGGGCCCAGATGGGGATGTTATCAGAGAGCAGCAGCACGAGGCCTCTGGGCAAAGGCAGCTCTGTGAGCACAGCGCCTCGATCTCCATGGGTTTGTAACCAGGGCACAACCTTGGGACAGGCAGTGAAGGGCAGGGACAGCATCTCTGCCAGGGATGCAACTGCACCCTGTAGGAACACGGGCAGTGCCAGGACACAGGGAGTGGGACAGCCAGGAGGTCTGCTGGGACAAAGGGGCTGCATGGATGGGTCCCATGGCACCAGACGTGAACAGCAGCCCTGCGGGGTTGTCCTGGTGCTGCTAGCATGTCCGTCTGCCATGCACTGCTCTTCTCAGTGTCCCCAGAGCCCCAGCCACTGCTCCTAGCCCTGCTGTTACCTCCAGGTTCTCAGTGGCTGAAACGAGCTCCTGGCCCTCTCCGAAAGCATCCTTAATGGGGAGTTTGTTGTACTGTGGGCAGGGGAAGGACAAAGATGGTCACTGTCAGCCTGGGAACGACACATCTTTTGCTGGCCTGTGCTGCCAGCTCCTGGAGGAGCTGGGGGTGCAGGGCCAGCACCAGGCAGGGGTGCAGCAGGAGGGACCTGCTGGTACCTTCAGGACAAAGTCCAGGATATTGGAGTCCTCCTGCAAGTCTGCCTTAAGGCTGGGAAGCAGCTCCCTGTTCTGCCGGAACTTCTCCTCACAGGACTGAGCGAAAATCTTCCCGCCTTGCTCTGAGGGACATCAGGCAGCCAATGGTACCACGTGGGGCGAGGGGGCTGTGACCCCCTGTCCCCAAGCAGCCCGAGGCAGCACCTTGCAGGCCCACGAGGACACGCATCTGCTGGCTGCGCTGGCTCAGGTCGGCCTTGGGGCCCCGCGTGCTGCCAGGGGTCTCCATCCCTTGGCCCGCCATTCCCGCTCCCTGTAGGACAGACGCCGAGGCCCTGCTGCCCCAGGAGGCACCGCAGCGTTGTGACCGCAGGGTTCCACCGTGCCCCAGGAGGCACCGCAGCGTTGTGACCGCAGGGTTCCACCGTGGAACCGTCACCACGGCACTGTCAACTGCCACCAGCGCCTCCTGCTCAGACATGGCCCAGCCCCCTCCTCAGCACTTCTGCAGGGAACAGTTTAATTAACAACTGACTGGGGGCAGAGAAGCATTCCAGCTTTGTCTTCTGTTGTCGTGGCAGTGGCAGCTGTCAGGGACCATTCTGGGTCCCACCAGGAACAGGGCAATTCCAGGGCAAACACATGTGTACCCAAACACACCAGCAGTGCTCTCCTGGAAGCTGCCAGCTTATTTAAATGCCCACCTATTTGAAAATTCCAGTTAATTAGCCAGGACATGGTTGTGCAGGAAGTTATGCTCTCGTTGGAATGGGCAAAGACAAATCAGTTACCAATCCTGAGCTTTATTCTGATGCTCACTATACGTTCTTGCTGAACTACAAACATAACAAGAAATGCCAGCATGTATCTTTATTTGTCCATAAATAAACTCAAGCTCCCTCTACCACAGAAAATCCTTAATGTTTGGATTTGCAGGAAAAGACTTTATAAATAAACTGCCTTCCTAGCACCAAGCTCATGAATCAGCTTAGATTCAGGTTCTGGAACTCCAGATGTTTAACCTGCTGCCATTCTGTTGTGCTCAAGGTGTTAAACACAGCAAATCAAGAAATTAAAGAATTGTGAAATCAGGTATTACTGACACAATATCCTCTGAGGTTCTTGCTCAGCACCTCATTTGCATATTTATGGATTGCATGTCAGTGCTAATTTCCAGTGACAAGCTAAATATCAACATGATCATCTTCAGTGCTTCCCAAAGTGTGTCTGGAGAGAGGAGCACAGGAAGGCAGCAGCCCAGGGTGGTACCCAGGGGAGCTGCCTGGGCACACAGAGCTGTCCACATCGAGCCCTGTCTGCCTGGCATATCCATTCACTATACCCCTGCATTTACTAGGCAGCATTTAAACCCCTGGGAGCAAACAAAAGCATTTAAAAATGGATAAAGTGGTTCAAGAATCTCTTTTTCACCCGCCCTCAGCAAAACTGAGGCTCTAGAGAGGCAGATCCTCCCAAAATACTGCTGAAGGAATTGATCCCGGCCTTGCACAAGTGCACACAAATTGGCTGCTGCAGAAATCCACTCCCAAGGAGCAGCCTTGGACTGAGGCTCCAGCCCTGCAGCCACCTCACATGCCAAACCTCCCCTCCTCCAGCTGATTTCCACTCTCCCTGATGAAATTCACAATGAGTTAAGGTGCAGAGGAAAGGTCAAAAACCTCCCCTCCTCCAGCTGATTTCCACACTCCCTGATGAAATTCCAGGAAATTCACAATGAGTTAAGGTGCAGAGGAAAGGTCAGCAGCACAAACCCAGCTCTGTTAAGTGTCACAGAAGGGGGGAGCCTCTGGAAGGCACCAGCAACCAAAGAGCACCATGCTCACCTGGGAGAGATCTCCTCCCTGGCTGGCCCACAGCTCCTCACCTGCTGCCTGCTATCTGCATGGAAACAGGAATGTCATATTAAAGGCTCCTCAAATTCCTGCTGATTTAGCTTTTAGTCACTGAACCATATCTGCTTTGCCTGGTGGTTTATATTTTTAGTATCTCCTTCCCCCATGCTGTCCTCTCTTCCCCTTTTCTTTGCAATACCCCAGTTCAACTTTAAATCATTTGTTTAACACAGCTGCAGCAAGATTTAACAGAATTAGCAAGAACTATATCCCATGCCTCAGGAGCTGGCTGGTAATTCCATGCATGGATTAGAGAGCAGCAAAAAAAAAGGACAGAGGATAAAGGACAGCTGCCAGAATTGTTCTGTTGCACTAAAAAGCAAAGGGGCACACACAAACAATTCCTGCTGGGAATTACTGTCCAACAAAAGCCTGTCTGGCTCCATGGCCAGAGGCCACCACTGCCTGTTTGAGATTCATTTTATCATGTGAAAGCAGCAGCTCCCAAGCACAGGCTACTCCCTCAGCCTACAAAAGCATTGTCACAGCCAGGGATACCTCCTCTACTATTAACAAAAATAAGTATCTTATTTCTTTCTGTATCTATAATATATAAATAGATGATAATTTGTTTTTATTAATGTAGCTAAATATATTCTACAAATAAGTTATTTGGAGAACATCATCTCTACATCAGCAAATGCTGCTATAGCCAGTGAAGGAATTCTTTATGAGTGGTCCTTTGAAGTACTTTAATTACCAAGTAGCCAATTATGGAAGCCTAAGTCAGTTTTCATGCTGCCGAGACACTGATTTCTAGACATGATCCACGCTGCACCTGTTTAGAAGTGAAAATGCAGCTCTCTTTTCTTGAGGTCCCTCTCCTCACATACAAAGCCACTTCTCCATGAACAGTGCAGTCTTCCACTCAACACTGACAACCTGAAGGTACAAACAATTGGCACCAAATCACTCAAACACTCTTCAACAGCAACCCTGAAACTAAAGCAAAGCCAGAGTAACCTTGTACCACACCCTAACTCAGTCCTTATTAGTGCAACTCTGACACAAAATCTTCTTACAGGCAAAGACATCTGTAAACCAAGCAAGTGTAAAATGATAAAAAAACCCAACCCACACTGCATGGAAAAATCCCAAAGGATTAGTGTCAGAAAATATTTGGCAGCAAGAGATTGGAAAAAACCATGAAGGCTAACAGAAGATTGGCTACAGCAGTCACTGCAGGGAGGTTGTTGAAGCAGATCTGCTGCAGGAAGATTTTGTTATTCAAGCTTTTCATCTCCTTCCTCCACATCCTTCAGACTGAGCACTTCCAGGGATCCTTTCCCTTTTGTCTCGCTGCGGATCAGCTCGTCGATCTCCCTGAAGCAGCCTGGGTCAATAAGGCACACCTGGAATGTTCCACATTTCATCAGTCAGCCAAGAACGTTTGGATTTCATCAGCCCCTACCCAAGGCCTAACATTTACTCTCATTAAAACAATCCTAGTTAGTTACTGAGGAGGACTCTGAAGAGTATACAAACTCTGTCTGGCAGCAATCTTTCCACAGAGCTCTACAGTTCCAGTTCTCCATGCTGGACATGGCTTTTGCCATTTGGGATTGCTGGATTCTAATCTGTTTGTATGAAGATTTTAATACCAAATTTTGCTTTACCACACACTAAAAAAAAATAATTAGTCGTCCTTAAAACCAAGCAGAAGCCACCAAATAAGTAACAGTAACATTCCACATATGAGAGAAACTTATCAGTGCTGCAGGATCATCACTGCTAAGAGGAATTGCACTGTGCACTCCTCAGCTTGAAGCAGCAACCTCTGGATACCAAAGGCTGCTTCCATGCCCACATCACTAAGATTGTGTGAAATTAAAAATTCCCAACTGCAGCTCTGATTCAGGGTCTCTGGGAAGCCTTCCATTTATCTAAACAACTTCCATCTATGAATTAATCTTCTAGTAAAATACGTATGTGTAATTCAAATCAAACCTGAACCCCAGGGACTGCTTTTTGCTTACCATTTCCAGCTCTTCCTGGAAGTCTTCACTCTCAGTAACTTTAATCAGTGGCTTGAGCTTCTCTTTCAGCTTCTTGCCCTCCTTTGCTGGCAGGATAAACCTCAGCCTCATGTGAGCACGTTCAATCTGCATGGTCTCCTTCAGCTGCCTGATCACTTCCAGGGCCTGTTAGAGAAAGAGAGCATTTGCACACCTGCTTAAAACCCAGCACCCAGATCTAAATCTCAAACCTTTTCCCCAGCTTCAGAGCCACCTCTCAGTGCTGGTCACTGCTGCTCTGCTGCAGGGAGGTTGCTATCACGCTCTTTTGACAGATGAACAAGAAGAGGCTAACTTGTTTGTGATCACTTTGAACACTTAAAAGCTGTCTGAAATAAAATTAAATAGCTATACTGCAAAACACCACAAACCCACATGGCTCAGATGCAAACCAGATATACCACCTCAATTAGCATAAATCATAAACCTTTTATTTCTGCTCTAAGTGTATCACTGTTGGCTTTTTTCCTTTCTTTCTCCCCTCCCTGAATTCTTAGCAAACAAACTGCCTGAGTTTCAGGAGCTGCTTCTCTCCAGCACTCAGCTGCCAGATGGCCGAGTAATCCCTGTGCATGCCTCAGACCCCAGGGCTCTGCTGATCCCTCTGTGGCTGAGGCCTGAGGAATTACACCGGATGGCAGCACCTCGGAGCAGGATACTGCAGGAAACTCACCTGCTGCTTTGTGCTCTTGTTGGGTTTGACAGAGAAGTGGATGTCCTTCATGGCCCTTTCGATGAGGATCACCGTGTAGGGCCGCTTGGTCTCGGGGTTCACGCACTTGTCAGCCACGATGGTGGCGATGTCTCGGAACATCTGCTCCAGCTGCGTGTGCCGCTCCTTGTCCGACACCTGCAGCTCCCCTTTGGACAAAATCTGTTTTAGCCACAGAAACGGTTAGTGAACATCCTGGATTTGAAGAGTGACAGGTTAAATCTGACAACTTTGAATAACTTTGTTAAATTTGACAGCTGCTTGAAAGGTTGGGTGAGATTTGAAGTGCAGCAAACAATAACCAAATTAATAATGTGAATCATTACAACAGACAGCATTGGAAAGGCTTCAGACAAAAAAACTCATCCCAAAAACACTAAACAGCAGCAAGAGAAGCACAGATTTCACAGAATATCTTAAGCTGGAAGGGACCCCCCAAGGATCACTCATTCCAAGCCCTGGCCCTGCACAGACACCCCAACAATCCCAGCCTGGGCATCCCTGGGAGCTCCTGGAGCTCTGGCAGCCTCGGGGCCGTGCCCATTCCCTGGGGAGCCTGGGCAGTGCCAGCACCCTCTGGGGGAAGAACCTTTTGCTAAAATCCAACATAAACCTGCCCTGGCACAGCTCCAGCCGTTCCCTGGGTCCTGTCCCTGTCGCACAGAGATCAGAGCTGTCCCTTAGGAGGAGCTGCAGACTGATGAGGCCTCACCTCAGTCTCCTCAGGCTGAACAGACCAAGCGCCCTCAGCTCCTCCTTGCATGTCTCCTCCAGGCCCTTCACCTTCTTTGTAGCTTTCCTTGGACTCTGATAGCTTCATATCTTTCTTATATTGTGGCAGCCAAAACTGCCCCAGCCCAGAGCAGAGCAGGACAATCCTCTCCCTGGCCCAGCTGTTGATACTGGGCCTGGTGACCCCAGGAGAGGGATGTCCCTCCTGGCTCCCAGGGCAATGCTGACTCAAGAGATTTACTGAAATCTTAACAACCACAGCAAGTCCATAGTTCATATCCCACCAGTAAGGACTAAGAAATTAAATCTGTTACTAACACCTAAGTGAGCTCTCCAAAGTATGCAACTATCCCCTCCTTTTCTCTTCATTCTTAATAACTTATCTTATGTAAGGAGCTCTTCTGGCTGCGTCCAGACACATCAGTGCATGGAAGTTGTGTGTCAAAATTCTTTCTAGCCACATGCATATGCCAAATTTAAAACTATAAAAAGAGCTACAGCTCCTTTTTACCCATTTCTTAACAAGCAACCCTTTCACCTATAGCAGCATTCTAGAAATGCCCTCCAGTACAAACCAACCTAACTGCGTAATTAGATCTTCTCACATCTTATAAAGGTGTGTGAAACCTACCATCTTACAGATTTCTGTCTGGTCATCTGTCCCAAATGCTTTAACCAGATCTTCCTTCTTCGCCACCTGGCCTTTGGAGACATTGACAAACACAGTGTGTGTCTGCAGGACCTCGTCGAGATCTTTCTCCCTAGAGATTAAGACAAATGCAGAAAACTCAGATTAATCCCAGAACGATGCCAGTGCCACCCCTGCCATGGCAGGGACACCTTCCACTGTCCCAGGCTGCTCCAAGCCCCAGTGTCCAGCCTGGCCTGGGGCACTGCCAGGGATCCAGGGGCAGCCACAGCTGCTCTGGGCACCCTGTGCCAGGGCCTGCCCACCCTCACAGGGAACAATTCCCAATACCCCATCTATCCATCCCAGTCCTCTGTCAGTTTGAAACCACTGTCCCTTGTGGGGCACTCCGTGCCTTGCCCAAAGCCCCTCTCCAGCAAAGCAGCAATGCCAGGAGCACAGCTGTGTTCAGCGAGGAAAGAGCTCCCGCTGTGCCGGGCTGACTCACAGCTGGAACCTTCCAGCACAGAGCTGTCGCTGCCCAGGCACGGGCACGGTGCTCCCGTTACCGGCCCCGCGCCTCCTGCCGGGGTCAGACCGGGGGACCGGGGCCTCGCACGACCCCGGCCCCACAGCCGGGTCCCGCACGGTCGCTGCCAGCCCCCCTCCCACACCCCGGGCCCTTCCCGCTCCTCACACGGGCTCCCCTCCCGCGCCACTACCGGGTCCCCACCCGGGGTGCCCGGCACGACCCCTTCACACCCGGGTCCCCACACGGGCCCTTCCCCGGGCCCCGCGCCGGGCCTCAGCCGCCTCCCCGCCGGCTCCTCGGGCACTCACGCTCCGCTGCGCCAGCCCATGACCTTGTTGCGGTAACAGGCGATCTCGAAGCGCTTCCCGGCGCGCCGTGCCCGCACCACGGCCACATTGGTGAGGCGGATCTGGTTGGTGGGGGTGAAGATGGACATGGCGGCGGCCGCTCGCTCCGCCCCCGCCCGCCCGGCCCGGCAGTGAATGGCGGCCGCGCCGGCACGGGCGGAAGGGGCGGGAGCGGCGCATGGCGGCCTGAGGGCAGCCGGGGAGCGGGGTCAGTGCCGGGCGGGGACCGCGTGATGGCTGGGTGTGTGTGAGAGAGAGAGCCGTGGTGGGGGGAACAGAATAGCCGTGTCCGTGGGGTAATAACTGTAATACCTGTGGCCGTGGGGTAATAACTGTAATACCTGTGGCCGTGGAGGTGATAACCGTGAGGGGGGTATAATAACCATGCTTGGGGGTAATAACTGTGTGTATGGGCTAATAGCCGAGTTTGTGGGATGATAGTGTGTGTATGGGCTAATAACCGTGAGGGGGGTGTAACAACCGTGTGTGTATGGGCTAATAACCGTGAGGGGGATATAACAACCGTGTGTGTGAGCGCTTGTAACTCTGCTGGGTGCTGTGGAGGCAGGGGAGGGCAATGACCGTGGGGTATTTGTTAACCATGAGTGGTGTACGGGACAGTAACTCTGGGGTGTTTAATAATTGTGAGGGTGGTGGGATGATAACCGTGAGAGGCAGGGGAAGGTGCGGTAAAGCCGTGGGGTGTTTTGGGGGAGAGAGGGGCATTAACCGTGAGAGGAGGAATAAGCACGAAGATGGGGTGTATGTGTGTGTTTGTGGGTGATAACCATTAGGGGGTGTGTAGCTGTGTAGGGGATAATAGTGAGCACGTGTGTGTGTGCCTGTTTGGGAGTTGAACTTCTCTTGAATATATGTAGCATCTATTGCATTTGAGGAAGTCGTATAGAGGTTAAGAGAATCCTTATAGCTGGTTTGGGTAGAACTGGGAACACTGGGCAAGTGCTCTTGGCTCTTCTCTATTGTGAGTCTCGGTGTTGCTGCTGGGGGGCTGAAGGGCATCCCCTTAAGCCTTTGCTCTGATAACTTGAGTAACAGCTGGTACGAGTTTCCAGCCTCTTGGAAATACTTGGATGCTGTGCTCTCGACTGATATCTGCAAAAACAAGATCTAAACTGCAGATGACAATAGAAGGGTGTTAGCTGTGTTCCTCAGTCAATAAATATCACAAACCAGCCTTTTTGGAGTGCCCAAATATTCCATATGAAATAGACATTCCCAGACACCCTGCAGGTGCATTCCTGGCTGTACCCTGACTTACTGTACCCTGAATGTTCTGAACTAACCTGAAACATCTCAGTGGCTCCAAATCAAGCTTTACTTGCATCATAGAATTCTGTGAAAGTGGTTCTGGTTGAATCCATGTTTCAGTCTGCCCTTGAAACTCTGTTGGTAATCAGTGTGGCATCAAATGTGTGTAAGCAAGGGTTGTGTTCAGCAGAACCTTCTGTGCAGGTGATTTCCCCCTTGGACTGAGCTTTCTCATTCCAGAGAACTGCATTTGTTTGGTTTGTGTAAAACTAAAGCCAGTATGATCCACTGGATGTTTCACGAGGACTTTTTCCTTTCAGGCACTTGGACAGCACAAGTATTTTCTGCTTTTCCTTGTAACAGAGCTGCCCTAGCAAGGAAGAACCCAGAGTTTCCCTCTGACAGTATGGAATGCTAGCTTGGAGCTCATCTGACACACCTGAGGAGGTGAAGGCTTCTTGATTCAATTTTAGTGCCTTATCTTTAGCCAAAAGGTGTTTTCTGCAAAGCCTGGGCACTAGCTGATGATGGGAGGCTGTGGGTACTGTGTGATTATTTTGTGTCTACTCATTACATCTTCACTCTGTAGGAACCTGTGACATTCCAGATTTAGATGTCTCAATGGATATGTGGAGCTACTTCCATACTTGCCTGGTGTCCATATGGCTGCACAGATTTTACATCTATTCTACTGTTGCTTTTGGGATCAGCCTTTGGATTGTCATTCATTTCACCACCACCAGAACCAAAAGGAAGGTAACTGAGCCTGTCAGCACTTCTCTCTGAGAAGACCCCAAAAACCTTGGGTGGAAGTGAGTAGTTATTGGATAAAGGCACCTGCTGTGGGCCTGCTGAGGGTGTTGCAAATCCCAGATGCAGTTTGGTTATCTGGTTATGATCCTCAGCCTGGCTTGTTTGTGTCCGTGGGTCACTAAATGCTTTTGTTGCTCTGACGTTGGGGCAGAGCTCAGCAGGACACACCTCACACTGTTCCTGGGAGAATGTGTCCCCTTGCATTGCTCTGTCACTCCAGGTAAACCCCTCTGCTTGTGCCCAGTGTTTGCCCAGTGTTTTCATGATGCTAATGATAGGGTTGGGCTGGTTTTGGGATGGGAGGAATTCAGGAGTTGAAAACCTCCTCCTTCAGGTGGGTGAAGATCTGCTGCAGGACTTGGGAGGTTCAGCTGGACCCTGCTACCTCCCAGACAAGTGGGTATTGTGGCACGACTTAGGTCAGGAAAACAGGTGCTGGTGTGTTTGTCTGGGTATGAGAGGAGCCAAAATGCTTTGACTGTTGCTGAGAGTGGCTCCAGGATTTGAATTTTACATGTTCTTGGTTTGACAGCCCTTGGAGAAGGGACTGCATGTGACACAGCTCTTGTTTCATAGGATGAGAAATCCCATGAGAATCCCTCTTCCCCTGAGGGAACATCAGACAAAATGGGAAATGGATGTGCCCCCCGTCAGGCACAGGGGTTCCATGTTTCTGGAGTGAAGATTTTCTATGGCTCTCAGACTGGCACAGCAAAGGTATCTGTACTTTTATTGCACATCTGTGAAATTGCTTTGAAATATTGTTGGGATCTGAGAATGTTGCTTGCCTTAAAACACTGCCATGGGTATAGATCTGGGAGTTCATCAGCACATTCATTAGCTTCTTACAATCATTGCCCAACATGCAAGATGAGTGAAAAATTAAATAAAAATAACAATTTTCCTTCTCCCTTTAAGCAAGGTATGCGGTAGAGATTGATTATAAAGCTAGAAGTTCACTCTTGCACTATAATTTTAATTTTCTAGCAAGGCTTTATAGAGAGAAGTGTTGGGTTTGGTGTTTTCTCATGAAGAAATGTAGTTTGTGTGTATAACTGTGACATTATAATGTTGTAACTCTCAGCCAGTGTACTCCATCTTTGTTTTAATGTGAGGAATTGCAGTGCCAGTGTCCAGGCCTCCTGTGTCATTATTCTTCCTGTGCTGGGAGAAGTCTCGTGGCTGGGCACAGCAGGGCTCGTGTGGCTTGAAGTAATTGGTGACTTCCAATGTTTCTTTGTTCAGAGATTTGCCAAAGCTCTGGCTGAAGCTGTTACTTCCCTTAATTTGCCTGTGGAAGTCATTAACATGGGAGACTATGATCCAGAGGATGGGTTAGTAGAGGAGGTGGGTATGGCATAAACACCAGTAATAAATACAAGTTTTTCCTGGGATTGTCAAGGCTATTTCCCTCTTGTATTTCTCTCCTGTTGTTTTGGAAATCCCCAAAGCTTTGTGTTGAATTGCTTCTTTACGTATGTAAATGTAGCCCATCAGCCCTTAGCAGAAAATACCTACATTTTGAGAACTTCAAAGCACCAGTTGAACATTTTGCTGTGACAGTGACTCTGGATGAGCCAGTTCTGTAACTCAGGGGTGAGCTGGGTGAGAGTGGCTGCCCCAGGTGCTCTGTACACCTGGGCAAGGTTTAGAACCAGAACAGGAAGGTGGTGATGCCTCTGCAGCCTTTAGAGGCTTTTGAGATAGAAACTCCTTGTGAGGTATATTTATGTGTAGTAATCCTTGATGGGTTTTTCTTCCATGAATATTGATAGTTGCTCCTTGAGAGTTTTAATTAATCCTAACAAAAAGTTTTGGTGGAAAATGCATGCTGGGAATTCCTTCAGGAATTGCCAGCATTTGATACTGCCCCTTGCACACCTGTAAATGTGAGGTTGAGTTTGAAATATTTATCCGTGGGGCACTTGCCTGATGAAGGAGTTGGGTCGGGAAGCTGCTGATGGGGCTGGATGTCCACTTTTGCTCTGTCACTGTGTCCCTGTTGAGCTTGACCTCTCTCTGCCAATTTAGGGTGCTGTGCAGATTGTTCAGCACCCTTGGGATTGTCACCTGTGCCATCCCCCCCGGCAGGAGACAGCCTTGTCTTTTGATTTCTCCCGGCTGCCTGGCTGTTGTAACTCTTTGCTTCAGAAGAAGGTTCTGGAAAATGCAGTGATTTTTTTTTCCCCCTCCTGTCCTGTTTGTGTGACCAGACAAACAGCAGGAACATCTGTGTGTTCCTGGTGGCCACCTACACCGAGGGGCAGCCCCCGGAGAGCGCAGCCTGGTTCTGCAAGTGGCTGGAGGAGGCAGCCAATGACTTCCGTGTTGGGAAAAGCCTCCTGCAGGGCCTGAGATACGCCGTGTTCGGGCTGGGGAACTCGGCCTATGTGAATCACTACAACACAGTGAGTGTCCTCAAGCTCTCTGCTTGGCTTCTGCTCCTCCAGAGCCTCAGCTGCATGAAGTGCATCCAGCCTGAATCAGGCTGGTGGTCTGTGTGGGAATTGCAGATGTTGTGCTGACTGGGTGGGGCACTGGGTTTAGGGCCTGGGCAGAATCTCAGAGCCTTTGAGCTTGGGAAAAAACCTCCCAAGATCACTGTACCCACAGTGTACCTGATTCCCCACCTTGTCCCCAGCCCAGAGCTCTGGGTACCACATCCAGGCCTTCCCTGGGCGCTTCAAGGGATGGGCACTCCAAACCTCCCTGAGCAGCCCCTTCCAGTGCCTTACCACCCTCTCCGTGGAGAAATCCCTGCTGATGTCCACCCTGAGCCTCCCCTGGCCCAGCCTGAGGCCGTTCCCTCTCCTCCTGTCCCTGTTCCCTGGAGCACAGCCCGACCCCCCAGCTGTCCCCTCCTGTCAGGAGCTGTGCAGAGCCACAAGGGCCCCCTGAGCCTCCTTTGCTCCAGGCTGAGCCCCTTTCCAGCTTCCTCAGCTGCTCCTGGGGCTCCAGACTTTTCCCAGCTCCAATCCCTTCCCTGGACATGCTCCAGCCCCTCAAGGTGCTTGGGGTGGGGGGCCCAAAACTGCCCCCAGGACTGGAGGTGCCCCAGCAGTGCCAGCACAGTGGACAGTCACTGCCCTGGTCCTGCTGCCACATCACTGCTGGTACAAGCCAGTGCCATTGGCCTTCTTGGCACTGGGCAGTTCAGGTCTGAAGCAATTGAACTTCAAATGGGAAATGAGTCCCACAGGCACTGGGAGGTGTGGTAACACATTTGGTAATTCCTTACTGAGTTCATTTCCCAGCTTTGAAAGCTTTCTGCAGTCATCTGAGGGCGCAGTACTGTAAACTCTTGCTGCCTTCTAAACGTGGATCCTTTTTATGATGTGGGTTTTAGCTCACACAGAAAAATGGCATCACTTGTCCCAGGTTGTGTTCAGAGCTGGGGCTGTGTGTCACACACAACAAGCACCACACGGAGCAGTCTGTTCCCAGAGCCCATCCGTTCACCCCAGGGATGGCAGAGGGAGTTTCCAATGGAGTCTGAGGGGGTGTGGTGCTGTTCAGGCTGCCCTGGGTCTGTGCTGAGCCAGAAGCTGAGAGGGACTCCCCAGGTCCCTGCCCTGCAGTGCCATGCAGGTCACTGGCTCTTCCCAGGGCTGATCCTTGCTTTTCTGCTTGGCTGCTTGCACTTGGCCCTGGTTTAATCTCCTTTCCAACCCTTCCTCCTGCCCTAGGTTGGAAGGAGGATGGACAGGTGGCTGTGGATGCTCAGTGCCAGCAGGATCATGGCTCGAGCTGAGGGGGACAGCAATGTGGTCCAGAGCAAGCACGGCAGCATTGAGGCTGACTTTGAGGCCTGGAAAGCCAAATTCCTCATTCGGCTCCAGGCGCTCTGCAGAGGGGAAAAGAAGCCCTGCAGGGGGAAGTGCAAGAAGGGGAAGTGCAAATCTTCAGGGAAGCAGAGCAAGGAAAGCTTGGACCATGACCATGAGACGTCAGAACAGGACAATACTGAGGTACGGCCAAAATCCTTGAGGCCTTATTTTATTTTGAGCACTGTTTGACTTCTCCCCTTCTTCCTGTAGTCCAGAGGGCTGCTGTGGGAGCCTGATACTTGTTCTGGAGCAGGGGGAGAGGGGAGCTGAGGTCCCATGGCAGTAACAAGTAGAATGAGCCATCCGAAAGAGGGACCAAAGAATTAGTGATGGAGCCAGGCATTTGTGTGATGAGGGAGTCTTGCTCCTGGCTGGGGACAGATGCTCCAGGAAACCAGGCTGGGTTCTCAGCAGAGCCTTTGCCTTGTCCCAAGGCCAAGGGGACCCTTCAGTTCCCTGTGGATCATTAACCTGCTTCCACTTCAACCTGGTGAAGCTCAGCTGCTCTGCCTGCATCCCAGGGTTTTCCAAAGGCAACTGGGGTGTGTTACCTGAGCAAGTCCTGTATATCCTGTGTGTGTGTCTGCCTGTAATCATTTCTCTCTTCTGGAGTGTTTATTGATTTTGACTAAGAAATCCTCTCTATTGCTCTCCAGTGCAAGACCCAGAGCTGCTATGGCACTTTAATCCTCCCTTGAGTTGGAAGTTATTGCTGGGTTGAATTTTATAGGAAAGTACGTGGTTCTTCTGGCTGGGTTTGGGAGTGCTGGCTGCTACAGAGCAGGAGGAATAAATCTTGCTGTCAGCAAGGCACTTGGGTTTAAAGGGATTCAGGGTTCCATATCCATCCTACAGGGTTTTGGTAGGCTTTTGCTTGTTTTGAGTGGTCTTTACTGATGAGGAGAGCTCATTTCACTGGTTAGCTTAGTCTTACATTTAACAGTGAGATAAATTCTTAATTTTTTTCTCTGCTCCCTCCCACAGGCAGAGGAATTGTTTGAAACCAGTAGTGAGGAGGAAGCTGGAAGCACAGATTCTGTCATTGATGTTGAAGATCTTGGCAATATCATGGGCCGCATGAAGAAAGCAAAGGTACTGCTGTTAGAGGGGGTATGGAATGGTCAGGTCTTGTTCACTGAGCAGCTGGATTGATTAAAATATAACTGGCTGGATTTGACTCTGTGGGGTTTGGTTAGAGGGAGAGTAAAATATGAGCTATTGAAGAACCTGTCCCCAAAAAGAACATCTTTGGAGGAGTGTTGGGTGTAGTCACAGACTGTGTGGCTTGCTCACCAAGCAAATGCTGCAGTGGTAGCCTGTGACTTCCAGTCTGAGGGGAGATCTACTCGCAGAGCTAACACTGGATGTGGCTGCAAATCTCTGCACTGAGATTCCCAGTGCAGTGGCTGAACACAGGTCCTGTTCCTGTACTGCCTGTGGGTTGTCACTGAAATGCAGGTGTGAGGACAGGGGCAGAGCTGCAGGTGCAGCAGGAACACCCAGCTGCCAGAGCACCTTGCCTTGCTTACTGCTGCCCTAGGGTGAGGTCTGTGCTTCAGACACTGGGCCTGTCACACAGCCCCAGTTCCTGCTCCATCCCAGGCTCTTGCTGGGTCTGTTCCCAGTGGTTCTGCTGGTGTTCCTTTCCTGGGCTCAGTCTGATCTGTGTCACACTCACCTCACTCACACCAAGCACTAGGGACAGGGCACAGCTGCAGGGCCTTGCTGTGCTCCCCAGTTTTTGCTGGCTGAGCTGTTGTTGGTCAGGTGGGGAGGGGTGGCCTGTGATGTGCTCTGCGCCTGTCTGCTGACCCCCTTTGCTCTCAGTGCCCTTTGCATGGTGCTGTCATTGTGCACCCTTGAGCTGCTGTCCCTGCCCTTCTCACCAAACTGTAATGACCTTCCTTATCCTGGCTGTGTCTGCACTGTGGGGTTTTTACAGCTCTTTCCCAAAATGAGGCCCTGGCACAGGGTGCCCAGAGCAGCTGTGGCTGCCCCTGGATCCCTGGCAGTGCCCAAGGCCAGGCTGGATGGGGCTTGGAGCAGCCTGGGACAGTGGGAGGTGTCCCTGGCTGTGGAAGGGATGTGGAATGAGATGGTCTCAGGTCCCTGCTGATCCAAACTGCTCTGTGACTCTGTGAAAATACAGCACTGTCCTTGGTGGTCTGAGCCGAGGTGGCGCTGCTGGGCTGCCTGAAGCCAGGAGGGTGTGTGCTGGAGAGCAGGAGCTTCCGAGGGGAGCACGAGGATCTCTGTTCCTCCCCTCAGGGAGGGGAAGGAGGGCAATCAACGCTGCTGTTTGTAGCCAGCTCTGTGAGGAGAGGAGCCCCAGCGGTGGGGCAAGGCTGGCTGCTGTCACAGGGCTCTGATCCGGCCTGTGCACTGCAGCTCGTGAGGGAAGGCTGGGGAACCTTCTGGCTTCCCTTTGGAGGGAGAAACGACCGCAGTTCCTCGTGGAGAGCATTAACATTGTTCCTGTCTCCTCTCTCCTGCGCTCACCACTAGAGGTCAGCGGCCCAAAGGGAGCGGGGTGCTGCGGCAGCTCCTGGGCAGAGCCTCTGCCCTGCCGGGCAGTGGTGACAGCCAGCGCTGCCGTGGAGGATTGGCACTGAGCTTCCCCTGACAGACACACACAGAGTGTAGCAACAGCGCGATCGAGGAGCAGTGTAACCCAGGAAAACCACCTATCGTAGGCCAGTTTACAAATAAAACCTGAGCACAGCAATAAAATACTTTCTGCTGTTCCTTGAAGAAGTCAGTGCTGAGGTCAGTGTGATGTGGGTTTGTACACAGGCAGGAAAAGTTCCCTGCTGTCTGTGCCTTGGCTGAGGCAGGATCCAAACTGCTTTCTCCTCAGCCTTCCTGGTGCTCTGCTGGAGCAGGGAGAGTGTTGGGTGTGCTTGTGTTCTGCAGTAACTGTGACTCTGTGGAGATCAGGTTGCTGTGGCTGTGACCCAAGTGCCACCCTGATCAGAGGGGCAGTTCTGCCTGAGAACAGACACTCGCCTGGAGCTGGAACCTGCAGGTGTTGATCCTTTGAGCCTTTTCCTTGGAGGAGCTGGCAGAGCTGTTCTGCTGTGAGAGTTGAACACTGCCCTCCTGCAGAGGATCAAATACTGAGGGGGAGTGTTGGTGTGGGCCTGAGAGCTTGCTCTGAGTGGGCATAAGGGCACCTCTGTTGAAGTCCAGTCCCCTTTCTAGGCTCTGAGTCTGCACTGGGAGGTTTCCTGTACCAGGTGAGTCGTTCTGCCTTTGGCCATTTTAGCCATTTTCCCTCTCATGTCATGCTGAACTGTGTAAAATGGGTGTGACACTGTTGTTTTACCCTGACCTAACCTGTTGTCCTGCAGGACTCCTTGCCCACAAAGCCAAGTGCTCTGGGCTTTGGGATCTAATCTGTTCACACACAGGTGAGTGAGTCTGAGAGAAACTTGGGTATCTTCAGGGTTATGTCACAGACAGTTGTTCCTCCTCAGAGTTCCTTGGGTCTGGAAGAGGCCTGACACTTTCCAGCAGGAGTTCTATGGGTGTCATTGTTGGGTATTCACCCCTCTGCCTGTGGGATGTGGAACAGCAGGTTCTGACTTGTGCACTGCAGTTAATTTGAAATGGTTTTGGGTCCAGCTTTCATCTCTTCTGCATGGATGGGCTCTTGTGAGGCTCACTAGCAGGTAAGGCAGGCACAGATAGTCAGAATTCCTTATTGTCCTGCCTTTTCTGGAATGGCAGAGTGAGGCTGTAGAGCGATCTGTTAAATCTTTGCTCAAATCTCTGCTGCTTATCTTAATTTAATTTTGCATCTGTCTTTTGTTGTTTGCCTTGATGGAAATCATGGCTGAGGTTTGTCTTACAGCTTCCCCCCCATATTCTGCAGGTTTGTAAAGTACTGTCAGGGGGCTTGAAGCAGGTGCTGCATTCTTGCAGCCACTTGGACCAGGCAGGTGGATTCAGGAGTTCCAGGGGAATGCCAGAACCACTCTGCCAGGCTGAATTATAGCTATTACAGACTGAGCTAGAGAAGAGGTGGATTTTTGAAGAGCTGCTGAGTGTGAAGTTTCACAGTTCATGGTGATGGTGCCTTCTGCACACTGAGTCTGAGCCCAAACTGATGCAGGGTTGAGAAGATATTGGTAATATATTCAAGTATATTAATTGGTAGCTGATCCAACAGCAAATTCCACATGAGTTTACCAAATCTCATAATATGTGCTGATGGTTTTTAATGCATTAAGAACGAGGTGGACTTTGGAGTTTTGTAGTTGTGGCACACTTTGCCTTTCTTCCAGTGTTCCTCCCCTGATGTGGATTTGTCAGGGAAAGTGAACTCTGATGGTGTTTATGGCCTGCAAGGTGCCATTAATCACAGGGACACCAGTTCTTAGTGTAGATTATCTCCCCCAGCTGGGAGATCAGCTGAAAGGACAGATCCATCTACACTCATTTCCCAGGAATGGAATTACTTTATTAACCTTCACATTTCTGGACTTCAGGCATGAGTAATAGCAATAATAATGTCCTGATTCCTTGTTTGATGGGTTTGGAAGCAATCAAATGAGCATATTTGTTGATGCAGTTTTGAGATGAATGCTCGTGTTTTCTACAACAAGCAGTGTAATGACACTGACAGGATATCTGCAATGTAAAGAGAGAGGAGGGTGATAGGAACACATTGAGAGTTTACAGGAACCAAACTCTGTCCCAGAGTGTTCGGTTTGTGTCCCTCTGTGGCCCTGGGCCCCTTTGGCACTGGCCCTGAAAAGTCATCCTGGGTTAGCCACTGTAAATCGTACCCCTTCCAGCCTTTCCTGGGAGCCCTTGGAGCCTGGGCTGCTGTGGAAGCCCTAACTCTAGGCCCTGGGGGAAGGAACTCTGAAGGAACCTGGGTTTGGTTGGAGTGGGGCAGTAGGCAATGAGGTGTTTAAGGCCTAAGGTTTACAGACCAAGGGTCATGTGCAACTTTGTGCTACAGCTAAGAACTTTTTTAAGGAGGAAGGAATAATCACTGATATGTTAACCAAATGGAAAAAAAAATTGGATATGTGACTTTCAGTTCAAACTGATGTGGACAGCTCAAAAAAAAAGGTTCAGCTTTTGAAGGGTGAGGGATTCCTTTATGAAAAATGTGCCCTTATCTGCAGCAGCTGCTCTGGGCCAGATTCTGACCTGTGCTACTCTGGCTCAGAACTCAGTGTGAGTCTACATTTTAAAATGAGCTTTAAGAAATTAAATTTAACTTCTTGGGGACTACTTCTGTCGTTAACAGCAGGATTTGCCATAGGGACACTTCACCTTTCTCCTTTCGTGTGTTCAAATATTTTTTTCTCTAAACCCTGGCGAGTGGACAGGATTACAATTGCTAAACAAAATTACAAGAGATCTTTAGGCATTTTCTGAGTAACGCTTGTGAGTGATAAAAGGGAAACCCCCACAAATGACTTTATATAAACCTGTGTCTGCATGTGCAGTCTGCAGTCGTGGTGTGGCAGTGACTTCCTTGGTAAAGGCATTTGAGAGCTCGGAGTGTTTATTTGCAGCCTTTTCCTGACCACATCCTTTGGTGGAGATGGTCAGGACTGACCCTGCAGCAGGCCAGCCCTTCTGTTCACCATTTCTCACCAACTTTGTGCTCCATTTCTCAGGTGGTTTTCTTTTTGCTGTGCATTTTTAAAGTTTCCTGCTTGTCTAATGACAGATTTGAGGAGACGTCTCCAAATTCTACAGATCGAAGCAGCAGAGCCTCTCTGCTCTGGGGCCAGGTTGTGAGAGCTGGGAGTGCTCACCTGGAGAGGAGGAAGATCCAGGGAGAGCTCAGAACCCCTTGCAGGGCCTAAAGGGGCTCCAGGAGAGCTGGAGAGGGACTGGGGACAGGGGATGGAGGGACAGGACACAGGGAATGGCTTCATATTGACAGAGGGCAGGGATGGATGGGATATTGGGAAGGAATTGTTCCCTGGCAGGGTGGGCAGGCCCTGGCACAGGGTGCCCAGAGCAGCTGCGGCTGCCCCTGGATCCCTGGCAGTGCCCAAGGCCAGGCTGGACAGGGCTGGGAGCAGCCTGGGACAGTGGAAGGTGTCCCTGTCATGGCAGGGGAAGCACTGGATGGGCTTTGAGGTCCCTCCAACCCAAACCATTCCAGGATTTTGTGGTTTTTTGACCACTTGAAAAATGGCTGTTGAAATGAAATGTTCTTTTAGTCCTGAACTCATAGAAAAGAAATAAATTGAATGGAGAAGTCTTTACAGAGCCATTTAAAAAAGAATCTACAGAAGATGGCAAGAGTGTTTAAGGGTGTGTGCTGCCTGCTCTATGTGAGAGAGCAGAAGAGAATGGAAAATCTTACTGGTTTGAATTTGGGCGTTTGGGACACTTGTTAAACTGTGTTAACTGGGCTTCAGTTGGGATTTTTGTAGCACAGAAGAAAGAAAATGTGAAAATATGGCTCAATTTTCAAGTATAAGCAGTCCCTTTTGGGTAGACACAGACAGATTGTTAGTTTTGACTCCTTTGGTGCCTGTGAAAATCAATCTTCTTCCTGGCTTGTCCAAGGAAGTCTCCCAAATGAAACAAACTCTGGCAGAGTCCCTCAGCAGTGTGTGAGTTGGAGCTGTGCTTCAGCAGCACCTTATAAAAGCTGTCCTACAGCAGAGCAGTGCTGCTGGAGCCCAGTGCAGCACTCTGAACCCCCACTGCAGCCCTGCAGATACATTGGAGAGTTGTGACCTGGGAGGTTTCTTGTCCTTGAGGACTTGGGCTGATGTTGAATCTACAAGAAAATGACTTTGGTGGGATCATTGTTGCCTCTGCATTTCATGAAGATGCTCAGTGCCCTTTCAGGCTGATACACTTGGATGGCAGCATAAGCTCCTGTCACTGCTTGTCTGCAGGAATTTGGGATTTAAATGCTGTAAATGTCCAGAAATCGCAGCACTGACTTTTCAGACAAAAGGAAATGGAAAATTCCTCTACAACCCCCCTCCCACCCTGAGGATGGAGCTGCAGGTCTGTTTTCCTTTGTTTAGGTGAGAGCTGCTGCCTCAGGATAACCAGAGACCTTCTGGATCCTACAGCATAGGGAGAGTGATGGAGATTCCACCTCCTTGTTTAAAATTCAGAGGGGTTTCTACTTCAGAGAGAAAAGTCTGGTTTCTGAATTTAGGGTTGTGGGGTTTTTTTGGTTTTGGTATCACTCAGAACTTCTCAGGGACTTTCCCCGTTTTGAAGGGAATCTACAAAGAAGATGGAGTGCCAGGACCAGGGAATGGCTTCCCAGTGCCAGAGGGCAGGGAGAGATGGGATAGATGGGATAATGGAAGGAATTGTTCCCTGTGAGGGTGGGCAGGGCTGGCACAGGGTGCCCAGAGCAGCTGTGGCTGCCCCTGGATCCCTGACAGTGCCCAAGGCCAGGCTGGACACTGGGGCTGGGAGCAGCCTGGGACAGAGGGAGGTGTCCCTGCCATCCAGGGGTGGAACAGGGTGAGCTTTAGGGTCCATCCCAATCCATCCCATGATTCTGTGACTTTAGGGCCACTTTTTGAGAGCACCTGCCCCAATTTTCCCTTCTGGCCCAGCAGCTGATGTTTCAGTCATGGCCAGGTGCTGCATTGCCCCGTTCCCCTCACTCCTTGTGCTGCTCTCAGCTCTTTGTGCTTCACTGGGCAGTGCTGAGGTGGGTGTGTAGCCTGTAATTATGTAGACACTGGCAGCTGTTTTTTATAAGATTTTCTGTCTTTTGGGCTGTTTGCTGGTTCACAGCTCACTCAGTCTGAGTTCTCAGGTCTCCTCTCTGCTGCAGGAGCTCCAGGCTGTCTCTGCTGGTGACTGACAGCAGCGAGGGCCGGGGTGCTGTGGGATTGACAGGGTGTTCATCCCTGGGCTCAGCAAATTGCAGCTCTGTCTCTGCCTGTCACAGCTGAATTGTGACAGCCACAGATGTGTTCCTGCAGGAGGACAGTCCCCAGAGTGCACCCTCTGCTCCTGTGCTTGTGTTCAGGGGTGCCTGTGGAGTGGGCTCCCTGTCCCCGTTTCCCCGGGGTTTCAGCCTTCCAGGAAGGTTGTTCTGTAAGGAAAGGAATGTCATTCCTGTGGGCAGCCTGGTGTTCCACCAGCTCCCCAGATCCCCGTGGTTTCTGTCAGTGGTGCCCCTGCCAGAGGAGGGGAGCAAGGGGAGGAGCTGCCAGCATTGCTGCCTGTCCTGCTGCCCCTGGGGCATTGCTTCCAGAGCTCTGCTCCGTGAACTTTAACTGTGTTCATGTAATTCATGAACTTTAACAGTTCATTCCCCAGCTCCTGGGGAAGTGTTGCTAATCCTTCTTGCTGCCAGGCAGCTTTTTCTGACAGCCTGGCCAGCGTTCCCTCAGTGTTCTGTTAGTGCTGGCTCCAGGCGTGGTATGTTCTTGTTTGCTTAATGCTTGTGCTTTTCTTTTGGGAAAAGATCCTGGAGCTTGTAAATGGATGAGGCTGTAAATCATGCCAAGGCCAGGGGTTCCCTTTGTCTGACCACTGGGAGGTTAAGCAGGAAAGAAGTTGAGTCATAATTGGGTGTAAATTTTTTTCTGAGAGTAAAAGCTTTTGGGGGAGCTTTTTTCCCCCTGCCATGGCACATCAGTAAATTGAGCCCTGAGGCTAAAAGTGCTAAATTTTCCTGCCATGGCACATCAGTAAATAGAGCTATGAGGCTAAAGTTAATTCAGAGAATCATAGAACGGTTTGAGTTTGAAGGGACCTTAAACCTTATCTTGTTCCATGGTCTGGGAACATCTTCCACTATCTCAGGCTGCTCCAGCCTGACCTTGAACACTGCCAGGGATCCAGGGGCAGCCACAGCTGCTCTGGGCACCCTGTGCCAGGGCCTGCCCACCCTCACAAGAAAGAATTTCTCTTTAATATCAAACCCTAATTTCCCCTCTGTTAGATTGAACCTGTTATTCCTTGTCCTGTCCCGCCAGTTCCTGTGCAGGGTCCCTCTCTGGCTTCCCTGTGTCCCCTCCAGACCCTGGCAGGTGCTGGGAGGTCTCCACACAGCCCCCTCTCCCCAAGTCTGAACAGCCCCAGCTCCCTCAGCCTCTGTGTGGAGTTTCGGTGTCTTTTTTATTTTTCTCTCCCCTGCACAATCAGTTTGAAGAGTGTTTGATGGATAAAGTGGGAAACACAGGGAGGTGTTGGGCACCTGGGCATCCTGGAGAATCAGAGAATTCACAGTATCACCGGGTTGGAAGAGACCTTCAAGATCATCAAGTCCAACCCATGTCCTAAACACCTTAAATAAATCATGGCACCAAATGCCACATCCAGTCTTTTTTTGAACACATCCAAGGATGGTGACTCCACCACCTCCCTGGGCAGCCAATCCAGAACTGTATCTCTCTTACTGAGAAAAACTTCTTTCTAATAGCCATCCTATATTTCCCTTGGCCCAGCTTGAGGCTGTGTGCTCTGGTTGTGTCAGTGCTGCCTGGAGAAAGAGCCCAGCCCCAGCTGAGCACAGGCACCTTTCAGGAGCTGTAGAGAGTGTAAGGGCACCCTGAGTCTCCTTTTCTCCAGGCTGAGCACCCCCAGCTCCCTCAGTGGTTCCTGACAGGGTTTGTGTTCCCAGCCCCTCTCCAGCCTCGTTGCCTCCTCTGGACGTGCTCAAGTGTCCCAGGGTCCTTCCCAAAGTGAGCCAGAACTGGAGAGGGCACTTCAGAGAGGACAAGTGGCAGTAGCAAATCCTGGTGGTCACCTTTGGGTGTGACTGGGGCTGAGTTTGGAAGGCAGATTTGGAGGAAGCCCTTTGACACACCGGCACTGGGATTTGTCCTGGGGCAGGGAATGCTGAGGCCCTCACTTTTGTCAGGGGCTCCTGGTCCATGGAAGTTGTGTTTTCCTTGCCTCTGCCTGTTGTGCTGCCTGTGTGAGAGGGAGAGGGAAGGGATTCCTTTCCCCTTCAGCTGCAGAGCAGGGGATCATAGCTGAGGTTCAGCTGCCTTCATTCACAACCAACCCCCTCCAGCCTGCACCGGAGCTGTGCTGAGCCTTCCAAGGAATCCGGGTGTATCCAGAGGTTTTCCTCCTCTCTGGCCCACTCCTTTGTGAGCTGCACCTCCAGTTTTTGGCAGTGAAGTATTTCAAGGGCCTGAAAAGCTAGCTCTTGTCACTGCTTGCTTGATTTGTTATGGAAAGACAGTGATTTGCCTTGGATTTACTGCAGGGCTTTCTACTAAATCACCACAACTGGAGAAGTTTCCTCTGTGCAAAGTTAACTTTTTTCCTCCTCTCCAACCCTCAATAACAGATCTGAAAGGTTTATTAAGCAAATAAGTGAAAATCCCTGTGCAGTGAATTCTGTTTCCCACCAGGAGTACGTGCAGCCAGTCTCCTGCCAAAGTGAACAGGTCAGGTATTGCAGGGCAGGGAAAAACAGAGCATGGTTTTGTTTACAGGCTCTCACATCAGGGTGTGGGCAGGGAGAATTATGATCCCCTCTGTGAGGGGAAAATGATAATTGAACTGTATTTCTGCCTTGCCAGGAAGGAATTGAATGTTGCTCTATTGAGGTGCTTTTCTCAAGTGCTGCAGTGACAGGGAGGTAGAAGTGCAAATGTTTTCCATGCAGAAGGGCTTTGTGTTTGGAGGCTTTCTTGGATGGGATCTCTCATTTATAATTAATTCATAGACTGCATTTTTAATATTAGGATGTGCTCCATAGAGGAGATTTAGTTCTTCTGGGAGGATTGACCTGAGATGGTAAAGCCCAGGCCAGGAGGTGTCCATGTTTAAGTCCTGCTCAGGACTTTGAGGGGCTCCCAAATCACAGCATCAGAGAGTGATTTGGGTGGGAAGGGGCCCTAAAGCTCCTCCAGTTCCACTCCCCTGCCATGGGCAGGGCTTCCTTCCTTTAGCCCAGGTCTCAGTCTGTGCTAAGGTAGGGCCTTGCCTGTGGCTTGTGGCAGGACAAGCTCTTTATTTAACACTTGGAAGATGAAGTTTTTTATCTATTATCTCCTTCCTTCCTTATGCATGAAGCTTTCCCAGCAATATTAATATTTTACTGTTGAGGAATCTTGCTGATAAATTAAGATCAAGGCTCCAGAAATGAGCTTTAAAACCCACTAAATGGCAATTAATTATTAGATGTAGGCTTCCAGGAGAGTTTTGATGTGTTACGGAAACCAATGAAGTCCTGCCTAAAGGCTCAGGAAGCTGAATGCAAGGAAGTAGAAGGTGGATGCAGCTTTCTCATCTAGAAAGGACCATGCTGTGGTACTGGCTGTTGAAAAATACATTTCTGAACAACATCCCTGAGGCTGTGGGTAGTTTTATCCAAAATGAGTAGGGAAGGTAATAATCTCTGTCCATAAATGTTTTACTCTCCTATTTCCTTCTCAAGTGTTTATTAGGAGCTCTGTTTTGTTCTTGAACTTCTGTGTGTGTGTGTTTTAATGTTCAAATGTATTTTTCTCTGGAGGCACCTTTTATTTTGTGAGCTGTCGCTCAGGTACAGAAGCAGTCTGTTCATGTGCAGGAGCAGCCAGACTCCTCTCCCTGTTTATGAAGAGCAGTTTGGCGAGTCAGGAGCACTGGTTTCCTTAGTGATGCTGACAGTTGGTGAGGAGACTCAAACTGAAAGCATTTCCATTAACTTTTCCTTGGCTTTGGCACAAAAGAGGCTTGGATGTGAAATCGCCTCAGTGTTGTCAAGACAAAATGTCCTCTGCTGGTTTTTGTTGTTTATCCATAACTCCTTCAATAAAAGCCATAAAGGACTGACAGATTACAAGTTGCTTGAAATATCCAAGTAATTATTTCCACTTTGATGCTTCTTTGTGCAGACATGAAACAATAAATACCCATAAAGTCTCAGCAGTGACACTCACACAGCAGGGGAGTCACCACTTGTTACGTGCCAGGGTTTGCTTCTCCTGCCTGTGACTTTATCCCAATATCTGGAGCTTCTGTCCAGGGCTTAGCTGTGTGTGGAAGCAACTGGAAGCCAGACTTGCATGGGCTGCTGCTGGAGGGCTGTGGGTAGGGGGAGCAGCCTTTTCCTGCAGGCCTGTGCAGTGTCTGAATTTTGGTGGATGCCCCAGGGCTCCTCTGCTGTGTGAAGTGCTGGGGGTGCTCCCTGAATTCTCCCAAGCAGTGGCACTCCAGGCACACAGTGGTTTGGTTGTTGTGCACTCGTGAAACATTGGGGCTTAAAACCTGGAGTCACTCTTGGGTGAGATTTCACAGCCTGGTTGTTAAAATATCCTTGGGAGTTTTATTGCTGTGTCAGAGGGACAAAGCTGGTGTGCTGGGGGTGTTCCTTTTCCAGTTTACCGTCCTAAGTTACTGCTGGGAAGAGGGATGAGATGCAGGAATTGCTGTGTGGCACTTGGCTCGGTTCAGTCCAGCAGGTGTGTGGCTGTGCCCCAGTGTTTGAGGTGAAGCTGGCTCTAACTGGCTCTAATTCCCTGTAATTCTTCCAACAGAGAGAGCAGGAGCTGCAGGCTGGAGCTGAGAGGAGAGAGATGATCACCCCGGCCCTGAGGGAGGCACTCACTAAACAAGGTGAGGCTCTGCCAGAGCAGCTGGGGCACAGCTCAGAGCTTGGAGCTGCCTTTGAGCACAGCAGTGGCAGAGGGGCTCTGTGGGGCTCAGGGGCTGCCCTGGGCCCTCGTGGCAGGCCTGACCCACAGACAGGACAGGACACACGGAATGGCTGGGGCTGGAAGGGCCTCTGGAGATGGTCCAGCAGCACCAAGGCAGGGTCCCACAGAGCAGGAGGCACAGGAATGTGTCCCAGGGGGTTTGGGCTGTGGCCACAGAGGGACACTCCAGGCCTGCCCTGGGCAGCTGTTCCAGAGCTTCTTCCTCATGTGGAGATGGAATTGGTTGTGGTTTAGTTCATGGCCATTGTTTCTCATCCTGTCACTGGCACCACTGAACAGAGCCTGGCACAATCTTCTGATAGCCCTGGGGATATTTTATAATTGATGGATTCCTCTCAGCCTTCCCTTCTCCAGACTGACCAGGCCCAGCTCCCACAGTCTCTCCTGAACAGGAAGATGCTTCACACCCCAGATCATCTCTGTGGCCTCCACTGGACCCTCTCCAGTAGCTCTTGGTCTTTCTTGAGCTGTGGAGCTCAGAACTGGGCACAGCACTGCAGAGGTGCCTCACCTGGGCGGAGCAGAGGGGCAGGATCACTCCCTGCCTTGGGAATGCTCTTCCTGATGTCCCCAGGACACTGCTGGCTCCTGGGCAGCTCCTCATGCCGTGCCTGGAGCTCCCAGGGTTTGATGTACCTGCTGGGGCACTTGAGAGATGTGCTCATGGTCCCACACTCTGCAGCTCCCACAGTGTAGGTTTGTCAGGGAATATTTAAAGATCAGCTTTGCATCTGTTTTGCAACTTAGTCCCTTGCTTTTATCTCAGTTTCAAACTCTGATTTGTTTCTGAAACACTGTTTCCAGAAAAGGAAGTAGTTCAAACTAATTTTAACCATCCACTAGATGTTTAGATCAGCAGCTCTCCAATGAGAGCAGTTGGAGTGGATTTCATGTCTTTTTTTAAAACAAAGGACCCGCATGAGGAGAGCCAGACTGAGCCCTGCAGTTCAGCAGCCTCAGCTGGGAGTGGCAGAGCCAGGAGGAGACTGATGGGAACTTCCTTTTGCTGCTCACATGGAGGCTAAAGGGAGTTTACTCTGGTTTCTTTTCTCTCTTGGGGTGGAGTGTGCTTGCCTTGCTGCTAACTCAAAAACAGTGTTATAATGGCACTGTTGAGGTTGCAAAAGGTCTTTAAGATCATCAAGTTCAACCACCAACACCACATCAGCACCATGTTCAGCACTAAGCCATGACCTCAGGAGCCACATCCTTACGTTTATTCAGCACTTGGAGGGATGGGGCTGGCCTGGGCTGCTCTCCTGGAGCTCCTGAGAACGCCCTGTGTGACTGAGGCTGAGCTCTGGGCTCTGGCATGGCCTGGGCCAGTCCAGCTGTGCAGCCCAGCCCTGCTGCTCTCAGGCTCAGCTGCTCTTTGGCCTGAGCTTTGCAGTGCCTGCAGTGTTCTGCCCAGCCCCTGGCTGCCAGCTGTGCTCACTGGGTTGGCATCAGCCTTGGCACAGCTGGGAAGCAAAGAGCCATTCTTTTACTGTGTTGGTGGCACTTTTACTGACCCAAGGGCTCAGCAAGGAGTGGCAGAGACTTTGCCTTCTCCTTGTGGCCCAGGGAGCTGCTGCTGGCTGGGGCCAGTGCAGGCCTTGGACCAGTGCACCTTTTCAGCCTCACTCCTGAAGGCTGTGGTGTAGTGGCAGTTACTTTGGTTTTGTTTGTCATGTATTTGACTGCATTTTATTTATGTTTTACTTGGTTTTGTGTTTGAGGTGGCAGCCTTTTGTTTTTATTTATTCAGTTACTACTAAGGAAAGCAGGGGATGGGGGCAGTGCTTTGTGCTGGCCCTGTGCTCTGTGTGGTGGTTGGAGTATTTCCCCTTGGCTCAGTCTCAACTCCTGCTCATTTGGGTTTGGGTGTGAATGGAACTGTGCTTTTGTATAAAGTGGACATTTGGAAAATAAAGCAGTGCTGGAGAGAAGGTCACCTTACTACCATAGTTCTTTTGACCCAAAGAAGGCTCCCCAGAGAGCTCTGATTTCCTTGTGGCACTCCAGGGACAGGAATTCATTATCCAGGCAAGTAGGTCCATATTTTCCCTTCTGCAGTGCTCACGGTAGTGCCAGTATTGGAGCCACTGGTAGGATCTGCTTACATAAATCTGCACTTTCAAAGACTCTGAACTGTTGTATCCTCACAGCCCAGCTGCTTCTCCCAGCTCTCTCTCTTCTGCTGCTCACCAAATTCTTCAGTGGTCACTCAGCTGTGAAAAAGAGAAGCTTCATTGGGATTTTTTTATGTCATATAACATTTTTTCCTGTAAATAACACACCAGGAAGGCTTTTGTGGATACAAAAATAAAACAATTCCCTTCTTCCCTTAGCATCATTCCCCCTAAAATAACAAGTGCAGTGTAGTCAAAAGATTATCTCATTTATTTTGCACCAACTGGTTTCTTTGGGTGTAGGCTCAGTGTCTTTTCAAGAGTATCCCTGAGGGCATAATTAGCCCAAGAGAAGGAAAATGAGTATTGGTGGTTCAGGGAGAGCTGTTCTTTGATACTGCAGTTGCATAACAGAGGTTTTCCTTGGAGCAGCATCAGACCATGGTAGTGCTCACTGTGGATTCACCTTCAAAGCGATTTACCTTCCTCGAGGTAAAGGGAACAGTGCTTAAGCAAAGGCTTTTATTTTAGCCTGGCATTGAATATTGGCTAAATTTAGCCTCCCCATTGGGTTGCAGAGGTATGAGCCCTTGGAGCTGCCTACTTGCAGATGCCTTGATACTCAGCAAGAGCTGCTTTTGAAAGTCCCAGCCAGAGGCAACACAATTCCATTTCCATCAGTGTCCAGCTCCTCCTGAAACAGCAGCACAGCTCTGAGGGTTTGGTGAGTGCCAGTGCACTGGGAGAGAGGTTGTTTGTTGGGTTTGCAGTGCTCCTGGTAGTGCTTCAGCCATTCTGCGTGTCCAGGTAGCCAGAAAGAAAGGAAATAAAATGGAAACAAGCTTTCCATGTTCACATTTCCTGCGGTGCTTGGTGAATACAGCCCAGTTTCACATTTGCTTTTTGGGGTTGCTTGTAAATTTTTGACACAATCCCTTTTGGGCTGAAAGTTGCTTTTGCTTGGCTTGGGTGCCAGGAGGATTTGGTATATTTGATGAGTCTTTCCAGTGTTCCTGATTTCTCAGGAAGTACATTTAAATCCTTTGTGTGCTTTAGAGGAAGTCTCAAGCTGCTGTTTCAATAGGAAAGATGAAAGTAGGAAAGCACAGTGGGGTTTTCTTTTTCTGTAAAACAAACAAAAAACCAAAACACCCTTCTGTGTGTCAGGGGAAGGTCAGGCTGGAGCTCAGGGAAAGGTTCTTCCCCCAGAGGGTGCTGGCACTGCCCAGGGAATGGGCACGGCCCCGAGGCTGCCAGAGCTCCAGGAGCTCCAGGTATGGCCAGGCTGGGATTGTTGGGGTGTCTGTGCAGGGCCAGGGCTGGACTGGATGATCCTTCAGGTCCCTTCCAGTCAGGCTGTTCATGACTCAGGGGCTGACCATGACTTTGTGCTCTGCTGGGGTTGGTGCCATCATTAGTCACAGCTGCTCCTGGATTTGCCAAATGTTTTATTGACGCTGATGGTCTGACTGAAGCCAACCACGTCCTGCTGGATGCTGGCAGCTGGGAGAGGGATTGTTCACTGCCTGCCTGAGCTATTTGGAGCTCAGACATGATGTGTCTCAGTGCCAGCCACCTCCATCAGCCCTGTCATGTCACAGGGGTTGTTCAGCACCCCAGGTCGGCTCTGACGCACTTCCCTTAACGGGGCAGGAGTGGAACAGGAGCAGTGAGCCCAAAGCCCTGAGAGCTGAGTGTTTGCTGAGGGAGGCTTCAGTGGGGAATGGCTCCCACTGCCAGAGGACAGGGTAGATGGGATATTGGGAAGGAATTGTTCTCTGGCAGGGTGGGCAGGCCCTGGCACAGGGTGCCCAGAGCAGCTGTGGCTGCCCCTGGATCCCTGGCAGTGCCCAAGGCCAGGTTGGACAGGGCTGGAGCAGCCTGGGACAGTGGAAGGTCCTGCCTGCCAGGACAGGAGTGGCACTGGGTGGGATTTAGGTCCCTTCAGGTCAGACCACTCAATGATTCCAGGATTTCTGAAGCTGCTCACACTGTGTTTCTGCCATTCTCTTTGCTTTGCTCTCTCCTGCTGTAACAGAACCAAACAAATCCCTGCTCCCCCTGCCTGGCAGCAGACTGGGGATGGGTTAATGATGCCAAAGGCTGACCCTGCTGACATTGGATAAATTATTCTGTCCCACAAGGACAGTTTTGCTACAGTCCAGTTGGTTCTGTCCTTACTGGTTAAGGAAGGCCACAATTTAGCCCCAGGGTGCCCAGGACACCTCTATTTTACTTGTCTCCAAAGACAAGTGGTGCATTAAGAGACAGCTCTTATCTGAAATAGTCTGGGCTTCAGCAGCCACTTAAACTGTCGTGCTCTGACTTTGTGCTGCAGCTAAAGCTGTGCTTTGGCCTGTGGCTTTTAGTGGGGAAGGGCAGGCAAGAGGCTGACTTCAGAAAAATGCTGAAGGCTGGGCTATTCAAGTGCTCACCAGCCTGGAGCTGAGGTTTATAAAAGCTTTGGTGGCTTTTGCTGGCCCATCGTGGGCTGAGGTTCCCAGTTCCTGCAGCTCTTGTGCCCAGCTCAGCCTGGCTCTCTGTGCTGAGCCTTTGGAATGGTCAGTGTGTGGGAATGGGATCCCAAGCCATGGCACAGACCTGGTGCTGCTGGCTGGGTGCTTTGCAGGCTCTGTGCTCCAGAGTTTGGGATCTGGCAGGCTTTGGGAGGAGCTGTTTAACTCCAGGTGGCACTAGCAGCCCACGGCTGGCTCAGGGGTTGGTGGCGCTGGTGCATCCCCAGAATGTGCCACAGAAATCAAATACTGGCTGTGGGCAGATCAAAAATCACTTTGCTAGCTAAGAAATGACTCGTGGTGAGCAGAATAAATACAGTGACCAAACCCAGGCACAGAGATCAATTCTTTAGGAAATACCAGTAAATAAAGGGCAAACACACAGCTGAAAAGAAGGAGTCCAGGCAGCAGAAGATGCTTAAGCCCCACTGTGTGAGAGCTGCCAGGAGCTGACAGCAATTCTGATGTGCTGGCACAGCTGTAGCACCTGAGCAGGAGCAGAGGAGATGGATAAATCACATTTAGGGGGCTGATTCTTCTCTCATGTGTTACCAGAGCTGGTAGAATAACCCCATGTATAACAAAGAGGAAAATAAAAATAAACACAGTTTTTGAAGTGCATCCTTTTTTAGGTTTGTTTTAGGTTTTGGCAGGGCTTTGGAGAGTATTGGGCTTTGAAATTAAGTCTAAGCTGGAACAAAGTACAGGATATGTTCAGGCAAGGATAAAATTTGCTGTCCTTTCTTTGTAATGTGACACTCGCCCCACACAAGGGGACTGTTCAGACAATGGAAATGTGGAGAAAGGAATGTGCCCTGAATGACTGAAAAGTGTCTCAGGAAAACAGAGGAGATGCAGCTCATAGCAGTCAGCAGTTCTGTCTGTTACCTTCTGGGTGAGTTCTGGGTGATTCAGGATGAGACTTGTGCAGGTGGAACCCCCCATTCCAGACTTCAGCCAAAGCTGGCCCTGAGGTACAGCTCTTAAAAATGCCAAGTGCTTGCAGATTTCCTGTGTTTTTCTGTGAATAAAGAATTGCAGAATCCCAGGCTGGTTTTGGTTGGAAAGGACCTTAAAGCTCATCTCACCCCACCCCTGCCATGGCAGGGGCACCTTCCACTGGCCCAGGCTGCTCCAAGCCCATCCAGGCTGGCCTTGGGCACTGCCAGGGAACCAGGGGCAGCCACAGCTGCTCTGGGCACCCTGTGCCAGGGCCTGCCCACCCTCACAGGGAACAATTCCTTCCCAATATCCCATCTACCCTGTCCTCTGGCAGTGGGAGCCATTCCATGGGAATGGCTGAATGGCCAGTTGGATTGGTTGATCTTTGAGGTCCCTTCTAACCCAAACCAGTCCACGATCCCTTTTTGGGATGCCTTGGTGGTGCTTTTGGACAAAGAGGCCAGATCCAGAAGGCTGTGCTGTGTTTTCTCAGGTGTTGGTGCAGGTGGGGGTATCAGTGGTCTCCGAGGCTGTTTCTGGCAAAGGCTTCAATGGACAGGAAATGGTTCCTTTGGATGTGGGAGGTTTTGTATTCCTGTGCTTCAGAGGAAAAGGTGCTCTTGGATTAAAAGAGACATCTGAATCAAAAGAAAACACCAGGTTTTGAGAATCCTGGAGGTCTCTTATGATCAGCTGTGGAGGCTGGAACTTGTGATAGCTCCTGGCATTCTCAGCCCTGAGTTTTGCCAGTCTCATTTCCCTGGCTCTAGGTTGGCTCTGGGTTGTCTGTGCAGCAGCTGAATCCCTTTCACTGCCTCCAGGAGGCTTTACTGTGTCTTAAAAGTGTTCAAGATGTCTATGTTGTGTACAGTGCCAGGGATCTGGGGCAGCTGGGAGGCCAAACCTCCCATCCCTTTGGGAGAGACAGGGTTTGTGCTAACGAGGGACAGTCCTGCAGTCCCTGCTTCTGTCTCACTCCTGCTTTCAGTTCATGCGAGCAATCCTTCCCAAATCACAAACCTTTTGTATTTTTAAGAGCCTTTTTTCAAACAAAGAGACAATCTAAAATAGGTCTTGGTGGACCTGGCAAGAATTTCTTCAAGGTTGAGCAGTTCTAGGAATGAACCTGGAGGTGTCTCTTGTCGTGCTTGGGCAATCTGAAAAATTCCACTTTCCAGCGTCTCCTTCTTCGTAGATTCGGATAAAATACTGATGTAATCTGAGCAGGTGCCTCACCAGGGGCATTTCTTGTTGTTGTTGTTATTGTTATTATTACTGTTATTGTTAATTGTCAAGTATTCTTTGTCTTGGTGGTGACTCAAGCACAGCAGTTGTGTTTCAGTGTGGAAAATGGTCCTTACAGGTGGTGGGGATGGGTTCTGCTGTCACTGATTTTCACCTCTGGCCCTGTTAAACTGCAGTCCTTCAGAGCTGCAGGAAATTGGGAATTTTTTCCCTGTAAAACTTCTGCTAGTGCAAGACTGCCCTGAGCTGCAGCTCTAGCAGATAATCCCTGCCTCAAAGCAGAGGTTTTATTGCAGGAGAGTGCTGGCTAGCCCCACACAGAGGTGGCAGCTGGACGTGGCTGCTCCAGGGCAGCCCTGGGACAACCAGCAGAGCTTGGGGGCACAGTGAGGCCTTGGAGTGGCTGTCCCAGCTCCCAGAGCCTGCACTCCTGGAGAGGGATGGCTCAATCTTTTCCTTGTGGTTTTTGGAGTTTTTTCAATGATGGATCATCTCCTTTCTTTCAGTATTGAATCTTTTGCTTTGGGATTTTGCATCAAAGCAAACTTCTGGTGATGCAGAGATCTGAACTGGGAGGTGTCAACCAGGCAGTGACTGTCCCCTGTGCTGGCACTGCCCTGGCACTCAGCACTCTGGGCTGGGGACAAGGTGGGGATGGGACACAGCTTGGACTGGATGACCTTGGAGGTTTTTCCTAACCTCAGGGATTCAGTGTCTGTGGGTTTTGTTCTGGACATTTTGCCACCTGGGGGTGGTCTGCAGTCCCTGAAGGCCACTCAGCACAGCTCTCATGGTTGTTCAGAGTGCAGGGGGCGTGACACAGCTCCTGATGGGGACACTTGTGCTTATAGAAATTCAGCTGTCCTGCTCTGCTGTCAAAAATAACAGAATTGCTCAGTTAAGTACATAATTCATCCATGTCCATGGAGTTTGGAAAGACTGTGTGTCTGGAACTGGTAAACTGGAAACCACATCCAAAGCCCCTGGATACTGGAATGCAGACAGCAGTGTGCTGGCTCAGTGCTGAGCGCTCAGCTGGCTTCCTCCATGAGTTCTTTGAGCTTCAGAGAAAGGACTTTTAAACTCTTATTTCCAGGATGGGGTGGAAATGCTGCAGTGTGGTTCCAAAGAGCTGAGCACAGTCCTGCCCCAGCCTCTGGAGCAGTCAGGAGCTGTGACTTTTTGGCCATCTCTCCTGTTCCACATCCCTCTGTGCTCTATTAAACTCCAGTTGGCCTGTCAGGGTGAGCAATCACCACTTGTTCCTCAGCCTGGTGTTACTGCCTGATAACGCTCATTTCACCCCAAAGGTTGTTTAAAAGCTTAATTCACGTCTATAAAAGTGACACTTAATTTCAGTGAAGTTTGGCAAGCTTCTAGATCATCTAAAATTTATCATCTAGACCAGGATCAACTCATACCCAGCCTTCAGATGAGATGTTCTTGTCCTTTAGTTGGGAGCTGAGCTGATTACTGTGAGCCTGCTCATAAGTGAAGGGATCCTTTGCATATTAGACTGTGGAAATAATAAATAGATTGGTTTGTTCAGCTGTAGTGTCTGAAGGTACACAGGGGTGGGGAACAGCAGGTCCATCAAACACTGCCTTGTTTGGAAGGTGTTGTATCCAAATATGCACTTAGAGTTATTGGTCACGAGTCACAGCCCTTCAGAGCAAGGGGGAAATGTGTTCACAGGGACTCCTGGCACCCACAGCTCCAGACTCGGGGCCATCAGGAGGATTGCATTCAACACCATGGGCCTTGGCAGAGCCACAGGCACGTTGTGGCAAAGCTGAGGGACGAGTGGAGCTGGCCTGAGCTTCCAGAAGGCTCAGCAGGAGCTGCAGTGTAGGAACAGGGCTGGAGACCCTCAGGCTGGCTTTGATCACTGTTTTTCACGTGTTTAATTTGAAGCTTTGCAGTAAGGATGTGCTGTCCCCATGTGCTGGCCCTGCTGAGGTCACACCCCAGTCCTCACTGCAGAGAGGACATTGAGGGGCTGGAGCGTGTCCAGGGAAGGGAAGGAAGCGGGGGAGGGGCTGGAGCCCCAGGAGGGGCTGAGGGAGCTGGGAAGGGGCTCAGCCTGGAGAAAAGGAGGCTCAGGGGGCCCTTGTGGCTCTGCACAGCTCCTGACAGGAGGGGACAGCCGGGGGGTCGGGCTGTGCTCCAGGGAACAGGGACAGGAGGAGAGGGAACGGCCCCAGGCTGGGCCAGGGGAGCCTCAGGGTGGATTTTGGGGAAATTCCTTCCGGGAATTTGTTGTCCTGCCCTGGCACAGCTGCCCAGGGCAGAGGATGGAGTCTCCACCCCTGGAGGGGTTTAACAGCCCTGGGATGTGGCCCTTGGGGACATGGGGCAGTTCTGGGGAATGGTTTGGCTCGATGATCTCAGGGGGGTTTCCCAGCCAGAACAGTTCTGTGATTCTGAGACACTCCCAGTTTCTTGCTTAACCTTTTGTCCTTTCTTTTGGCCCAGACTGCTGTGCTGCCTCCTTCCCAGCAGTGCAGCCAGTGCTGAAGAAAGGCTTTGCAGTCTTGTAGAGTCTCTGCTCACTGGCAGCAGGGGTGGAGCAAGTGCCCAGCCTTGGTCTCAGGTACTTTCTCTCATGCCCAAGTGTCAGAAGCTTGGCATGGCCAGCACCTAGTGCTGGGTGACCACACCTTCTCCCAGTTCCCCACAGGGTGCAGGATGCCAGTTCTGTGGCTTTAGGGTTCTGCACATCTCTGCTGCTCCCTCCTGTCACCACAGCTGGGACTTCTGGCAGTGACAGAGATGAGTAACCCCCCTCTCATCCCCAAAGCTGGCTCCGTTTGTAAGACTGTTTTGATGTTGAACATGTACAATTTTCTTGGCCTTTAAAGGAAGCTGTGGGTGCTCCACATGGTGGAAGTTGATTTAAGGAACCTAAGAGAAAATGCTGGAGCTCTGGAGCTTGGCACCTTGCTCAGTTCAGCTGCTTCCTCTCTTCCCTCAAACAGCTCAGTAGCAGATCTGGGTGGCCATGTCCTATTTCCAATGTAATTTTTCTGCAAAACCCATTTGAAAGCAGCCATGTTGCTGACAAGTGATCTGTGAGAGAATAATCTTATGTGACTGGTGGTGCTGGATTTGGAGAAATGGGAAAAATAAGGCTTGGACTGTGCTGGGTGACAGCAGCAGAGTGTGTCTTGGACAGCCGTGTTTGAGAGGGGAGGAATGCAGCACCTTTTCAGCTCTCATCCACAAATCCTGTAAGGACACACATTTTAGCAGCGAGGTCTCAGCTGAGATTAGACCTTGCTGGACAAGCTGTTTGCAGAGAAAAGCTACAGAAAGAGGCAGGACGGAGCCAGGGCAGGGAGGTGTTGGGTTCCAGCCACATGCAGCTGTGTGTGTGTGTGTGGCTGTGCCCCTGGACCCTGCACCAGCATCCTCTGAGTGTGAGCCAGTCTGAGGTAAAGGTGTCCCCATGGCTTTGGGGACTGGCTTAGAAGGGCTGTCAGAGTCCCAGAATGGTTTGGGCTGGAAGGGACCTTAAGGGAACAGGGCAGGGACACCTTCCACTGTCCCAGGCTGCTCCAAGCCCCAGTATCCAGCCTGGCCTTGGGCACTGCCAGGGATCCAGGGGCAGCCCCAGCTGCTCTGGGCACCCTGTGCCAGGGCCTGCCCACCCTGCCAGGGAACAATTCCTTCCCCATATCCCATCTATCCCTGTCCTCTGGCAGTGGGAGCCATTTCCCTGTGTCCTGTCCCTCCATCCCTCGTCCCCAGTCCCTCTCCAGCCTTCTTGCAGCAGAGTTCACTCTGCCTGTATATCCCAGTGTGAGGAGATGGATCAAGCACCAGCAGGTGGAGTGGGCAGAGGAGCCTGGGCAGGTCCCTGCTGGGTTTGAGTGGCAGGAGCAGAGCATTGTTTGGTTCCCTGTTAGCCCTGTCTGTGTGCACAGTTTGATTTCTGCCTGCTGCAGCTGGTGTGGCATCTGCTGCTCCTGCAGCTCCTGGCTGGCTCGGTGTCCTTGCAGGTGTGAGGAACTTTGGGATGCAGTTGCTCTCACCTTGCTTTGGGACCTTGCTGTGCCAGAGCAGCTCAGGGACAGACGAGCAGGGCAGGGCACTTGTGCTGCTGCTGGGGAGGAGCTGAAGGCCAGTTTGCTGAGCTGAAGGCTTTTTCCCTGTTAAGTTTGTGCTGGCTGGCAGGAAGAAGACTTGACAGCTAAAATGTGATATTTTTCCTTGCCTTGAAAGTGTTAATAAGAGCAGCAGGAAGGTGCAGTAGGCAGCTGGGAGGTGCTGAGTTTGGGGACAGCCAGTGACGTGCAAACCCGCTGTGAGGGACACAGCCAGGAGTCTCAAATCCCTCTTATTTTTATGCTGATTTTGAAGGGACTTTTAATCCTTCAGACATATTGGCCTCTAAGCACTTTTCTCAAAGAGGAATATAACCCCACTCAGGCAGTTTGGGTAATAATAGCACTTAGTGCTTAATGAACGTTGTGCAATTAATCCTCCTGGACCCGTTGGAATAGAATTGTGTTGAGTTTGGCTGGGGAATGAGGAGCTGATCTGAGCTCAGCTTTCCTTTGGGTGTGGAGGAGCAGCTCTCTCACCGTGGAACTGGTGAGGCTCAGGTGGGGTTCAGGCTGAGCCCTGCTTGTGTTCCCCTCCTGTGCCCTCCCAGCTGCCCTGGGAATCAGCTCCTGTCCTGCAGGCTGGGACAGGGATCCCGGGTGCTGGGTAGGAGGCTGTTCTGGGGTCATGGCCTGGGGCCAGGGAGATGCTCCTGGTTCCCTGTCCTGCTCCTTGGGTCTGTGAGCTGTCCCTGGGTTAGCCAGGCTCTGCCATCCTGTCCATGCAGGAGTTCTTTGGGCACCCTGATTCAAACCAGACTCAGCAATATCAATCCATGGCCCATTGAAAGAAACCATTTGCAGTTGGCTGAGGTCCCTGGGGTGGCACTCCCATTGCTGGTGGTGTCACCTTGGGGCCAGAGGGGAAGAGCAGCATTGAGTCCATGGTGTCAATCACTCTGGGTACCCTCTGGTATATTTTATGTGTCAATTCTTGCAGGCTAAACTCAAGTTTTTGATGATTTCTGCTTTGTTTTTAGGTTATAAACTCATTGGGAGCCATTCTGGGGTGAAGCTCTGCCGATGGACAAAGGTATGTTCTGTTGCCTTTTCTCATTTCCTAAATAAAAACAGAGCTAGAGACTTGCTCAGGTATTCCAATTTCTTGATTAAATATAATTTTAAAATGTGCTATTACTTGCACAAACCCAAATTCCATCATTCAAGTTATAACCTTGCATTTCCAGCTATTAAAATTCCTCTGCAGAGTGAGAATAGAGTTGTGGCACAGAGCTGGGAACATCCTTTTCTGGTTTTTCCTGTTGTTCTGCTGTCTGCTAAAACATCTTGTGCCTATTGAAATCCACGTGAGGGAGGAGTGGGAAGGTTGTATCCCTGGTGTGGTGTTGTGGAACAGGGATAGCACTGCCACACCTGAGCAGGCACGTGAGGCTGTTTGAACCCCCTGTGCTGGGGCTGGGCTGTGCCAGTCAGGGCTCCCCTGGTTCTCAGCATTTATCAGATCAGATTTCCACAGGGAGGCATTAATGATTTCACTATTGCTAATTATTTCCCTGCTCTGTGGGGTGAGTGTGGATGTGGCTGTGTACAGTACCTGTGGGTATGAGTGCACCTATCTGACACAGCCTCCTCCCAGCCCTGCACATGGCTCCTGGAAGAGCTGGAACTCAGGAACTTTTCAAGCAGTTTTCAGAGTTAAAAACATTCCCAGCAGAGCCCTGGAGAATAAACTGCAGCCCCTTCAGGGTGGGTATGACTTCAGCTGTTCTTGGCAGGTCCCTCTGGATCTCACAAGTCTCTGGTGTTGTACATGTGGGGAGCAATATTGATCACAGAATCCTTAAGGATGGAAAAGCCCTCTGAGATCATCGAGTCCAACCATTCCCCCAGCACTGCCAAGGCCACCACTGCCCCATGTCCCCAAGGGCCACATCCCAGGGCTGTTAAACCCTTCTAGGGGTGGGGACTCCATCTTTGCTCTGGATAGTTGTGCCAGGGCTGGACAACAAATTCCAGGAAGGAATTTCTCCAAAATGCAGCCTAAGGCTCCCCTGGCCATCCTTGCTCTGGATAGCTGTGCCAGGGCTGGACAACAAATTCCAGGAAGGAATTTCCCCAAAGTGCAGCCTGAGGCTCCCCTGGCCCAGCCTGAGGCCGTTCCCTCTCCTCCTGTCCCTGTTCCCTGGAGCACAGCCCGACCCCCCGGCTGTCCCCTCCTGTCAGGAGCTGTGCAGAGCCACAAGGGCCCCCTGAGCCTCCTTTTCTCCAGGCTGAGCCCCTTCCCAGCTCCCTCAGCCTCTCCTGGGGCTCCAGACCCTTCACCCACCATGTTGCAACATCCTGCACCCTTGAGCATCCCTGGATGGGAGCCTCTGGAATCAACACCTCGTTAAGATGCCAGCACATCTGTAATTCCTGTGCCGTGGCAGTGATCAGTCCTGGCTGTCTGAGCTCTCCTTTGCTGCATCATTAACTTTGTTTGTTTTTGAAAGAGCCCTTAGGATGCCATCCCAGGGTGGCTGCAGAGAGTTTTCACTGCAGTGCCTGGTGTCAATGAACTGTTTTATCAAGAGCCTTGTTCTCCTGAGCAGCACAGAGAGCCCACCCTGGGCTGTCAGGAGTGTGTGGGATGCACTGATCCCACAGCTGCTCTGCTGGTCACTCTTACACCCATTTTCCTCTTCTGTCGTTGTTCGTGGCAGACATGATCATGAAATGTTTAAAGAAAAACTTGCCAAACTTCCATGTTGTGACTGAGAAAGCCAGAGAACCTATTTTTATGAAAGACCCAAGCTTTAATGCAGCACTGTAAAGCCATTTCACAAAATAAATAGCAGCTCTGTGTGCTTAGATGGGCCCACACTATTTTTAGCTTAAGCAGGAATTGAATGTAAAGTCTTGTAATAAATTGAGCTGAGATTGGTTCCAGGCAGTGGCTTTACTTCAGGTTCACACCAGTGTGTGAGAGCCTTCAGGAGTCTTTGTGGAGATTTGTTTCAGAGGAAAGCAGGAGCAGGGCTGGCAGGATCAGTATTGAGCAGAGTTTCATAGAGTTATCTCAGATGGAAAAGATTGGGTTCTGTCAAATTCCAGAAAAAACAGAAACCCTGTATGTTTTCGGAAGAGTCTGTTTGCCTTAGGAAAAGCCAAATCTAACTTGCTCTCCTGAATTTGTGAATCTCCTGAAGCCTCTCTCATTTGAAGAATGGGTAGAATCAACAGCGTTTTCCATGTCATTTAATCTTCCACCTGTACAGCCAGTTAGGGAGTAGCTGTAGATTTTTCCCTGCTGCTCCTTTCTGTTGGATCACCAGGACTCTCCAGGAAGAGGAAGGCAGATTGAAAGCTGCTGTGTTATATTTCAAATTTTCTCTTGAGAGTAGTAAAGTTTCTTTCTCATTTATTATTATTTAACTGAGCTAATGAAAGACAGCCTTTCCTGCAAGCAGCCTGCATGATAAATAGGAGTTGAATCCTGTTGGGAAAGCTGCTGTGGCTGTGCTGGGAAGGGAAGTGCAGCATCCTGCTGGAGCCACTGCTGGCTGTGAATGAGGGCTTATAAGGTCAGGGCATTTATTTAATTTAGTGCTGCAAGAAATACTCTGGCAGATAAATGAAAAGAATGGCATGTTCAGTAGGACAGCCTTGAAATGGATCCTTATTGCTCCTGAGTGAGCTTTTCCAGGAACACTTTCTGCAGCTCAAGAGGCTTCACCTGCTCTTCATGGGCTGAGGCTGAAAAGCTGCAGGAGAGCACATTGTTGTACTGGGTGTGCCAGAGAAGGGACTGAGGAGCTTAAAGCTCTTTCTCCTCTAACACAGGGATGAGTTTGACCTCCTAAATGCAGTCTGGCTGAAAGGTTGCATGTAAAGAGTCATATTTTATAGGGGACTGGGAATTTCTCAGGCAAGTGGCACTGGTGTCCCTCAGCCCTGCTCAGGGCATTGCTGGACTTGGAACTGAAGTCACAGGTGGCTGAAAGGGAGCAGATCCATGGCTGCCCTCAGCTTGGCTCCAGATGGGGAATTTTAACTTTCCTGCTGTGTGTTTGGGTGTGGGGGGTGTGGGAGTGTGTGCCCTCAGTTTGGCCCCAGCTGGGTTTTTAACTCTCCCTGTGTTTCCTTGCCCTCAGTTTGGCCCCAGCTGGGTTTTTAACTCTCCCTGTGTTTCCCTGCCCTCAGTTTGGCCCCAGCTGGGTTTCTAACTCTCCCTGTGTTTCCCTGCCCTCAGTTTGGCCCCAGCTGGGTTTTTAACTCTCCCTGTGTTTCCCTGCCCTCAGTTTGGCCCCAGCTGGGTTTCTAACTCTCCTGTGTTTCCCTGCCCTCAGTCGATGCTGCGGGGCCGCGGGGGCTGCTACAAGCACACCTTCTATGGCATTGAGAGCCACCGCTGCATGGAGGCCACCCCCAGCCTGGCCTGTGCCAACAAGTGTGTCTTCTGCTGGAGGTAAGGCACCCGTGGGCTTTGGCCAGGGTGGGGGCTCTGTGGGACACAGCCAGCTGTGCTCAGGGGGTGTGGGCTGCCTGTGCTGTGTGATCCCCCCGAGGTGCTCAGCAATGGCAGTGTCTTTGGAAATTGGACCATTTCCCATATTTAAAGTACCTTCACCCCCACCAATTCCACTGCTCTCAACAAGTGAAAAGTGATCACTCAGTAGCTGTTGCCTTCCTAAAACAGCAGCTGATAAATCCCAGGAACATGGGTAGGAAGAGCCATCCAGGATCACCCAGTCCAAACTGTGCCTGGTCCCCACTTTGTCCCCAGCCCAGAGCGCTGAGTGCCATGTCCAGGCATTCCCTGGCCACCTCCAGGGATGGGCACTCCAAACCCCTTCAGTGCTGACCACCCTTTCCATGCAGAAATTCCTGCTGATGTCCACCCTGAGCCTCCCCTGGCCCAGCCTGAGGCCGTTCCCTCTCCTCCTGTCCCTGTTCCCTGGAGCACAGCCCGACCCCCCGGCTGTCCCCTCCTGTCAGGAGCTGTGCAGAGCCACAAGGGCCCCCTGAGCCTCCTTTGCTCCAGGCAGGACAACCTGTCTTCAAGTCAATGACTTCCCATTGGTCAGGAAAGTCTCCCCTTTCCTCAGGGAACTGACTTTGTGGTGAATTCCTGAAGGAAAGGAGCTGTGCTGGATCCGAGCTTCTCTAGCACTACTCACTCACTCACTCACTCACTCACTCACGCCTGGGCTTGCAAGGGAGGTGTGTGCCAGGCTGGGGGAGTGCAGGATGGCATTGGGAAGAGAGGCTGAGGTTCAGCAGAAATGCCAGCAGTGACGTGAGAGCGCCTGGAGTGGGAGGACAGGGAGGTTGTGCTTTCAGCTCTTTTGTTTTCCACCCTGCTAAATCATCCCATGGGAGCTGTACTTCCTCTGGGACTAAAACCTTACCCCAGGCTGCCAGTAACACCCATTCCATCCCCCAGCCTGAGGGATGGTGGTCCAGCATCCCAGTGAGTATTCCCTGAGCAGACTGAGCCAGTGGAAAGTGTCCCTGCCATGGCAGGGGGTGGAATGACGTGGGCCTGAAGGTCCCTTCCACCCAAACCATTCTGGGATTCTGTGGTAATATTTCCATGCAAAACCAGCCAAATTCCTCTGAGTGCCCCTTTCTGTCTTTCATAGTCCTCGGGCTTTAGTGATGCAGATATTTCATGGGGGCATTTAAAGGACTTGGGGACATCTTGAAGGCTGTCTCCCATGTTAAATGTGAGCACTGGACACTGGGCATCCTGTGCAGTTTGCATTTGGGAGTCTGTTCCAAAGGGTTTCTGGGTGCTTTGGATGGGCTTTCCTGGCTGGGAAGGAGGCAGCAAATGGCACCTTTAATGTGCAGCTTCTGCTTTGCTTCAGAGCAGAGCAGTGCCTGGACTGAAAACCTTCTGCTTGTGTCTGTTTTCCATGTGGTGTGCACGGAGTCCTGCAGTGGGACTGTGCTGGGAGGGACATTGCCCTGCCTGTGCTTGTCCTTCTGTCCCCACACACAAGTTACATCCTAAACAGCAAACAGGATGAGGGGCTTTGTTCCCAGCATTGCTCTACAGAGCATTTCCCAGTTTCTCTTCCAAATGCCCTCATTCAGGATTTTTTGGCAGCAGCCTGGATGTGGAATAGGCTGAATCAGGGAAATGCAGCAGGTGTGAACTGGAGAGTGCAGAAACTGAGAAATGAGATAGTACCAGATTAATCAATAATTGATAAATCAGTCCATTAGTGCAGAGATGCAGAGAAGGTGGCACTGTTCCCTGTGTCTCTAACTCATCATCCTGTCACTGTCACCTGTCACTTCAGAGGGATCTGGCAGCAGCAGCCTGATGACAATGAGTGCTACAGTGCTGATTTTCCTGCTGGCTACAAGCTGAGTGCAAGGAAACCATTTCCCAGGGCACTGAGCTCAGAGGTTTCAGCATTGATTCATTTATTTCCCTGCTCTGGGTGAGGTGGTGGCAGTGTTGGACTCTTCTGTGTGGAATGCAGCTGGCTGTCTTCAGCCTCCCCTGGAAACTGGAAGGTTTAAGTTGGAAGATGTAAGGCTCAGTTTGAGGCTCATCCCCAGACATTAAGCTTGACTTAAATCAGAACTGCTGCTGAAAGAAGGTTTCTTTTTGGTGACTTTTCCAGCTCCTGTGCTTAGACTGCTGCAGCCTTCAGTAACTGTGAGAGGGGTCTTCCCTCCCTCCTTGTCACACCCAATCCCTGCTGGTCCTGTGCCACCCCTGCTCCCAAACCCTGCAGTCAGGCCTATCTGTGCTGCTTGTTTTACCCCCCACACCTTGCAGGTTGCTCAGTGTGTGAGGCTGAAGTGGAACTGCAGGCCCTGATGGCTGGGCAGGATAAACAAGGCAGCTCCTGAGCAGCAGGTGCCATCTGTGCTGGTGCAGACACGTGAAATCCCAGTTTTGATCTGCTTCTGGCAGAATGTTCCTCATGCAGGTTTTGTGCTGGGCTCCTCGTGCAGCTCTGCATGCTGCCTTGCAGATAAGGCTGCTGGGATTCTTTCTTCTTGATCTCTTCTTTCAGGATTTTGACATTTGTAGATTCTGCCAATGTTTCCAATTGCACAAGCTCCGAGCTGTCCCTGGATGGCTGAAGGAAAGGCCAAGGAGCCTGTTTATTTTCTCTTCCTCACTTTGGCAAGAAGGCTGCAGTGCAGCTGCTTTCCCTGGGAGCTGGATATCACTGGAATTGGCTGGTCCTGACTGACACATTTTGGCCCCATACCAGTAATCATGGAATCACAGACTGGTTTGGGTTGGGGCCTTAAAGGGCTTCAGTTCCAGCTGCTGTGGGCAGGACACCTCCACTAGAGCTCAAGGGTGGAGCCAGTATCCAAACACCCTCAGAAAATCCAAGGTGGATTGTTTGGTGTCCCCCAAGGCTGTTCTATCAAAAGCACTGAGGGGGACACCCCACACCTGAATCACTGCAACATCACCAGTCATAATCCTGTCCTCCAAGGGAGTCTGTCCCTCTCCATCCCTGCTCCCAGCTGCTCTCACTGAGGCTGTGTCTCTTTAGCTTAATTGCCTAAATGGAAATGTGCAAGTGACCAAATCTTTTAATCAATTAGAGCAAGAGTGGGTTCAGAGCTCTGTGACACCTCCCTGCAGCACAGGCACCAGGCAGACCTGATTTGATGAGGATTTTTGGCTCAGTGTCCAAAGCCCAATCAATTATTGTGGAGAGATGGAACAGCTAAATAAGATTTAAATTAATAGGGTTTATTACTTTTGCATCTGAGGAGGAGGCAAACCAGACAGAGTGAAATATCCTGTGAAGAAATTGGCTCGTATTTCTTCTGCTGTAACTTTAATGCTTATACCTGTGCATGGAGGCTTCAGGTTTTGCCTCTAGACGACAACTGAAGTTGTGTTCAGACACTAAATCAGTGGGTGGCCAAAAGCCAGGCATCACAGTAAGCCCTGCAAAATACAGAGATTAAAAATTAATAATCTCTCATAGGAGAAGTACCTAAGGTCTTTAAAAAATGAAGAAGAAACTGAAAACAGTTGAAAACAAAAGGTTCTCCTCAGTAACTAACTTGATTCCAGAGGGTAAATTCCTCAGGGAAATGGGGAGTATTGATATCAAAGGAGTGGACACTGCAGGTTTGGAACACCTGGAAGCTGAGCCTGAAAGCTCAGAGAGTCTCTGTGCATGTCCAGCCCCCAGTCCTGGTTCTGCCCAGCAGCTGCTCTTTTCTCCCAGGGTTTCAGTTTGTGGTTTTGTTTCCAGAAGGGATCTGTTGTGACCAAGGTTCATCTCTCACATTGCATTCTTCTCTGGTTTGTTGAGTTTTGGGCTTGTCTGTCTGCCAGGAGCTCCTGAATTGACCAAATAAATGGGGTGAGGGAAAGCACATCAATGTGCCCCTGCTAAAAAAAAAATCTCGGTGCCTTCATGTGCTGCTCTGCCAGCTCTGTCATCTGAGGCATTTCTAGGAGAAAATGTTCATGTGTGGGTTGAAATCTCTTTATTTCATTTTATAGCACTTTGTGTTCTCCTGGACTTAGACTTCTTGAAGGTCCTGGGACTTGTTACAATCAGATCCCAAATTTGTGTCCTCAGTAATGAATATAAACAGATTATGGGCAGTGAAATGTCCACATTGGGCCTTGGGTGTCCAAGCAGGGGATGGTGCCAGGTCCAGCAGTCACTGATGAGGGGCAGTGACCTGACTGGGGGCTTTGAAAGTGAATTTGTACATTTTGCCATCCAGGTGAGTTTTGGAATGGTTTGGGAAGCTGTGCTGAGCAGGGTTCAGGGTGGGGTGGGATGGGTAGACACAAGCACAGGACACTGAGCATCACCTGCCTTTGCAGAGATTCTGCTCTTTAAAAAGGGAGCATCTCAGAGTTGGGATGGAGCTTTTCAGCATGGGGCATCTCCCATCTTTAAGGTTTCAATTGGAAGAGAATCACAGAATTTTTTTGGGTGGAAAAGCCCTCTAAGATCCTTGAGTCCAGTTGTTCCCCCAGCACTGCCAAGGCTACCAGACCCTGTCCTCAAATGCTGCATCCATGGGGCTTTTAAACCTCTCCACCACTGCCCTGTGACAACCCTTTCCATTAAGAAATTTCCTTTAATATCCAGTCTAAGCCAGCCTTGGCACCCTCTGGTCTTGTCAGCCAATTTTTCCAGCCTGCTCCAGGGTGACTTCACCCATCCTAGGGAAAACATTAAATTCAGGTTCTGTATCTCAGTTGTGGTGTCTGCCCAGCCCAGGCTGGGCTCCTCCTGTTGCTCTCAGGAGGTGCAGAAGAAAAGGAACAGCCAGGTTTCATTTTGTACAGCAGGAACATTAAACATGGTTGGCTTGTGCATTGCCCAAGCTTTTTTTGTGGTCTCCCTCTTTCTCCTTCCATCATTGCAGAGAAAGTCCTTGGGATCTCTTTTGTGTGTCCTTTCCTGGTCATGGCTGATGTTTTGCCTTTCCCTTTCTGCTGGTGCCCCTGTGTTTTTGTGCTCCTTCTTTTGTTTGCAGCTGGAGGCTCATGAGGCTGCAGAAGAGCAGATTGATTTTGTTGTTTTGTCTTTGCCTTTTATTGCTGCAGTTTGCACTTCTGCCTTAACAGGGCTTCCAAAACTACCAGTTCTCCTGAAGTTCTTTTCCCTTAAGCTCCTCTCCTCTGGGATCTCCCTGCTGGCTCTCAGGGTTCACTGAGACTGCTTCTTCTTATTTTTATTCTGCTCCTGCCCTCCCTGGGAATGGTGTGCTCTGTCCTCTCATGTCACTGCCACCAGCACTTCCTCACTTTCCTGTTCCCCACCAGGTATCACCCTGGCTGCAATAAATGATATTTTATACCTGAGCTGCATCTGCCCTCAGAGCCTCTTAATAACCATTTGCAGAATGTATAAAGCAAAAGCTGATTGATTAAAATAGCCCCCAAGTGACTGGGGAGGCAGATCACAGCCCTGGGGAAGATGCACCTTCCAGGGGTCCCAGAACCTGCCAGGGACACTGGGAATGCTGTCCCAGGCTCCTGGTGGCTCAGAGGTGAGCTGGGACTGCAGGGAAGCTGGATGGGAGCAGGCTGGGTGGCTGGGGGCATTCCAGGGCAGCCAGCAGGAGCTGCCATCGTGTTCCCTGCCACAGTGGGGCTGTGGCACTGAGGTGTCTCTGCAGGAGCACACCAAACCTGTTTCACACCTGGAATCTGCTGAAATCGAGGTTTTGCTGTGTGGGGGTTTGGGGAGATTTCATTTTACTTGTGTTGCTTTGGGAAGGAATCCCTGACACAAATTCCTGCTCAGTGCTGGTGTAGCCAGAGATGGGTGGTGGGAGGTCACAGAGCCTGGGGGCAATGGGCAGGTGGCTCTGGTGTTCTGTCTGTGCTGGGACTGGGGAACAACCTCCTGAGCCCAAGGCATTACTGCTTTATCCTCCTCTTGGCAGGGAACCTCCTTTTTGCCAAATAAGCAGCTCTGTAGACCTGACCTGGTGTGTTTATTAAACAGTAGGATGTGTTAAGAATGCAGGGCCTGTTGGACACTAATAGCTGTCCAGGGTGCACCCAGAGCCTATTGATTTCCTGCCAGCTGGCCCTATTAAATATACAAGGTACAAGTTTTGCAGTTAAACATGGAAGAGTTTTATAAATGCCTTTTATAGCTGACATTCAGAAAACTTTCCATGTTGCCAGATGGGGAAATAAAAGGGAAATTCAAAAAGCTGTTTTGGCTTAAAAGATCCTTGAGGTGGTGAAGTTTGAGAACAGTGTTGGAATCTTTGCTCTTGAAGTGGATGAAGAAATGTTTGGGCCAAAAGCCTGATTTTATTGAGACTGGATCTGTGTTTTAGCACTATCAGACAATGCAGCTGCAGGTGTTTCTCACTTGAAGAATCCCGGAATCCCAGACTGGTTTGGCTTAGAAGGGACCTTAAATTCCATCCCATTCCACCCCTGCCATGGCAGAGACACCTTCTATTGTCCCAGGCTGCTCCAATCCCCATCCAGCCTGGCCTTGGGCTCTGCTAGGGATCCAGGGGCAGCCCCAGCTGCTCTGGGCACCCTGTGCCAGGGCCTGCCCACCCTCCCAGAGAGGAATTTTTTTTCCTGATGTCCAACCCAAACCTACTCTCTTTTGGTTTGAATCTCTTCCCTCTGTCCAGAGGTCATTGGGAGCCTTTTGCTTGTCTCCAGTGAGGGCTGGACCAGCCCCCTCATCCTGAGAAGGTGCTCCCCTGTCCCTTCTCCCTCAGTTAAAGGCTGGGAATCCTGTCCTGATGCCCTGGAGCTGGAAGGCTGAGTGCAGCTGTAACCTCCCAGGTGTCCCCAGGGCTGGACAGTTGATATGCATTAATTGTGATAGTGACAATATTAGTAATAGTGCCTTGTGTACTTTACTGCACACGACAAATGATGAACAAGGCCATCAAAAAAGTTTTTTCTATTTGAGAGAGAGGGGGAAACGTGGGAAATGGATCTGTAGAGAATTTTCAAAGCTTGATAGAAGGTTCACACAGGGTGCATCTGTATGTAAACTTTGAGATAAGAAATGCTGACTTGGAAATGCCATGGAATAGGACAGACATTGCTGAGAGAGAAATGGAACTAGAAACAAGTTTCAAAAGATTGCCTTGCAAATAAGATTGGATACTTTGGAGAAATAGAACTATGAAAGATGATTGTAGTGGGACCCACGAGAGGTAATTTTAGGTGATTGGCTTTAAGGCATTTACAGCATAATGTGACAACAGCTGATAGGCCAAAGAACCCTTACAGTGTATTGTAATTAGGAAATAATTTGCTTCTGATTGTGATGGCATGAATTATAACATCTGTATTGTCTCACCCTTCACATGAGACTAAAAATGGAATAAAAGCTTTTAAAACACCTCTCAGTTGCCCCATCTCTGGGTCAGAACAAGGCATAATGCAACATCCAGGGATGGTGGAGAGGGTTGCAGGAAGCAGAGGTTGCCTGGCTGGAAACAGAGTGTCAGGAGTGTGTTTTGGTTGGCCTTGTTTTCCTGTCCAGAGGTGAGTTAATCCAGGAGCTTTTGTGAAAGACCCTGCACAATGTGCTGCTCTTAATGAACTCTCTGGGCTGCCAGGGGAGTGGTAGGGAAAAACTGAGGGGACTTTTGGAGCATATTTTGGGATGAAGGAGGAAAAGATGGTGAGAAAACATAGAGGTGAAAACATAGAATTTCATTTACTTCCTTGGATGATATTTAAGGGCTGGATGATCCTCTCATGCTAATAAAGTAAGAAATGAGGAGGAACTCAATGGGTCTTCCAGATGCTTGGGTCAATTTACCTGGGTTGGTTTTTGCTGTTTTCCAAGAAAACAAAATATGGGGACAGCGATCCTTTCCAGACAAGGTTGGCTTCCCACCCCAGTGTGACCCAGCTGTTCCTCAGATGGAAGATCTGGGATTTTTCCCCTGCAATCTGCTTGGGTCAGGGGGATAAAAATCTGGGAGATGACCCAGATCCCCCAGGAATGCATCCTGGGTACAGGGCGGGCTTCCTGCTCTCCTCAGGGGGTTTGGAGGAGCCTGCCCTCATCTGTCCTGGTACCGGAACACCACACAAAGATTGGGGTAGCAACAAATCCTGTCCTCAGGGTGGTGCTTGGTACCTTTGAAATGGAACTAAAAATGGCCTGGGACCTCCCTTCTCCAGAGCTTGGTGCAGCTGTGGGCAGAACAGGAGGCAGAACCAGTTTCCCTTTCTTTAGAGAGGTTTTTGCAGACATTATATTGTCTTACAAACCTTTCACCTGTGCTGCAAAATATTTGTATAAAGTGTGATATTATCCACAAGGTCCATTCCTCCCTCGGGGAGACCAGAGCCTGGAAGGAGAGGGGTGTAAGAGAGATGTTCAGAGGTGGCATCCTAAGGTTGGGGCAGCAGCAGGAGTTGCTGAGGATCTTTTGTTGCTTTGAATGCTGTTGATGCCAAAGTCCCCAGGTGGCAGGTGAGTTGTCCAGGTGGGTTCTAGGTGGCAGTGGGTGACTGTCCTCTCTTCCCTCAGGCACCACACGAACCCCGTGGGCACCGAGTGGCGGTGGAAGATGGACCAGCCCGAGGTGATCCTGCAGGAGGCCCTCGAGAAGCACCAGAACATGATCAGACAGTTCAAAGGTAACTTCTCCTTTGTCCCCACCCCTGGTGCTGTTAGAGGATAACCAGCAGTGACATCTTCAGAACAGGTGAGAATGTTCTGCACCTCTGGGAAGGAGGCCTGAGGTTCAGGGAGTCAGGAGGATGGGGGAGAAGAAACTGCTGTGGCACATTTAATGTCTTCTGCAATGAGGCTCAGCCACTGAGTATGTGCTATTGCCTGGAGGGAGGAGAGTGGAGTTGCCTCTGGTGCAACCTGGTACCTGTCAGATCCTTTCCTTGTGTGCACAGAGCCTTCCACAGTGGTTAAAGCCAGCTGGGATGATGGGGAATCCTGGCTCTGGAGGGGTGAGGGCAGGTAGGAAGTAAAAGCAATCAGCCTCTTACCTGACAGGAAATACACTGCCAGCCTTAACACCCAGCTTTGTGTTACCCTGAAGCCTGGGTTGTGTTTGTCTCATGAAAAAGGAAACAGCAGCAAGCAGGGGATTTTGATTTTCAGCAATTATTCAGTACCAGTGGTTGTGACTGAAGCTGCAGTTCCACAGCACCTTTGGGAAGCACTGCAGCTTGCTTCCCACAGAAATTCCCTGGAAGTTTGATATTCTGTGTCTATAACTGCAGAGAGGGCTGGGGGTTTTATTTCCCAAATGTGATGATCTGGTTGCTGTGCCAAGGTCAGCTGTGTGTGCTGGCAGGGCTGGCCAGCTTAACAGGACAGCTCCAGGGTTCTGCTCTCCCCAGCTGCCTCAAGCAGAACAAATGGAGTGGAACAGCCATAAAACGTGCAGGATGAGCCCTGGCCCTGGCTGTCATTTTGGGAACCCGATTGTTTAGGTTGGCTGTGCTCAAAGAGAATCCAATGGATCCAGGGTGTGACAGGCACAAAGCCCTTCTGTCAGCAGAGCTGAGCTGCTCTGCCTCAATCTCTGCAGTTGGATAATGGGTGGAAAAATAGCTCTGGTTAGGGCCCCATGGGCTTCATTCTCCTCACGTGGCTGGTTTGGAGCAGCAGCTCAATGAAGCCTCACTCCTGAGCCTGGGGTTTCTTTGGCACTGTGTCAAACATCCCCTGCCCCAGGGCATGGTGGTACTGAAACCCCTCAGCAGCTCTGCAGGGAAATTTGGGGAGGGTGAGAGGCACACTCAGGGCAGGGCTTTACCCCAGGGGCACCTGGAGAAACACCATGGTTGAGCCAATGGATGCATGGAAGGGTCTGGAGCCCCAGGAGCAGCTGAGGGAGCTGGGAAGGGGCTCAGCCTGGAGCAAAGGAGGCTCAGGGGGCCTTGTGGCTCTGCACAGCTCCTGACAGGAGGGGACAGCCGGGGGGTCGGGCTGTGCTCCAGGGAACAGGGACAGGAGGAGAGGGAACGGCCTCAGGCTGGGCCAGGGGAGGCTCAGGATGAATTTTGGAGAAATTTCTTCAGTGAAAAGGGAGGCCGGGCCCTGTCATAGCCTCTGCAGGGCAGGGATGGAGCCCCCATCCCTGGAATTGTTCAAAGTTCATGTGGATATGGAACATGGGGACACTGTTTAGTGGTGGCCTCGGCAGTGCTGGGGGAGTGTTTGGCCTCGATGGTCCTGGAGGTTTTTCCAGCCTCAGTTATTGTGTGGCTCTGAGCCCTGGGAGGTTCTGAAGGAGATCAGATCTGTCCATGCTGGAGCCCCACCTGTTGTTCTGTCCCCAGAACAAGGGACAACAGACTTGGTTTCTGTTTGGGAGGGTGAAGTTACACATCAAAATGAGCTTGTTCAGCCAGGGTGGGGCCTGGAGAGGTGGGGACCCTCCAGCTCTGGAGGCTTTCAGGTCTCTTATCACCCTGCACTGAGGAATAACCTTCTCATTCCCTGACCCCTCTGTCTTCCCAAAATGGGTTGAGGAGAGGGAATGATTATGAATAGACTTTTCAGCATCTGAAATACTGCTGAAGTGTCAGAGGGCCTGTCAGGACATCCCAGTTCTCTCTTTTTGGAGTCTATTTTGTGTTAAACAAATTCATAAATATTACTCGAAATGTGCCTGTGCATCTGAGCACAGTTACCCTTGACCTGGAACTGTGAAAGGAGAAAACAGAAAAGCACTGGACCAGAACTGTGCTGTAAAGTGGGAAAAGAAAAGCTGGTTTATTTTTCTAGTGCTAGATGGCAACATTCCTGTCCTAGCTGCTGTGAGTCAGAGGTTTATTAAGGAGAAGAAAAATCTGTAAGAAAAGCCCAGGAGCTCCTGTTCCATGTAGTGAATTTTACATTGTTCCTCCCTCAGGTGTGTGGGGAGGTGCTGTTAGAGTGGAAGCAGCAAGAGCCAAACTGAGTAGAGCAGAGTGAGTGAACTGAGCTGGGGACAGGTAAAGGTTCAGCTCTGGCAGGATCAGAGTCCCCCTGTGCAGCAGGGCTGAGGTGTTGGACCCTGCCCTTGGCATAGACTGTTGGGGCTTCTGGGGAATCAGCACATGGGAAGTGTCTTAGCTAGGGAGTCCTCAGGGCTGGAGTGTCTGGGGGTGCTGCTCAGCTTCCTCCCTGAGCCATTTGAATAAATTGGTGCTGCTCTTTCCAGTGCTGCTCTTTCCAGTCCCAGTCCCACAGCTTTGCAGGCAGATCCATCCACACACCCATTCCATGGGCCAGAGAAACTGGTGAGCTCATCTGGTGCTTTTTTCATTCAACCCCTTGCAGTAAAAATGAGATTTCCTTTGAAGGAACAGAATTCTTGTGTCCCTTTATCCTTTAGGATACCCTACAGGAGAGCCCTCATACTCTGGGTGCCTATGGCTGATGATAAATCACCTTCTGCTTTAGTGTTGCCACAGTTTGTGCTGGGTTTGGAGAGCACAGCCATTAAAACCCCATAATTCTCTCTTGGATTAAATGATGGAGAGACATCTCACTGATAGGGAGCGAGGCTGCAAAGTTTATTTGATGGATACATTTTTCTGGGGAGTGACTTGTAAATCTCTGTGCCCTTGCAAAGGGCACACACGGGATGGAAACATAACTCAGGAATGGGAGAGTGGGAGTCTGATAATAAAGGGAAAAAACCAAAGATAAATGCGTGACCTGTCCCAGGAAATCCTCAGAGTACCCATGGTACAGAGTACCCAGTACATGGATCAGCATGGATAGAGCAGGTCTCTCACTCCCCTGGCCCCCAGGCTCCTGTGGTGCTGCTCAGAGGTACCAGAGCCAGCCCCCAGCCTCCCCAGGGTGCTGTGCCACGGAGTGCTGTCTTTTCCCAAGTTAGTGGAGCAGCTGGAATCAGCTTTTCCAGGGAGATGTGCTCTGCTGGGAGCTGATGGCAGGAACAGAGCCATAGGGATTCAGGAGAGTCCCTGCCCTCCTGGAATTCACCAGTCCTGGGCAGTTTATCCTGCCTGGCTGGTGATTTGTGTGCTCAAGTGGTTGTGTACAAACCCACTCCCTGCTCTGGGTGGATGTACCACGTTTGGTGTAAAGTCTTTTGGGAAAGTTCCACTCAAACTTTAGGGGATGTTGGGATTTTGTTCTTCTGCTCATAAAGCTGACAGGGTAATTATGAGAGTCCAAATGCAAAATGCTGAGAGAGAGAAATTAATTAATTCCAAAACTGACTTACAGTAGTTTTAGGAATATGAAAACTTAGTCCTTTAATCTCAGCATGTGCTGGAGATGCTGCTTTCTTCTCCAATAAAGCTCTCATTTAGTGCTGTCAGGTTTCTATGGAATAACCATTAGTCCTGTCACTTCCTCAGGACTGAGCCTGGCTGCTTGAAAATGTGCTGAGCCCTGCTCTGATTCCAAACCAGCTTTGCTACGTGAGGCTGGAGCAATATCCACAAACACCTCTTTTATCTGGGCTTTGCAGCAGAGCTGTAATTTTCTGTACTGCAGCGTCAAGGCAAAGAGAAGGGAGCTGAGGACCTGGATTCACACTCCAGGCTTTGTTTTTTATCTTTAAAACAGACCAACCCCCAATCTAAAGCCTCAGATAGGATTTTAGTACATCAAGGCACGTCAGGGAAATGTGAAGTGACAGATTTGGAACAAAAGCATGTTTGGAGGCAGCTGATTTCATCTGGGGTCCTGAGCACCTGGTCAGGTGTGGGTGGGCTGGAGGAGCATCCAGCTCCCCTTCCCTCCCGTGGGCATCAGGAGTGGGACTCAGGTGGTGTTTTCACATGGATGCTACATCTGAGCTCCTTTTGTTTTCCTTCTGAAAGGTCTCTGGCTGTTCAGGACTGTGCCATGTGCTGGGTTTTCTTTTGATCACATCCTCTGTGGAGCTGCACGTGCTGTGTTTCCAGTCAGGGTTCAGTCCCTTGCTGTGTTTGGGGAGCTGTGCTCAGCTGCCCTTCCTGGAGGCCCACAGGGACCAGCAGCAGCACAGCCATGACCTGGCTGCTTTCTTAACACACCTTCTTGGAGTGGCACTGAGCTGCCCTGTGCGTTTGTGTCTCAGCACTCAGCAGCATCCCACAGTCTCAGCAGTGGAGAGCTTGGTTTGAGTGTTTAATCTTGGCTCAGGAGTTACCAGCACATTGCTCTCAGCAGTGCCCAGGGCAGGTCTCAGCAGTGGAGAGCTTGGCTTTAAGAGAGTGTTTAATCTTGGCTCTGGAGTTACCAGCACATTGCTCTCAGCAGTGCCCAGGGCACACCCAGCCCCAGGCTCTGGGTGCTGCAGAGCTGCTCCCTGGGTCCTGGCTCTGGGCTGATGTCCCCTCTGCTTTGGGAGGGCTCCAGCTGCCCTTCTCAGCCCTCCTGTGCCAGGGTGTGTTTTGGATAGAGATGTTTGGGAGGGGGATTTGTTACAGAACCACAGAAGGGTTTGGGTTGGAAGGGACCTTAAAAATCCTCTTGTTCCAACCCCTGCCATGGGCAGGGCCACCTTGCCCCAGAGCAGGTTGCTCAGGACCCCATGAGTTCATGTAGGAGTGTTCTCCCCTTTCCAGGCGTGTCAGGAGTGAAGGCAGCTCGGCTGGAGGAAGCTCTGGCAGTGAAGCACTGTGCCCTGTCCCTGGTGGGGGAGCCCATCATGTACCCACACATCAACCACTTCGTGAGGCTCCTGCACCAGCACGGCATCTCCACCTTCCTGGTCACCAACGCCCAGTTCCCTGAGGAGATCAGGTAAGAGCTGCAGGAAACTCCTCCTGAACTTCCTCCTGAAGCACTGGAGTGCTGACCTGTGTCCTGGTCCCATTTAGTGCCCCTCAGAGTCAGCTCTGCACGAGCACTGGCAATGAAAATCCCCCTCAGCATCTGATTTTAACCTGTCTCCTCATGCTCCTTCTCAGCCCTTTCTCTCCCTCAGTCTGATTTTTTCTGTAGCTCCTAAACAAGCTGTGATTGCTGCTGGAAGTGGAGAGGCTGGAATGTGACACCTGTGAAGGAGTGGCAGGAGGGGAGCAGTGAATGAGCTGTGGTTTGTGCCTGGGGCAGGAATAATTTCTGTCCTTCTGCCAGCCAGAGCAGGGACTGAGCTCAGAGATTGCTTTTGAGGCTGATCTTTGTCTGACCCCAGAGCAGCAGCTGTAAAGGCTCAACCCCAGCTCTGTCCAGCCCAGCATCCCCAGCAGGATCAGGAGGGGTGACAAGCACATGTTCATCAGCAAAGTGGGATCTGCTTTACCTCCCTCAGAGGGACTTGAATGAAATCTTCCAAACACTTCAATGAACTCTCTTGGAGTCTTTACAAGGGAAAATAATCCTTTTTCTGATGCTTTGGAGCATCCAGGCTGCTGTTACCAAGTAGGAAGGAAGTGCAGCACGTGGGGAAGTGCAGCTCCAGGGAGGCTGGGGCTGCTCAGCATCCCAGCAGTTGAGAACAGCAGCAAGTCCAGCCCTGGAGCTGTGAGAGCTGTGGGCAGGGTGGCCTTGGTGTCACCCAGCTCATTCCAGTTCCACCTCTGTGCTCCTGGGACAGCTTCCTCTGCACTCCTCGTGGTCTGAATCTGGCTCTGAGGGGGGAGTGCAGGCAGTTTGGGAGTGAGTAATTATACACTACAAAGGCATTCCAAATGATTGAATAATTGTGTAATCAAGTTACTTTAAGTCATGTATTATGAGCCTGGTAGATAGAAATTGCTCCTTCCTAAATATAGCAGTTTAAAAAGAGAGCACATACTCTATTTTGAAGCTGCACTTTTCGGATCTGCTGAATCTTTTTTAAAAGAAACAAAAAAAGAAGGGGATAAAATGCTGGTCTTGCTGTCTTAAAAATTGCAACTGATCTTTGGCTCATCAAAGCAGATGATTTGCTTAATATGGGAACTGAAGTAGGCACCCAGCTCACTTCTGTGCTGTCAGCAGAGGAGCTGTAATCAAAAAGTTCATCCTGCAATAGGCAGGGTGACCTCTGGTGCAAGAGAGCTGAGAGGGACTTGGGACAAGGGCTAGAGGGACAGGACACAGGGAATGGCTCCCAGTGCCAGAGGACAGGGATAGGTGGGATACTGGGGAGGAATTGTTCCTGTGAGGGTGGGCAGACCCTGGCACAGGGTGCCCAGAGCAGCTGTGGCTGCCCCTGGATCCCTGGCAGTGCCAAGGCCAGGCTGGATGGGCTTGGAGCAGCCTGGGACAGTGAGAGGTGTCCCTGCCATGGCAGGGATGAGCTTTAAGGTCCCTCCCAACCCCTTCTGGGAGAGGGCAGTGTGGCCTGGGGTGTTGTTGGATTCATGACAGGGGCTCCAGTGGGTACCCCCTGGGCCTTCTTCTCCTCCTTCTCCTCTCCTCAGGCTGCAGCTCCTGTGTGCCACAGGCTCACAATAAACTCAGGGAGTTTTATACCAGGTGAGCTCCTGCTGAACCTGTACCTGGCTCCTGTCTCTGACCCCTGGCTGTGAACACCCCTGGTGTGTGGGTTTGCCTTTATGATCAATAATAATGCCAATAATGGGCAGATGATTATTAATGCTCACCAGCAAATGCTAATTTTTGATGTTGCTGTTCCTGGTCCTTGTGGGCTCTGTCCTCCCTGCCTGGTGAAGCCACCTCAGGGCTGGAGGCCTGAAGTGGATTTATTTGATGGCACAGCTCAGCTGAATACTTCAGCTCAGGATTCCTGCCCATGTCTTTGTGTAAATGCCATGGATTTGTCTCTTGGATTTCACCTCAGGTGTTTGAGCTAGCTGGTACCACACAGCTGGATTTGCTGTCCCAGGAACACCAGTCTGTGTCCTTGTTCTCACTGCACCCCTGGCTGCCCTCTCTCCTTGTTCCCCCGTGGCAGAATGTGGCCAGCCCACCTGGGCTTGGATCCCAGCCATGCAGAGCCCTGTGGGCCATTCCTGTTTGGGGCTGAAATCCCTCCCTTGGATCACTTCTAATTCCTTCATTTCCCCCATGCTGACTGTGAGTCTGGCTTCTGCCTGTCCCTAGGTTTGAGAAGAGATGATTTTTCTCAGCCCCTCTTTTGAAAAGCACCTGCTCCATCTTCACTAGGGCCCCTTTTAATTAAGCAAAGACAGCACTGAGTAAAGAAAGAGTTTGGCTCAGTGTTCCTGGAAACTGAGCACTTCAGTTAGGCCCAGAACATTTGGTCATTTTGGACTCTGTGGCTTTGGGTTGTCACTCCAGACAAACTTGTTTACAAAACAGATTTTAACCTGAAGTGTTCAGTTTGTTCTGGGTTATTTTGTTTTGCTGTCTAAATACACACTCAGAGAATGTGTTCCAATGGTTGACTGAGTGTCCACGGTAAGTGGATTTTTCTGGACACAAAGAGCTCTGGTCAGTCTCACTCTGGCCAGTTTTTGTCCCTGTCACCTTTGGGTGACATTGTATTTTTAGGTGGCACTGTTTGGCAGCTGAACAATAGCTTCTGATTTCTTCTTATCCTCTCTAGAGAACTAAATGAAGCTGGGACTGGTGCCTGCTCATTACAGACTTCACACAAAACACTCCCCAGATGCTGTCCCCACATGCTGGGAGCTCTGTGGTGCACTGGGACGTGGTTGTTGCTGCTGCAGCCTCCGGGGTGGGAGCTGCCACGAGGGGTGGGTGTGTTACACTCACTGCCTCTGTCACTCTGTCAGGGGAAAGGCTCTGTCTCCATCCTGAGCAGTGTCCCCACCCCTGGAGGTGGCACTCACTGCCTTGGGCTGGTAGCAAGGTGGGGATCAGACACAAGCTGGGCTTGGTGACACTGAAGGGCTTTTCCAACCTCAGTGATCCTGGGATTCTGAGGGAGCTCCTTTCTAGGCTGTTCTTAATCCCTTTGATCTTTTTGCTGTTGGACTGTGGTGTTGCTGCTTCTTCCTTATTCCCCTGGCATTTATGGAAGGGATCAGCCTCCAGCCAGGCTCTTCCCACAGCAAAGGAGGTTTAGTCTCTCCAGGAGTTCCCAGTGTGGGCTCCCAGGTGCTGGGAGCAGCACTTGTGACCAGAAAGGCTCTGCTCCAGGATTTCTGTGGCAGGAGAACACGGTTGTGGTTTGTGTGTGGGTTTATTTTCTAAACAGCTTTGCTATCTCCTTCAAAATGTCCTTGATGATCCTGCTGCACTTCAGGGGACTTCAGCATGTCCAGCAGTAGGAACTGGCTGAATTTAGAGTCATAGAGTCCCTGAGGTTGGAAAATCCCTCCGGGATCATTGACAAAGATGAACATTCCCTGGAAATCCTGTCCAGTTGCCGTTCCTGCTTTTGTAGGAGAGCACAAACTCAAGCTGCAGATTTATGAAAGCAGCAATTCCCTTTTCCCTTCACAGGAGGCTGGAGCCTGTGACCCAACTCTACGTCAGTGTGGATGCCAGCACCAAGGAGAGCCTGAGGAGGATTGACAGACCCCTCTTCAAGGACTTCTGGCAGAGGTTTCTAGACAGCTTAAAGGCCTTAGCTGAAAAGGTACCCACTTAAGAATGGACTTCTAAATGCCTTTTTCCTTCCTTCTACACTTTGCTGACTCACCACCCTTTTTTCTTCCTCCATACCTTAACCTGCTTCTAATTTCTGCAGAAGTAGAAGACTTGAGAGGCTCTAAGATGGACCATGGAGTGGGTTCTGGGTGTGTTGGGAGTATATTTCCATGGCTGGGGCATTCAGGTGTGTGAAGTGCAGCAGGTTTGAGTGGTTTTCCAGAACAGAATGTGTGTGTCAAATGGGGCAGTAAATGCTGTGAATAAAAGGTGCTGTGAGGGATTAAGAGATTATCAAATAATAGATTTCCTAACAGAGGGGTTACACTAAAAACAGGTTGCTGAAGGAAAGCTGGAAATTCAGGGAAGAGTTGTAAATCCCCTATGTTCCTTTGCCCTGGTTCTCAGAGGCTCCCTGGAAATGGCAGCACATGAAGGACATTAAAATGTGTGTGCTGGGGTTTGGTAGCTCTGTCACCCTCCTGCCCCAGAGAAATCTGCTTTTTTCTGGGAGCTTGGCCCAGCCCAGGGGATCTGAGCACAGCAGCAAGGGGGCTTTGCCCTGTGTGTGTTGGACTCAGCTGAGCAGTGCCTGGGGCCCTGGCGTGGTGTCAGCTCAGGCTCTGACAGGTGAGCTTTGGAGTCATTGATGAAGCACTCCTGGGCCCAGCAGCACAGGAGTGGGTAAGAACAGTGCCTCACAAGCATGTCTCCCTCTCTTGTTCCTGCTCCTGGGCTCTGGTGGGAGCCAGGGCTGTGTTTACTGATCTGCCAGCCATTGACATGTTACCTGCTGGGGTGAACAGCCAAGAGAGACTGTTGCTTTGGAATAAGGAGGTTTTGTAGGAATAATGAGCTTTCCAGCCTCTCAGATGATGGTGTTGGACCATTCTCTGCCAAAGGAACTTAGATAGTGGATCTGTGAGACTCAGAGGAATTGAGTGGCACTTTCTGCTGCAAAGACACGTGGGCAGTGTGGTCAGGTGCTTTGTGTATGGAGGTGCAGCTCTCCTGTGCAAAACCTCAGGCCAAACTCTGAGGGTATTGAAATCAAGTGCAAACTAAATTCTCTGTGAGCAGGGAAATCTGTGGGAAGAAGTGGAGCTAAAATACTGAAGGCACAAAATATTGAAAAAGCCTTTTGGGAAGTTGCTTTTGCCCATCATTTCTTTCCTGCTGCCTCTCTTGACCCTGAGTGTTCATTAATGGGAGAAGTTTCCTTGCAAACAATTGAAGGTGAAAGTATTGGCAAGTCTGTCCATACAGCTAAAAATACCCTGGTCAAGGTGAAGAGGAGAGGAGAAAGCAGCTCCACTAGCCAGGTGCATTTTCTCCTCTAAGCAACTGCACTTTGAAGGGTCCTTGAAACACTGATAACACAAGAGCCAATTAATGGTTGTTCCAGTTGAAACCCTGCTCTGCCAGCCCTGCTCAGCTGCACGAGGCTGCATCACATGTGGGGACAGCAGGAACTCTTGGGGAAGCTGCTGTTTGTTGGTTTTCTCTTAATTCCAGAATCAGTGAGGCTGGAAAAGCCCTCCCAGCCCATCCAGTCCAAGCTGTGCCCAGAGCACTGAGTGCCATGCCCAGCTCTTCCTTGGACACCTCCAGTGGTGGGGGCTCCAACCCTCCCTGGGCAGCCCCTGCCAGTGCCTGACCAGCCTTTCCATGGGGAAATTTTCCCTAATATCCAGCCTAAATCTCCCCTGGCACAGCCTGAGGTCGTTTCTCTTTGTCCCCTGTTCCCTGGCAGCACAGCCCGACCCCCCGGCTGTCCCCTCCTGTCAGGAGCTGTGCAGAGCCACAAGGGCCCCCTGAGCCTCCTTTGCTCCAGGCTGAGCCCCTTCCCAGCTCCCTCAGCTGCTCCTGGGGCTCCAGACCCTTCCTTCAGCTGCTCCAGCCCCTCAGGGTCTGCATTGTCCTGAGTGGCCCAGGGCTGACTCTGGCTGGAGGTGCCCAGCAGTGCCAGCACGGGGGACAGTCCCTGCACTGATCAAACACAGGATTCTGGTACCCAAAACCTCGGGGTGCTCCTGGGCAGCAGCAGCTCTCTGTTCCCCTCCCGGCTGCCCTGCAGGAGCTGTTCTGTGGGACTGTGGCTATGGGAGGTGGTGGCAGCCAAAGCACTGGGACATGCAGGCCCTTCTCCAGGCTGGCTGTGGAATGCTGCTGCACTCTGTTGGGAAGGTGTTATTAATTTATCTGGAAACAAATACAAGTCCCAGTTTTTCCCAGTGCCTGACAACCCTCCCAGGCTGATTCAGTCCTTCCCAGGTGGAGGGGAGCTGGCACTGCAGCTCATCTGAGTCACAGCCAGCTTTGAGCTGGACACACTGAAAAATAAAAGTGGACAAAGGGAGTTTATAGGAACATGAGTTGTACCTGCTGTGATCACCCTTGTGGGGTTTGGGAGGCGCTGGTCCTGCTCTCTCCCTGCTCCCTGCCTGGGACTGCAGTGGCAAAATAATCCTCTGCTTTGGTAATCCAGACTGAAAAATGGAAGAAAGGAAGAGGGAAGTACATGGTTTTAAGTGAGAAAGGAGAGAGGATGTTTGTCTTGGCTGTTCTCTTTCCTCCAGCCGAAGCCCAGGTCTTGTTAAATATGGGAGGGCCTAGGCAAAGATGGGCTTCAAACCTCTTTCCCCAGTGAGGTGGTTATAGAACTCAGAATCCTAGAATGGTGTGGGTTGGAAGGGACCTTAAAGTCACCCCTTCCATCAGCCCATGCTGCTGCAGACCCCATCCAGCCTGGCCTTGGCCCAGTTATGCTGATAATGGATTTCATGCTTTTAACTGAACTTCTGCACACAGTTCTTGAGTCTCAGTAAAAGGGTGAATTTAATAACAAATTGTTCCCAGGATGATCTGACAAGCCTCATCCAACATGTCGGGGATTAGTTGCTACATTCATTTTCAAAGGAAGCCCAGGAAGAAAAGATAAAAAGCTTTTGTGCTATTTCTCTCTGCAGCAAACAACATGAACCCCCCCCTTTGTCCACTGCTACTTGGAGCAAGTTTGATCCTTTCTAGAGCTGCTGTCATTGAAATGATCTTCATGTTGCATTTTCTGTGCTGAGAAGCACTTTTTGAGAGAGGAGTTTATGTTAAACAGCAGGTGGACTCCCAAAGGCCTTTTGTTTCTTGTCCTGATTCCTCTAAACCTGAAATTAAATGTAGAGGGAAAGACATGAGCATGTGCAATTTAGACTGTGCCCTTCCCAAACACCACATTTGAGTTTTGGAGCCTCACCCTCTGACAGCCTTGAGTTTGTGAGAGTGATTGAGAGATGACTTGGCTGGATAGACAAGCTCTTGGAGCAGGCACTGACGATGCGAATCCTTGTTTTGTCATCAGGATGAGAAATCTCTGCTGAAAGGTGTTTCTTCCAGCCATTGCTGCTTCCTAATCCATATCCAGTGAGGAATGGGTTGCCAACCAATGATGAGGGTCCAGCTCAGGAGGGAAGGGGAAGATTTTCCATCCCTGGCGGTTTTAGTATCAGGTTGATGCTTTTTTTCCAAGATACCTTTAACCAGATGTACTGAGCAAGAAAACAACCCATGGTCTGTGAGCTCTCATCACTCCCCAGTCAGATTTGGGATCCTGTGGTGTTAGGTTTGTGCTCTGTTTCCCTCAGGGTCACTGGATCAAGTCACCCTGAGGTGACTGAGGAACTTTGGGAATTTGTCCTGGTTGTTGTCCATAAATCACCAAGTGTTTTCCCAAGCAATAGGGGCCAGGCTGGGACAAGGAGCACAGGGCACAGCATTGTGCCCAGAGGGCTCTGCAGGATCCCCGCTGAGGAGACTCCAGCCCCTCCCTGGGCAGCCTGTTCAGGGCTGGGCAGTGCCCAGGGCAGAAGTTCTGCCTCCTGGGCAGGGGCAGCTCCTGGGCTCCGGCCCTGCCCGTGGCTCTGGTGCCACTGCTGGGCCTGGAGCAGAGCCTGGGCCCTGCTCTGCCCTCCCTGCACACAGGGACAGCCAGGGCTGAGGGCCCCTCTCAGCTGGGGCTCCTCTCCAGGCTGAGCAGCCCCAGCTCCCTCAGCCTTTCCTGGGCACCGAGATACTCCAGGCCCTCCTCATCCTCCCAGCCTGAGCTGGCCCCGCTCCAGGAGCTCTGTCCCTGCTGTGCTGAGGATCCAGAGCTGGACACAGCATCCAGAGGTGCCCCCAGGGCTGGGATCCCTCCCTGACCTGCTGGGAATGCTCCTTGTGACCGAGGGTGAGCAAAACAGCTCTTGAATAAGTGGCTGCTGGTCCATGGGTGTCCATGAGCTTGCTGAGCTCTGGGCTGAAGGTCCATGCTGTCACTCATGCTCTGAGGAACATCTTCCAGCCCTGGTGTGGCGTCACCTCCTCTGTCTGTACCCCTTGAGCTCCTCATGATGAATCCTGTCCCGTGCATGGGCTGGCCTGGCAGGACTTGCAGAGCCAGAGTCAGGCAGGCAGAGCTGAGCTGAGGGGACCTGCAGGTGCCAATGTCCTCTCAAACAGCCTGGAGCCATGCACAGAGCAGGAATGAGCCCTGGAGGTTAATGGGATGGTGTGGCACTGCGGGAAGTGATGATGGAGCAGAACCCTGTCCTTCCAGAGAGTCACAAAGCAGAGGAGGCAGCTCATTGGCACTGCCAGGAGCTCAGGCTGTGCCTTTAGACATCACACACAGCACTGCTGCCGATCTGGGATCCAACCTTGCCCTCACTCTCTGCTTCAAGGGGATTAGGATTTCCTGGAGAAGCAGGGTCAGGGCTTGCTGGGAGAGGTGGAGCAGACACCTGGGTTTTTTCCCTGTTAAAAAATGATCAAGAAGGGGAATGGTTCCCTCTGCCTGTGCTAGGACATCACACACTGCCGGTGCCTGGGTTTGGTGGCTGGATGTTCCTTGCTGGCAGGTGCTAGGAATGGTTTATTCAGGGGAAGGCACGAGATACAAAACAATCTCCCAATGCTGTCTCCAGGTCTGCATTTTCACACTGTTCACAGGTAGCTCTTGTTACATTCCTGGGTGATGAAGAGACCAGTTTGATATTTAAACATTCCCAGCCTTGCATCCGCTGCTATTTACTTGACTCTTTGTTTTTCCCAGCATTATCCTGTCTTCCAAGTCACTCTTGTCTTTGTGTGATTACAAACAGCATAAATACATCGAGTTATATCCTCAGCAGGTTTTAGTGCTGATTATTTTGTAACAAATGACAGGCACAATTGTTTTTATGAAAAGACAGATTTGATTTGCAGGGAGATGATTTATGTGGCTCCTGGGGGAGGGGAGCCATGTTTGATGTTTCTGAGAGGGGGGACTTTTTAAGGAGAATTTAAATGTAAAATCTGCAACAGATGTTAGAATCAGTAATCAATTTTGCCACTATAAATTTAGAAGAATTTGACTCTTCTGCACAGTAAATGCTCCCACCAGCTGTGTTCTTGTTTTAATGGGATTGCTAATGAGACTTGTGGTGAAAGCCTTGGGCAATGCAGCCTGAGGAGTGTGACACAGGTATGATGTTAATATGGAGTTATTGCTTCTGAAACACATGTCCTTTGAGTGTCCCCACAGCAATCCAAACCAGGCTTCAGCACGGTGCTTGGCTGCTGAGGGAGCAAAATCTCATTGCTCTGGCTGTGCTAGTCCCTCCTGGTTTGCTTGCAGGCAAGGAAGGGGTGAAATGTTCATACCACACAAAGGGATGTTCATACCATCCAGGCAAAGGGATGTGTTACCCCAGCAGCTGCTGTCCTGTGCATGTTGGGGAGGCAGGGAGTGAGGCTGGGGAAGGGAGGGTTCTGTGGCCACCCAGAGAGCCCCAGGCACAGGGGGGGTGGAATCTGTGTTCTCCCCAGCCATCATCCCAGGTGAAGCCCCTCCTCTCATTCCTGCCTGGCAGAGGGTGCCAGTGCCACCTCGGGGTTGGGACAGAGCACCTCTGCCCCTCCCATGGCCTTGGGAAGTGGCAGTAGCAGGGCCCTCCTCCTTCTGCCCTTCCAGCTGCACTCATCCCTTCCCTCCTCAGGCAGCAGATGTTCTCCAGCTTGCCCAGCTTTTCTGCTGCAGAAGTGTCAGGAGCATTTGCAGTTCTCAGCCTCTGTTAAAGAGCATCTCTCCTTTGCCTGGAGCTCTTCTAGAAGCTGTCTGAGAGATGCCAGCCTTGGCTTTTAAGGAGCTTGGTTCAAACCAGTCTCTGTTCCCCTTCCAGGTTATTTATTACCCAACCACCAGCCAAGGGCTGTTTCCTGCCCTGGACTTGGCTCTGGGAGCTCCCAGCTCCCCCAGCAGCCTCTGTGGCCTTGGGGACATTTGGTCACATTTTTGTTCTCTGGTTGTGAACTAGAGCAGTTTGCATGGACAGGCCCCCTGAGGAGGCTGAGCCTGTGTGTGTTTTTATGGGAACTCTCCAGAAAGAAAGAACAACCCTAAAATTCTGCTTGTGGCAGCAAGGGAAACTTGGGGCTGCACTTTGCTTCCAGCCAAGGTTTTATTTGAGCCCTTTATTGTGAAGCTGAGCTGATGGGGCTGAATGGCTCAGGTTGGGCCTGTGCAGGGCAGTGCATCACACTGCAGTTGCTAAATGCATTAAATCTGCATTTCTCTCCTCACTGAGCCAACCCCAGCAGCTCTCACAGGTGAGAGGCATTTAATGGGTTCATTGAATCCATTCCTCTGGATCCTTGCATTTGGCATTTCAGGAAAGACAAGTTGATAAAACATCTGCAGGAGTGATGTGTTTGCTCATCTGGAATGGGGAGTGCCTAACTGAGACAGAAGCACTGCAAGCAATGAAAGGGATTTTCTGGGAATGTGGTGGTGGTGGGAACACCCTCCTGGGTTTGGGAAAGGCAGAATCAGGAGGATGTTGCTTTGGAGGGGGAGAAATGCGTTCCTGAAGGGTGGCTGTGATGGGCTGTGTGCAGGGGTGCTTGGCAGCCAGGCTTGCACTGACACAGGGACACGAGGACACAGGGACACACAGACACAGACACATCAACATGTTGGACACACAGGGACACACAGACACAGGGACATGAGGGCACAGGGACACAGACACATCGACACGCAGACACAGAGAGACATGGACATGTTGGACACACCAACACAGGGACACACTGACATACTTGGACACTTGCACACAGGGACATGTGGACACACAGAGACACACGGAAACATGGACACACAGACACTTGGACACATGGAAACATGGACACACAGACACAGGGACACACGGACACTTGGACACATGGACACACGGACGGAGTGCCCAGGGCTGTTCAGTGCCACGTGTCCTTTGGGTGGCCTTGGGGACCTTCTCCTGCCCCAGGGTGAGACCCACGTGCTTGGCTCCAAGGGAACCGGACCTGGTTTGTTCACTGGGACCTTCAGGGCAGGATCCTGCAGCAGGAGTGTGGCAGCAGAGCTCAGGGAAGGGCTGTGCCTCCAGTGCTTGCTCACTGATCTTCTCCCAGTTCAGCTCCTTGGGGTCACAGAGACCCCAAACCTCCTTGGTCAGGTGGCTTTGGGCAATAAACAGGCTCATGCCAAGGAGTGATGCTTCCCTTGTCCCAGTGGGGATGTGGGTGCCTTGGCCCTGTTCCCGTCCACCCCACCAGGCCATGGGGAGCTGGGAGTGGGAGCTGGCTGCTGGTGGCTCTAAGTGCTGGCTGTGACCTTGCAGACCACGTGGCCATCTGTGATTTCCATGGCTGCTCCAGTGACCCCTCTGGAGGCTGTTGACTTGCAGGTTGTGCACTTGGGAGCCAAGTCCTGTGTGTTCTCCTTGGATGAAGCTGCTGTTGGATTTGGCAATGGGAGAAATGCAGGAGCTGCAGCACAAGGATTGATTCCCTTCTGAAGCTGCAAACCTTCTGGGGCATCTTTCACTGAATTCCCAGCAAATCGTATAATTGTGGTTATAATGTGGTAATTCATAGAATTCCAGGGAAGGTGTGAACTGTGGGTCCAGGAGAGGCCATGGAGATGCTCCAGGAGCCAGGCTGGGAGAGCTGGGGATGTTCACCTGGAGAAAGTAAGGCTCCAGGGAGACTGTAGAGCCCCTTCCAGAGCCTAAACAGGCCTTTTAAAAGGAGGGAGAGGGACTTTGATACAGGCAGAGAGTGACAGGACAAGGGGGACAAAATCTGTTTGGTGCAAGAACCAAATGAGATGCAGTGCAAACGATCTGTAACTGCTTAGTGCCAAACCCAGCAGGTCTGGAGTGTTTGGGGGTGATGAGCCCTGGAACTGGAGAGTTGATGATCCATAATAAATACGTGTAATAGAAAACAGCTGTTGACAGAGCTGTACAAATGTGAGTGTGTTTGCATCATTGCTTTTATGTCCTTCTAGCTCAGGGTTGGAATTTGCTTAACAATCCTGGGGACAATGATCTCCCTCTGGGCTCTCTGAGTCCAGCTTGCTGTGGAAGCAGCAGGATCTGAAGGCATTTCATGGACACTGGGTCTTTAAAGGAGTACTATAATGTGAGGTGTTGGAATTTCAGGTGTCCCCCGAGCAGCTCCTCAGGTGGAGCACACCTTGCACTGTGGATCCCCAGACACCAGGACTTGAGTCAATCCTTTGCTGGGATTTTTATCTCTGCTCCAGCACCTGCAGGAGTTCCCTCAGCCCTAGCTCAAGCTCACCTATTTACCAGAATGGGCACTTAAGATGTTTAAAGCCCATAATTGTTCTTTTAGAGCCCAACTCTTGAATTAAGGCTTTACAAAAGCACTGGGTTTGCAAGGATTGCTTAATCAATAAGAGAAATTTATGTCAGACTCCTTGTTTACACTGCTCCTTGTGAAGTCAACTGGGCAGGATTTTCAGCAATCCTGGTGGTGCTTTCAGATCTATTTTTAGATGATTTGGACAAAACCCAGAAGAAAAATATAAATCATTTGCTTCACAGCCTGCAAGAGTGTTTTTTAATGAGGTAATTATGTTTTTATGGCAGTTTAATCTCTGCTTTCATCACTGGAAGTTGCATTGCTGGTTTGTTATTTCCCAGGATAACAAGTGTCACTATTCCCATAAATACAGTCACCTCTTCCCAGGCTGTGGCTGAGCTCCTGTCTGTGCCACCCTCACAGGAACAATCCCTTGCCAATATCCCATCTCACCCTGCCCTCTGGCAGTGGGAAGCCATTTCCCCTGTCCTGGCACTCCAGGCCCTTGTCCCAAGTCCTTCACATCCTTCCTGTGCAATCCTTCAGAAGATGGGAAGCCACAAATGGCCACCCCAAAACTTTCCCTCCTCCAGGCTGATCCTTCAGTTACTCCCTCAACCCTTCAGTATTACAGGGTTATTTAAAATATTTCCTGTATGCCCTATTGCTGAGCAAAACACAGCAATTTTGAAGACTATTCCTTCAGGCCCCTGGGAAATCTCAGTGGGAAGTTGTTTTCCTGGCTGAGATTTCCAGCTACAGAGATGATCTGTGAGGAAGCATCCAAGTCTTTGGCTGGGTGTATAAATAACTGGGATGGCTGAAAACTCCTGAGCAGCTGGCAGTGCTGTGGGGCAGCCTGGGCTCCAGCCCTGGGCCTGGAATGGCTCTGGGAATGTTCAGTTCCTGCCTCAGCCCCAGCCTTGGCCTGAGTGGGGCTGGATTTGAGCTGTTCTTTTTGAGCTGCTCTTTTTGAGCTGCTCTTCACCCCCAACTCCTTTTTGCCCATGCAAATGCCACTCTCAGGCTCTTTCTCCACATTCCCCAGTGTATGTTAAGATGCTGATGTGTTGTTGTTAGAGGCAAACTTCCTCCTGCCGCACAATCACTGAGGCTGAAAAAACCCCCAGGGTGCTGATCCAGCCATTCCTGCAGCACTGCCCAGGCCACCACTGACCCTGTTACCACATCCACTCATGCTTTGAACCACTCCAGGGATGGGGACTCTACCACCTCCCTGGCACCTGTGCCAGGGCCTGACCTCCCTTTCAGTGAAGAAATTTCCCCAAAATCCACCCTGAGCTGCCCTGGCCCAGCCTGAGGCCGTTCCCTCTCCTCCTGTCCCTGTTCCCTGGAGCACAGCCCGACCCCCCGGCTGTCCCCTCCTGTCAGGAGCTGTGCAGAGCCACAAGGGCCCCCCGAGCCTCCTTTGCTCCAGGCTGAGCCCCTTCCCAGCTCCCTCAGCTGCACCTGGGCTCCAGCCCCTTCCCAGCTCCCTTCCTTTCCCTGGATACACTCCAGCCCTTCTTTGGAACTCCCCTGTAGTTTATTCCTTAATATTGTGTTTCTCCCACCCTCCCTGCACTGCTGGGGTCTGACTGTGCCCTGAGGTGGCAGGTTTGTCACTATGAGGTGACAGGTTTGCCATGGTGCCTCTCCAAGGCCTCCCTCATCCTGGCCAAGGAGCCAGGCCTGAGACACCAGGTCATGAAGCTGGTGGCTCTGGAGCTGTGTCTGGGGCATTTTGGGGAATGTGAAAGGAGAGGAGGCTAGGCCAAGTCCTAGATTTTGCCTTCAGCTCTGTGAAGAGTGAAGCCTCTTCTTTCCCACACCTGACCAGACACGAGCATGTCTTGAGCAGCCCTGAGGATGTGGCACTTGGGGACACGGCCAGTGGTGGCCTTGGCAGTGCTGGGGAAGGGCTGAACTCGACCTGGGAGGGCTTTTCCCCCCTGAGCCCACTCTGTGTCCCCCATCCTGTGCCCTTGCAGCAGGGCCTGTCCCGGGCAGCAGCGGAGGAGCCATCCCTGTGCTCAGAGGGAAGGAGCCGGGCGTTCTCCAGCAGCTCTGAGGGAAGGGACGGACGGGCTGGAGCCAAGGTCAGGCCTGGCTGAGCTCCTGCCATGAAGCAGAGCAGCAGCTGGGCAGGACAAGGCCCTGTCCCCTGGGATGTGCCTGGCAGGTCCCTGCTGCTGCTGCAGCAGCTGCTACTCCAGCCCAGGGATGGACAAGGTCCTGCTCCTGCCTGTCCTGGGAGCTTGCACAGCAGCATTCCCTGCCAGCCTGCTGCCTGGGGTCTTGTGAAAGTCACAGGGACTGGAGCTGTTCTGCTGCTGGAAGGGGTTTTTGTTCCACTCCCTGCCCTGGCTGGAGCCTGGCAGTGTTGTGCCTGTGGCACCCCAGGCTCCTGCTGAGGCTTTTCCTGCCACTCTGGAGTCAAGCATCCACCCTTTCCTGAGAGAAGAACCATCTCAGCCTGTTAAACAGCAAGCTTGAAGTGGATTTTGCTGCTGATTTGATAGGATCTGTTTTTTGCTGTTCTATTTTAAGTCTCTTTGCATTGGGCTTCTTTTTCCCTGGGTATAAATTTTACATGATTCCTTGAAACTGCACTGGAAATATGGAAAAGAAAGAAAGAATCACTGGAATGTTGTTGGTGCTGATTTCCAAGGGCAAGTGTGTTAAAACCAATTCCATGGAAAATAGATGAAGAACAGTCATGGTTTGGATTTACTTAAGAACAACATTTTCATCTCTCAAAACAAAGCTGATGCTGTACTTTGTTTTATTTATAGAGATTTTTCAATAATCTGATTAACTTCTGCTGAAGTGTGAAGCAATAAAGTAGATTACAAGCAAGTGCAGGAAGAGTGAGTGTGGAGGGCGTGAAATTTGGTGGTTTTTCTCCTCAGTTTCCAGTCCTGATCCCTCATTCCTGTGCTTCACACATCAGCAGGGCTATGCAGTGGCTGAGGGGCTTTTCTGGTATAAAATTCCAGTTTGGGAATTAATGCTGATGCGTTCATCTCACTGCAGGACTTTCTTATTCTTTCAAGGCAGGATTTCAGAGCTGGGGGGCACACCAGGGCAGTTGTGTTGGGTGATAAAAAACCTGATGCAAACCAAAAGTCCAACTTTGCTGTTTTCCTAATTATTATTCAGGACAGTTTTCATCTTATCTTCAAGGCCTTGGAAGAACAAGGAATTTCATACAGAGATCAGGCTTGGCTCTTCACAATAATTATACTTCAGAGAGACAATTTTGGTTCTTACACATTTATATTAAAGCTGAAAGAATTAAAAACTACTTTAAAGAGACTGCCTCGGGCTCCAGGTTCAAGAGAAGATGCAGAACCAGTCCTCATCATGTGGACATCACCTCGTAATTGTATTTTTCCTGATTCTCTAATTAGTTTTTTGCCTGATTCCCTCACAAGGAGCAGGAATGGCTTTTGCATGGAAAGGTAGTGGTAGGTGTGTGTTTTGGTTTGGGGTTGATGCTTGTTTTTTGTGAGTTTGGGGTTATTTTGTAGAAACATCCCAGTTTCTTTGGCATTAGCACTCAGATGACGGAATCATGGAATGGGTTGGCTTGGAAGGACTTTAAAGACCATCCCTTTCCACTTCTCCATCTGCTTTGAGGAAAGGTTTTAAATCTCAGATGAGAAAAGTTGAGCACCTAAAGAGATATTTTTGTGCTTAGACATACCAGGAAACACAAATCTTGGGTCATTTAGGAGCCCTGCTTTAAATACCCAAATTTGACATTTTTGTTATACCCATGTAAAAACAAATTATTTTCTGCTGGTTTTACACAGTAATAAACTTGGTTTATCCAAGTCCAAAGAAAACGTCCCTTTTGGAAGTGCAGTGTGACTGAAAACTCCAGGCTGAATTAGAAATGTCTCAATTCTAGTTAAGCTCAGAGTTCACAGTAACTTTTGGGTCACTGTAGGCAGGAAAACACAGGGCCCAATGATCCATCTCCAGCTTTTGAACCTTCAGAAACTCCAGAATCATGGAAAATCCACATCCCCAAGTAGAGTATCAGTAATTTGGTTTTGCCTTTCCCCACACCCAGACAGGAGGCAAAGAAGGTCCTTGGTATGAAGTGAGATGTTGTGCAGGGTCCAGCAAGAGGGTGAGGGTGGCTTTGTCCCCATCCTGGGGACGATGTGGGGACAGCAGGAAGGTCCTGGGTGAAGCCCAGGACTCTGGAGCTGAGCCTGGGTCTTCTTGAGCACCGAAACTCCTGCTTTGAGCTTTGCTGGTGTTTCACAGCAGAGTTAATGTGTTAATTAGCCTATGCTAATGAGCACCTTTTTAGCACCGGAGACAAAGGCTGCACTTGCTCTCACCTGGGTATTACTGGCAGCTGCTGGAACAATGCTCCGTGGGTTTGTGGGTTCCTACGCAGCAGAGCCTCCTCGGGGTTTGCTTTAATGTTCATTTGCCTTAAGAAAGAAAGCTGAAAACTTCTGTGCTCTGTGCTGAGTTCAGCTGTGAGGGGAAAATCCCTCCTGAGCTGTGCAGTGTGCTCAGCTGAGCCCTCCCTGGCCCTGCAGTGACTGTCACAGGGGGTGACACTCACTCCCCATCAGTCACATCCATCTGGTGCTGGATGGGCCAGGGCAGAGAGGAGCCCCTGTGCAGAGGGAGGCTCCTGGTTGCCACAAAAATGGATTCATCCGTATCTTTCAAAGGACACTGAGCCTTCCCTGGTGGTGCTCTGGAGCGTGATGGGTCCTGCAGAGTCCAGAGGAGGCCATGGAGCTGCTCCCAGGTCTGGGACACCTCTGGAGCCAGGCTGGCAGAGCTGGGGGTGCTCACCTGGAGAGGAGAAGCTCCAGGGAGAGCTCAGAGCCCCTTCCAGAGCCTAAAGGGGCTCCAGGAGAGCTGCAGAGGGACTGGGGACAAGGGTGGAGGGACAGGACACAGGGAATGGCTCCCACTGCCAGAGGGCAGGGCTGGATGGGAGATTGGGAATTAGGAATTGTTCCCTGGCAGGGTGGGCAGGCCCTGGCACAGGGGGCCCAGAGCAGCTGTGGCTGCCCCTGGATCCCTGGCAGTGCCCAAGGCCAGGCTGGACAGGGCTGGGAGCAGCGTGGGACAGTGGGAGGTGTCCCTGCCATGGCAGGGGTGGGATGAGATGCACTTTAACATGCCCCCAGCCCAAATCATTCCAGAATCCTGTGACCTGCAGAGCTCCTGGGTGCTCAGCAGAGCTGGGTTTGTGAGAGGCAGGAGTGACCTCCAGTCCTTTCAGGGGGGCTGTGTCTCTGGTGAACTGGAAGCTTTGAAAGCTCTGCAGTCTGGGGGGCGTTGGGATCTGAGATTTCCTCGGGCTGTGTTTTGGATCTTTTCTCCCTGGTGAGCTTTCTGCATAAAGCAGTTCCTTATCGGCTGTGGAGAAGAGATTTTGGCTGCAGGGGCTTTTTTTCCCCGATCCACATCGCTGTGCCAAATAATTTCCAAGCGTGAAGATGGCTTTGATATGTGCGTTCAGCGCTGGGGCCGTCGCGGAGCCGGGCAGGCTCGGGCTGAGCCCGGGGCTGGGGGCAGTGCAGGGCTGGGGCTGCCCCTGCCGCCCTCACAGCGGCTCCTGCCAGCTCAGAACCTCGGAGAATGTGTCATGAAGGGGCTTTTTGCAAGTGGAGCCTTTCCTTGAAGAGAGGAAAAAAATCCTGATGGAAGGAGCTGCCTTTGAAGTGGCTCCTGCTCCTCATCCGGTGCTGAAAGGGCTGTGAAGTTGTGTGAAACAAAGGGCAGGTTCTGTTTAGAGCTTGCACCATCATTTCCTCCCCCCGAGAGTGCTTTTTTCATCCTGCTGTGCTGTGTTTCTGTTGAGAATGTTGAGATTCATTAGCTGCAAAAATCGGGATTTCTGTGGTGGAGACTGTGGATGAAATGACAATAAAATAATTTCATCAGTACCTAAGAAATCCATGTGAGCGTTCAGGATACCTGAGCCTAAGCCAGCAGCTGAAACAAAAATCTGGGTGTAGTTCTATTTATTTCCAAACAGGGGGACATTGGTATTCTGCCTGAACAAAAGAGTTCAAGTGACAGGACCCAAGGTAAGGGCCTTGAGATGCTTCCCTGCTCCCCTTGGAGAAGGGGGCTGCTCCCCTGCCCCAGCCAAGCCTGTGTCCCTCCAGCATCCTGCTCTCTGCAGGTGACGTGTTCCCTCTTCCTCCTGGGATTACACCTGGGCTGTTTCATGAAGAATAATTACATTTGATCTAGGAAAAAATGAATGTTGAGGAGGAGGGAATTAAAAAGAAATGATAAAAAAGAAGCAGCCTCAATCCCTCGTGGTTATTGGAGTGGGAAGGGAGCACTTTGCCAGAGTGACACTGAGTCCTCTGGTGAGTGTCCTTGGCTGGGGCTGGGCCAGAGCTGTGCCTTTGAGGCTGGGCCAGCAGCAAAGGGATCCACTGGTACATGAGACAGGCTTGAGGATGTGAGGATGGCTGCCAGGGATAGTGTCCCTGCCTTGGGACCAGGCTCTGGAGTCAGTGCTGCCCCTGTGCTCTGGGCTGGCCCATGGCAACTGGCCCCTTGCTCTCCAGGCTGGACCAGGGAGCCTGGTGTGTTCCAGGAGGAGCTGTGGAGGGGGGGCAGGGGTGCAGCAGCCTGGGGACTCATCTGGGGGTTCAGCTGAGCCTTGGGCTCATGGGAAGGAGCTGTGTCTGTGTTGAGGTGATCCCAGTCCTGACTCTGAGCTCTGACCATGGGCACTGCTGGTGTGGGACTGGGGCATGAGACACCCTGAGACAGAAAGTTTGGTCTTTTTCATGGAATCACAGAATGTGCTGAGCTGGAAGGACCCACAGGGATCACCCAGTGCCACTCCTGGCCCTGCACAGACACCCCAACAATCCCAGCCTGGCCATCCCTGGAGCTCCTGGAGCTCTGGCAGCCTCGGGGCCGTGCCCATTCCCTGGGGAGCCTGGGCAGTGCCAGCACCCTCTGGGGGAAGAACCTTTCCTGAAATCCAGCCTGAGCCTGCCCTGGCCCAGCTTCCAGTCTGCTTTTCCTGTCCCCACAAAAAGCTGCCCCATAACCCTGCAGTGCCAGCCTCTGAAGGGGACAGGCAGGGAAGCACGAGCCAGTCAGGGGGCCCTGGCAGCTGTGCCAGCTCCCAGGGACAAGGGGGACAAGAAGAGCCTCCAGTGCAGAGTGAAGCCACATCTCTGACAAAATGCCCTCATTTTCTGAGGGTGTTTGGATACTGGCTCCACCCTTGAGCTCTAGTGGAGGTGTCCTGCCCACAGCAGCTGGAATTGAAGCCCTTTAAGGCCTCAACCCAAACCAGTCTGTGATTCCATGATTACTGGTTTGGGGCCAAAATGTGTCAGTCAGTGTGTGCTGAGACCCACCCAGTGGAAGGATTCTTTATCCTGAGGATCCTCCCCTCAGCCTGCTCAGGCTGTGTTTCCTTGGTGCCCTGTCCTGACACTGAAGGGCTGCTGTGCTTCCTGGGGTAGCCTGGAAGGATTTTAGCAGGAATTTCCCCCAAAGGGAAAAGGCTGGGGTTCTCCTGGCTAGTTCTGCCCTCCTTTGTCCTCAGGAGTTTCAGGAGCAGGAGGCTGTTCCTGACTTGCATTTTTGGGACCCTGGGAGCTGCCTTCCATGCCAGGCTGCTCTGTGCACAGAGACACAGCAGACCCACAGCCTTCACTGGCACCCATCTGCAGGGTTGTTCTCACACTGCCTCCTCTTCCTCTGTGTTCTCCTCATGACTGGAGTGGAGTAACAGCTGCTTTTCCTGGAAGCATGGAGTGTGGAGCATCCCGGGCTGCTTTTATATCCTGATGCTTTAGATCCTTAAATTCTCACGGCTTAAGCTCTTTATTTCTTGTTTTGCTGTGCTTATGAGAAGATCTCCTGGGGCCCTATTGTACAACAAATACAAATAATCCATGAATAAAACAGCCTGGCTGTTTGTACTGCTGGCAGTCTGCAAGGATTGCTCCCAGATAACGTTTTGGGATATTACTCATTTTGATCTCTGCCTTCTACCAGCGTTTCTCTGCTCAACAACACTGCAGGGATGTTGCCCTCTGGAAAGAGGCTTCTCCAGATTAATTTCTGATTTTTCTACCTGTTTGCTGTCTGCCTTTGGCAGAGTTTCAGTTTCTTTCAGTGCTTTCCCTGCCCAGCCATGGTGAGTTCCTGCAGGTTCTGGGGTAGTTCAGGTGTTGCAGAGGGGCACACACAGAGGCTGCAGTTATTCCTTGTCAGTGCTGCCCCAGGGGGAGAAGCCCTTTAAATTCACTCATAGCATGTTAGTTTTATGAAGTCTTTGACCTTAAACTTCTAAATGAGCTGGGATGTGAATTGCAGAGTGGTAAAAGGAGATTTGAATGGGAAAAAGCCCCACTTGCCTGCCTGGGAGGATGTGCTGCTCTCACTGGGGCTGCTGTGAAACAGGACCAGTTATGTTAAATACAAACTGGTATTTACTGGTGCCTTGAAGCTGCTGCACTTGTTCTCCACTGGGAGCTGCCCTTTGGGGAGCCATTAATTCATTAATTGGTCTCCAGTAATTCCACAGGACTGATGGGGTGTGGGCACTGCAGATTTTCCTCCTTAGATCTTTTCCCTCTACTTTCTTCTTCCCCTGTTATGTGCAAACACCATGTTTATTTTTCTGTATTAGCTCCTCTACTGTTCTCCTCTCTTCAGTAATTAACGGTTGATTTTCTGCTTGTCTCTTGACCTTTCTTTTGCCAATCCATTGAAATCAGAGGAATTTCTTGTCCTTTAAATATCTGCTTAAATGCCACGGGTAGAGGACGGCTGGTTTAGTTCTTGACATATTTGGAAGATGTTCCTGGTGTTCATTTGTTTCTCTTCTAGTTATTTCTTAGTAAATAACCTGGAAGGTTTGCATAGCAAATTGGTGTAGAAATTACATTTCCCTCCATGGAACACACAGAAATGGGTGGTAGGTGAGTGATACATTGATTTTTATAGGCAGGGCAGAATTCACTGATGTGGCAGTCAGGATCTGAAGGACTAAAATGTTCCTTCTCTGGAATGTGCCAGGGCCTCCCCACCCTCACAGGGAGGAATTTCTTCCTCCTGGTCCTGTCCCTCCATCCCCTGTCCAAAGTCTCTCTCCATCTTTCCTGCAGCTCCACATTTACATTTTCCAGTCCACAGTGTGCAGAGACAGCAAAGGAGTTCATCTAAACTGCAGATTTGCCAGAAAAAATTGTTCTATAAATAAAAACAAATTCCAAAAATAAGTGAAATAAAACATCAGTAGAAGATGAAGGGGAGGGGAAGGATGGAAGCCAGCGGATGTGAGGAGTGAGCAGCGGATTTGTTCCATGGTCAAGTGCTTGTGTTGAGAGGCCTTTTGTCACCAGTGATTCCTTTGGAGAGCAGCCCTTGGAGGGCAAATCAGAATAACTCCAGAAGCTCTCTGCCCCCTTTCCAGGAGGGAGCTGGATCTGGGAATCTTCTCTACATCCCCCCTGGAGGGGACAGCCGGGGGGTCGGGCTGTGCTGCCAGGGAACAGGGACAGGAGGAGAGGGAACAGCCTCAGGCTGGGCCAGGGGAGCCTCAGGGTGGATTTTGGGAAAATTTCTCATGGAGAGGTTGTCAAACACAGGACCAGGCTGTGTAGGATGTGGTGGAGGGGTTTACCAGCCCTGTGGATGTGGCACCTGGGGACATGGCTCAGTGGTGGCCTTGGCAGTGCTGGGTCAAGGTTGGACTCGATGTTTTGAGGGCTTTTCCAAAATAAATCCTTCCATGTTAATGTGAGAGTCCCCTTGTACTGATGATCCAGCTGGAGGCACTGAAACACCTGTAACTCATGGGGAGGTTTTGTGCCTGGGGAAGCAAATCCAGGAGAGAGAGATATTTCCTGCTTATTGTGCCAGTGAGTTAAACTCCTGTACAAACAAAGTGCCTGGGATCTGAGGTCTGCAGAGGGAGGATTTGTGTGGCACCAGCTGGCTCAGCCCAGGTGAACAGGGCAGATTTCCTAAAGGAACAGGTTTGCTTCAATCTCTCAGTTCTTGGAATAAAATAATGATTTAATTTCTTTCTCCTGTTTGAATCTGTGTGCAAGACTGGAACATCTTTCCTGGGTCAAAATGAGATGTCAGTGGGATTTTTACTTTGTTCCTGGGTGAGAATGGGATGTCAGTGTGATTTTTCCTTCATTCCTGGGTCAGCATGGGATGTTAATAGGATTTTTCCTTTGTTCCAGCAACAGCGCACTGTTTACAGGCTGACCCTGGTGAAAGCTTGGAACGTGGATGAACTCAAAGCTTATGCTGACCTGATATCCCTTGGGAAGCCAGACTTCATCGAGGTCAAGGTGAGCTGCATGGAGCTGTTTCAGTTTTTTTGTCCCCATTTCCCCCCTGCCTTTAGTCGAAACTTTCTGAGTAATTAAAATTCTTCTGACGTGATGCACAAGAAACTCCTCTCTTGTTTTTAATATTAGTGAACAATAATTTACATTCAGGTGGTGTTTTCTAGTATCCTGTATGTACCTGTGGAGCAGGTTTCCCTGTGCCACAAACCAAACCTTGTACCAGCCAGCCTTGATTTCTCTCCAACAGAATCATCACTGTCTGGCCTTTTTTTGTATTTCTGTGAAAACAAAGATAAACAGCTATTCCTTCTTTATATCAGCTATCAGTTGAAACAAAATATTCCAGGTTCAGCTGGTAGTTTGGGGTAGGATTCTTCCCATCCTAATCTCGAGTTTTGCCAGGGGAAAGGTGAAAGGTTCAGTGATGTGTTTGTGTTTGGCTGGGTTTGAGGGCTGCCAGCAGATGTGAGATACAGCAGGGAGGAGGGACTTTATTGTGGGCTTAATCAAGTCAGTAAATAGAGCCTGTAAAAAAAGTTACAAACTTGTACAGAAGGCACCTTCCCATGTGCTCTGAGCATTCTCACCCAGCAGCTCCTGCAGAGCAGCACAGCTGTTTGTGCAACTCTGTGTTTGTGCAACTCTGTTGCTCCTGGACTCTCCTTTTTCTTTTCTCATTTCCTTCTCTTGTATAATTTTTTCAAACTTTCTTTCATTTTTTTAACCTTTTTTAAAAAATTTTTCCAACTTTTTTTTGCTGCTGCTATGAAGAAAAAGCCTGGATTTTGCTGTGAAAGTTTGACCTTCTGTCAGCACGGAGAGTTTTTCTCTCTGGGTGTGCTGCTGAAGTTGGGAGCTTCATCCCAGCTTGAGTTTGGAGTTTGGTTTGGGGATAATCCCTTGGTTTTCCATCTTCCCTGGATGTGCAGGATCCTGCCAGGGAGGGGAGGGCAGGGATGGAGCAGAGGCTGTGGGGCTGGTGCTGCTGAGGCTGCTCTGCCGGGGGCATTCATGTTAATTAGTGAGATGAGGAGGTGCCAGTTGATGTTCCAGCAGGGATTCCCCCAGGAACTGTCCAGGGCAAACATCTGTCCCTGCAGGGCACGGGCTGCTCTTCCCTCTGCCTCACAGTGTCACAATGCTGCTTTCCCAGAGCTCTGCCCTGGAAAATTCCTGCCTTGCTCTGCCAAGGAAACACATGAGTGGTCACAGGTGTACTCCTGGTGCTCTTCCAGCTGGGACAGGGATTTACCTGGATCTGAACCCTGTTTGTGGGAGCTGGGATAAGGATATTCATCACAGGGATATTCCTGGATCTCTGAACCCTGTTCTGTGAGCTCTGAACACAGCTCCCCTGTGAGCTGGGACAGGGAGGGGCTGGGTGCAGTGGGATGCTGGCACTGGGGGTCCAGTGTCACACTGTGCTGATCACACAGCATTTGGGACTTGGCAATTTGCCCCAAAAGACCTGGTATTTTTGATTGAAAATAATTTTTTGTGTTCCTTTGGGAATGAAGCATATTTGGGGTGTGGATAGGCCTCAGCATTCCTTTCTGCAGCCCCTCAGTGTGCCAGGGTAAAAAGCCAAGGACCAGGTGGTGCTCAAACCAACCCTCAAAGAGGGATGGGGACATTCTGCAAAGCTCTGCCTGACAGTGGGGCTGAGCCTGGGGATTTTCTGGCTGAAGACTTGGGATAAATGACGTCCGTTTCAGATGAAGGCAGCTAATCCAGTGTTGTTCCAGAGAGCCTCACGGGGTGGATGGAGAGAGATTTCGATTCTTGCAGGGCTTAATCCTTGTTCTCATTTCCATGAGTGGCTCACAGTGCTGTGACTCTGTGGGACCCCATTCTCCCACTTAAGCCAATAGTAAAGGGAGACTCAGTCATTAAAAATGCATCAAATTGATTTATTGCCTTAATCTGTTCTAATGCCAGTGTGTCACTGTCACACTTGTAAAGAGCTGATGGTTGTATTTAAGGTCTGGAATGTGCCAGAACTCCTTTTCTTCCCACGGTGCCCTCTTGGAGTCCTATGAAAGCCAGAGGTTTGTTTGATGCACAGCATTTTTGTGTCCAGGGAAGGGAAGGGAGCTGGGAAGGGGCTGGAGCCCCAGGAGAGGCTGAGGGAGCTGGGAAGGGGCTCAGCCTGGAGAAAAGGAGGCTCAGGGGGCCCTTGTGGCTCTGCACAGCTCCTGACAGGAGGGGACAGCCGGGGGGTCGGGCTGTGCTCCAGGGAACAGGGACAGGAGGAGAGGGAACGGCCTCAGGCTGGGCCAGGGGAGCCTCCAGGTGGATTTTGGGAAAATTCTTTAACTGAAAGGGAGGCCAGGCCCTGGCACAGCTGCCCAGGGAGGTGGTGGAGACCCCATCCCTGGAGGGATGTGAAAGATGACTGGACATGGCACCTGGGGACATGGGTTAGGGTGGCCTTGGCAGTGCTGGGTCAGTGACTGGATTTGGGCTTAGAAGTCTGTCCTTGCTGAATTCTAGAATCATGGAATGGTGTGGGTTGAAAGGGACATTAAAGCCCACCCAGTGCCACCCCTGCCATGGCAGGGACACCTCCCACTGTCCCAGGCTGCTCCAGGCCCTGTCCAGCCTGGCCTTGGGCACTGCCAGGGATCCAGGGGCAGCCCCAGCTGCTCTGGGCAGGGTGAAGCTTTGGCACTCAGCTCACAGCAGTGGTGTGAGCTCCAGCCTGATCAGAGCCTTCCTGCTTCCCCCTGTCCCTCAGAATTTAAGGAGGAAACCCAAAGCTGCCAGGCTGGCTCTTTGTCCCAGGGCTGTCCATGGCACGGTGTCTGAGGGCAGGACTAGGGCACAGCAGGGATCCAAGTCATGGCACAGAATCTTCCCAAGCCTTTGTGAAGGTTTTCAGCCACTAGGAAGCTCTTTCCCTGCTGATTTTCCTGCTGATTTTTTTCATGCAGTTGGATAATCTCAGTGTCCAGCCCAGCTCAGGCTGCTGTTCTGGGACTGCAGCTCCTGCTCTGGTACCTGAGGCCTGGCTGCAGAATTGAAGAGACCAAGCAAATGTGTGCAAGGAAGGGCTGGGGGAGTGTCTGTCCCAGTCTGCTCACTCTTGTCAAGTTAAACAGTAAAGACTGTTTAATTGCTTAAAATAATGAGGAAAATGAGCTGTGCCTTAATGAGTTTTTAATTGCATGCAGCAAGAAGCGATTGCCCCCACCTGTCCAACGCCCATTCAGGATTCTGCTGCCATCCCAGCTGGAATTTAGATGAAGAGGTGAAGCTGAATCACCCGTTCTGGTGCCTGCTGTGAATAAACCCAACAATGTATGATTTCCACACCTGAAAAAAGACCAGCATTGGACACTTGCTGTTAGAGAATCACAGAATCATTTGGGTTGGGATGGACCTGCAGGACTGATCCAACCACTCCCAGCACTGCCAGTGTCCCCAGGTGTTAAATCCCTCCACGGATGGGGACTCCAAACCTCCCTGGCAGCCCCTTCCAAAGCCTGACCACCTCTTCCATGAAGAATTTTTCCCTGGGGCCCACCCTGATCCTCCCCTGGCCCAGCCTGAGGCCGTTCCCTCTCCTCCTGTCCCTGTTCCCTGGAGCACAGCCCGACCCCCCGGCTGTCCCCTCCTGTCAGGAGCTGTGCAGAGCCACAGGGGCCCCCTGAGCCTCCTTTGCTCCAGCTGATCAGTCCCAGGTTGGACCTGGTGGTCCTGGAGGACTTTTCCACCCCGGATAATTCCATGGTTGTGACCCTGGAGCAGAGGGGGTGGCTCAGCAGTGGCTGTTCCTCTCTCCATCCTCACAGGGCTCATGTGGAGAGCTGGGGTGAAAGGCTGGTCCTGTGTTTGAGTTCAGCTTTCCCAGGAGGAGTTGCTTCCACTTCCAGGGAATCCCTGCCTATTTCCAGGCAGTGCAGCACCCTCTGCCACGGGTGTGGGGGGTCTGGAGAGCTGCTGGGAGATGTGGGGCTGTGCTGTACCACCAACCATCCTCAGTCCTACCTGCACACTGAGGCAGCACAAAGGACTGATGGCCTTTGTTAAATCAACTTGAAAGTGGTGATGAAAAGCAGCCAAGGAGTTGAATCCTGGCTGAACCCACTGCAGCAGGAGCAGACGTGTGAAGCCATGTGGCTGTAATTTGAGGGGTGCTGCTGCTCAGCTCAGGAGTGTTTTCATTGCAGAGATGGCAATCAATGTGGCATTGAGGCTTTTTATATTTGTCTGGGGTCATGGCTGGCCCAGATTTTAAACAGTGTCTCTGTCACTCAGCAGCTTGGCCTACACTTTGTTCTCTGTTAATTTGCACGAGCCTCAATTAAATTTATAATTTGTGGGCCTGGAGTGAAGAGAATTGTTTTGTTCAGTAATTAAATTGGGAAGTATGGAGTGTGAGTGGAGAAACAAAGCGCTGTCAGCTGTAGTTGTTTCCTTCAGAGCCCTGGGGATTAAAGGGATTGCTGGCTGTGTGCATCCCGGGGCAGCAGCCAGGTCCTCGGGGCAGGAATGTGCTTCCCTTGCTTCCCACAGCACCAGCAGCCACCCTGGCACAGGCTCTGAGCTCACTCAGCTCCATTACAGCTGAAAATCAGCCCTGGGCCCAGCACAGGCAGGAGCTGGAGCTGCTGCGAGCAGCCTGGGACAGTGGAAGGTGTCCCTGCCATGGCAGGGTGTGGAATGGGATGGGATTTAAGGTCATTCCCAACCCAAGCCATTCCATGATTCTGTGAACTCCACAGCATGCCCAGCACAGTTGCTCTGGGTGCATCCTGGCAGAACCAGGAAGAGCTGGATGCTTTTCAAAGGCTTCTGCATTTCAAGGTACTTGGCCAGAGCTCCGTGGATTAGGCTGCTCAAACACCCTTATTAAGCAGGTAATTAAGAGGCAGAATCGTTGCTGTTCCTGCCGCAGGGAGGCTGGGGAGAGTGCTCTGGGTGAACAATGGGATCCTTTCCTTTTTAATTCTTGATGTCTTAATAACTGTCTTCATGTATTACTGCAAAGCAGAACGTGACCGCCCTCATCAGCTCCGCATGGGTTTTAAGTGCTATCAGCTGTTAATTAACTCCAGTTTGAAGAAGTTTGGAAAGTTGAAAGCTGCTTTCCTTCGGTGTGCTGAAAGCTGATTCCCATTGATTTGTGCTAGGAATTAATCAGCCAGCCAAGCACTCACTTATTCCATTTGCCTCTGTGCTTTCTTTGCTTGTAAACGATACCTTTGTAGTTTACTGAGAGCATGAATCACGTTGGAGCTTCTGAAGAATTTTCCCCCTCTATACTCATACATTTTTCATGCTGCTCAAATCATAATCTGGATAATGAGTGTGGGGAGAATATTGCTGTGTGTCTCCAGCTGAACTTTGGGGATCCAAACCCCTGATTTGCGTGGCTGGCTGCTCTGATATAACACTGACTAATAGAGAACAAACATGTTTCAACTCTGGGTTCAGACTTACAGAGCTGGCCTAAAAAAGCCTGAATGTACATCCCTGGTGAGCACTCCCTGGCTTGTGGCCTGTCAATCTTCCTGCAGGCTGGCTCTGAGTTATGGTGCTTGGGCAGATTAATGGGAGGAGTCCCTCATAAATTTATGGGTGAGAAAGTAATTGCTTCCAAAACTTGTACAGTTCCCAATTAGCAGCAGGCTGTTGCTCCTGCAGCCCTGTGTGTGCACTGTGCTCTGGTTGAAAGTGTTGGCAAAGATGTGTCTGCACATTCTATGTCCAGGGAAATGCAGGTAAATCAGGAACTGGGAGCGTGGTGGCAGCTGGAGCCTTGCCATGGTCATGCCACACATGAACCTGGATGCAAATTCCATTTAAAGAGGTCAAAGTCTTCTTCCCAGGGGGAAAACCAGGAGCAGGCCAGACACAACATCAGTAAAACTGTGTTGTAAAGGCTGGTGCTTGATGGGATTTTGTGACTGGAATAAAAGAGCTCAGCCCAAGAGCAGAGAGGCTGGAACCACCCAGAGAGGGGGGCAGAGGGGGCTGGGTGGTGTCTGGAGGAAAAGCCCTTTGTTCTGTTTGTCCTTTGGGCACCAGGGTTGTGACCAGCCCTGGGATATGGTGTGTGATCTCCTCTCAGGGATGGCAGATGAATTGCTGGGAAATTGGCAGTGAATTATTTGATTGGGATGAATTGATGGGGATCATGATCCTGGCTGTGAAATATTTTCAAGCAGACATTAAAAGACACCCTAAAGCTGAGCAGGGTTTGCACCCCAAGTGGGCAACACTGAGTGCTCACCACCCACCGAGCTGCTTGTGCTGTGGGTAAATTATAGGGCAAGGAACTTTCAGTGTTCTGTGCTGTCCAAGGGTTTTGTGTCATACAGGGGGTAAACAGGGAGGGAGGGAGGAAGGAAAAATAGAAAGAAGGAGAGAAAAAAGGAAAAGCAAATTTGAGGCCGTGGCTGAGACTAAATCAGTAATTTAGGAGGTTCAGATGATCACATCTCCAAATTAGGAGTAACTGGTCCCTGAATGGTGTGGCTGGATAAGGAAGGCTTGGATGTGGCACTCAGTGCTCTGAGCTGGGTGACACAGTGGGGACTGGTCACAGGCTGAACTTGGTGAACCTGGAGGGCTTTTCCAGCCTCAGGAATTCTGGATTCAGAGGCTGAGGGTGGTGGATGGGGTGGAGGAGAGCTGGAGGTGTTGCACTCCCTGAGCAGTCCCCCAGAGCAGCAGTCCTGGCTCTGTGTGGGGACAGAGGGACATGAGTCCTGCTCCAGGCTCTCTGTCCATGCCTGGCTGGAGGGGTTTGGGGAGGGATTTGGAGCAGGAGCCCCTTTTCTCTGACACCCCGGGATCTGCAGGGGAGGTGTCCTTCAATGGTGTCACCTCTGAGGGGCAGTTCTGGGGGTGCCTCCAGAACATGACCCAGAAGCTGCTTCCCAAAGCTCCAGTGCTCCCAGCAGGGAGGGACTGAGCTTTGTCTCAGTCTCTGCTGTGCCAGGGATGCTCCCAGTGCCCATCAGCTCCGTGTGCACGGGATGGGTACAGCCCACCCAGGCACCTGCTGGGCTTGGGTACAGACAGGGCATGGCAGAAATATCACAGCCCGGGCTTGGAAGGAAAAGGCCCAGAGCTCTGTGGCACATGGACAGGATCTCTGGGAGTGTCCCACTGACATGGCATTGGTTGCCCATGAGACTCTGCCAGACTTGTCACGTTTCCAGCCCCCGTGACCTTCTCCAAGGTCCCTTGGTCACTCAGGAGCATCCTGCCTTTTCCTGTTAAAGCAGTGTTCCAGGATCAAGCCCAGCCTGTGTGCCACTGCTGGGGACACCTGGCACAGTGCTTTGGGAATGTATCACTGCAGGAGGGACCCATTTTGATGCCATCTAGAGATCTGTGACCTTGCCATGGGATCGGGTGTGAGGGGGCAGAGCCGGCAGCTGCAGGGTTTGCTGTGGCTGGCACTGCCAGGGCTGGGGGTGCTGAGCTGACTGTCCTGTTTCTGTGTCCCCAGGGTGTGACCTACTGCGGGGAGAGCTCTGCCAGCAGCCTGACCATGGCCAACGTGCCGTGGCACGGGGAGGTGGTGAGCTTCGTGCAGGAGCTGGCGCGGCTGCTCCCGGAGTACGGCATCGCCTGCGAGCACGAGCACTCCAACTGCCTGCTGCTGGCCCACAGCAAGGTGAGCCTGCCTGGGCAGGACACACTGCCTTCTCTGCTTCTAACAGCCTTCTTCTCCAGAGTTATCCCCAGTGGTTTAGGCTGGAAAAGCCCTCTGGGTCTTTGTGCCCAGCCCAGCAGTGCCAAGGCCACCGCTGACCCATGTCCCCAAGTGCCACGTGCACACCTGTGTTAAACCCCTCCAGGGGTGGGGACTCCACCCCTGCCCTGGGCACCCCATTCCAAAGCTTCCCAAGCCCCTCCAGTCACTGGCCATGAGAATCCATGGTGTGCCCCGGGATTCCAGCCCTTCACACCCCTGGATGCCACTCAGACCCAAGGGATGCTCTGTTATTTTCCTGTTGCCCTGAGCCACCTTTCCAGAGGCAGAATCACCACATTTGAATCAGAGAACCACACAATCATTTGGGTTGGAAAAGCCCAACCACTGCCCCAGCCAAGGCCACACTGCCCCATGTCCCCTAGTGCCACATCCCAGGGCTGTTAAACCCCTCCAGGGGTGGGCACTCCACCCCTGCCCTGGGCAGCTGTGCCAGGGCTGGACAACAAATTCCAGGAAGGAATTTTCCCCAAAATCCACCCTGAGGTTCCCCTGCCCAGCCTGAGGCCGTTCCCTCTCCTCCTGTCCCTGTTCCCTGAGCACAGCCCGACCCCCCGGCTGTCCCCTCCTGTCAGGAGCTGTGCAGAGCCACAAGGGCCCCCTGAGCCTCCTTTTCTCCAGGCTGAGCCCCTTCCCAGCTCCCTCAGCTGCTCCTAGGGCTCCAGCCCCTTCCCAGCTCCCTTACCTGGATATGCTCCTTGGGGTCTGCACTGTCATGACAGCTTCTGTGGGCAACCTCTGCCAGGGCCTCACCACCCTCATGGTGAAAAATTCTCTTATATCCAATGGAAATCGACCCTGCTGCTGTTTAAATCCATCAGCCCTTGCAATAGGTCCTACTGGGAAGGTTTGTCTCCCCTTCAAGTACTGGAAAGGAAATTAAATGAAATACAAGTGAAATGCCAAAAAAAAAATTTAAAGGATGCAGGAAATGAAAAATAATGAGTACATATTTGCTTTCTGAGCTTCAGAAAAGATTAATAGAAGGACAGCAGAAAAAGATAATAATGTGCCAGCTGGGCACCTGATGAAATTGTTGATTGCTGGAATGTTTTGGGTTGGAAGGACCTTAAAGCCCATCCCATTCCATGGCAGGGACACCTTCCATGATCCCAGAGAGCCCCAATCCCCAATGTCCAGCCTGGCCTTGGGCACTGCCAGGGCTCCAGGGGCAGCCACTGCAAGGTCACAGCTCTGGGCACCCTGTGCCAGGGCCTGCCCACCCTCCCAGGGAGGAATTTCTCCCAAATATGCAATCTAAAACTAGTTTGGAATCTGCAAATAGAGCAGCTGGGAGGGAGCAGAGAAAACCAGCACACCTGGCACTGGTTGTGTTTGATCTCACCTTAAATTGGCTTTATTTACAGTCTCACTCCTGGCTGTTGCCACTGGCAACTGTTCCTGAGAAAGCAAAATCTCCTTTTGCATTGTGAGGTCCAGGAAAGCAAACAAACAGATTGCAGAAACCTTCTTGAGGCAGAATTTAAGTAACACCATTAGCAAAGAGAATAAATTGGTACCTGTCCAGGAGGAATTCAACAGCTGCTTCTACTTCCACAGCCATTAGCAGAGGGTGTCTGTGGGAAGCAATCTGTCCTCGGTGCTAAAATAGCTAATAAAAAATAAATTTATTTTCATTAGGGTTTAATTTTTGAGTTTCAGGCTCTAGTGGAGAATATAATCTGTCAGTGCCTATTATTTGCAGTAAAAACCTGTGCTCTGGGACTGGGATCAAACTGGAGTAATTGCAAAATCAAAGGGGTCCTTAAAAAATTAAGGACTCGCCGGAAGAGTGTGATAAAAATCATTAAGAAATGTGATTTATTTCACTGTGTTTTTCTAGGTCTGAGTTTGGAGGTGTTCAAACAATGCTCCTGATAAGTTTAATGCTGTCATTGAATGCCAGCGTGTAGGAAGGGGTCTGGGAATGTCAGGAATAATCCATCCCACAGCTGCTACCTGAGTGGATGGGACTCGTTGATTGGCACCTGCTTGTGATGAGTGACAGCTCAAGAGGGAAGTCTCTCTTAAGGGCAGGGATTTAGGGAGAAAAGGGATTTTAAGGAAAGCAAACTGCAGGGTGTGTGTCTGGTGTTATTTTCTCTCTCTGGAGGTCACGGGGTGCCCCCAAATGGGAACTGGGGCACCTGGGGGCCTGCAGGGTCCTAAAACTCTCCTGTTCAGCCTCCAGGTCCTTTCCCCCACACACATCCCTTTCCCTGCTGGCCACCAGTGGGTTCTGCTCTCTGGGAGCTGCTCCTGGGAGCCCTCAGGGGAGGATGGGTCCCACTTGAACCTCAGAGAGCTTTGCATCCCAGGGGAGCTCAAAAAGTCTAAAAACTGAATGCTCACAGCCAGATGCTGGATTTCACTTCCCCTTCCCACACCCCAAGGATCACCCCAGAGAACAGCCCCTGTGCCCTGCCCCCCATGCCCTGAGGCTCCATCTCTTACTGGAATTTCCATGGCTTTGGGGCACTGGGTGTCAGCTCCTCAGATCCCAGGCTGGTTTCAGTGGGGAGGGACCTCAAAGCCCACCCAGTGCCACCCCTGCCATGGCAGGGACACCTCCCACTGTCCCAGGCTGCTCCAAGCCCTGTCCAACCTGGCTTGGGCCCTGCCAGGGATGGGTGGGTCCTGCTGGAGCCTGAGGGATGAGTGGGGACAGTCAGAGCTGGGGGCAGCCTTTTCTTGGCTGGGATCTCCCCTTCCCTGCCCTTCCTGCATCCTCCTCCTGGCCTTCCCCTGGTTCCCATCCCTCTTTGGGAGCTGCCTGGTGTTTGGGCTCCATCCTCTTTGATTCTGTAGCAACAGTGCTGAATTCTTGAGTAATTCTCTTTGCTTTTGAGTAAATCCCATAAACCATGGTCACAAAAATGGGATTTATGGCATCACTTTGAACTAATGAGCTGAGATATGGACGCAGCAGCAACTTTCTAATGGAACAGTTAATTCCAGGGACCTTTTCCAGAGACAGGCCTGGGGCTGCTGCTGTTCCTGCTTGGGACACTCAGTGCACCCTCAGGAGGACCAAAAGAGCTCCTGAGAAGGGGGAAGGAGCTGCAGCTGCCTTGCAGGGAGGATTTCTCTGAAGGAAATTCAATATCTTGGTCATTTCTGGACTAAATCCCTGTGCCCTAAGGTGCTGGATTTACTTTCCATGTGTGTTCCACCCTATCCTTGTCCCAAAGCACTTCCAGCCCATTTTGTTCATTAACCCTTTCCCCCCTGGAGCAGGTGGTTGTTTCCCAGCTCCCTGGGGCTTTACAGCACCAGTTTCTGGCCAGGTCAGTCAGTGCTGCTGCTGCCCCCAGGCAGGCTGAGGCACTGGGATGCCAGAGCTCTGGGGCAGGACAGGAGGGTTCCATGTCTGAGCACCCCTGGGACCCCAGGGCTGATTTCCAGCTCATGGGGGGATGCAAAGCTCAGGGAATGCTCCTGAAATTCCAGTGCCTGCTCTGTCTGGAGGTCTCAGCTCACAGGGTGACATGAGAAGCGTGGGCTCAGCACCCTGCTGCCATCAGCCCTTTCTGTCTTCATTAATCAGACCTGGGATTGGTTGGGAAAGCTCTCCAAGACCATTAAGTCCAGCTGGCCACCCAGCACCACCACCATGTCCCCACTTGCCACATCCACACACCTTTGGGACACTTCCAGGCATGGGGACTCCACCTCATGCTCTGGGCAGCTGTGCCAGGCCCTGACCTCCCTTTCAGTGAGGAAATTTTCCCTGATATCCAACCTGAACCTCCCCTGGCACAATTTTTGACTGTTTCTGCTTGTGCTGTCGCTTGTTCCTGAGAGAAGGGACCAGCACCCACCTCCCTCCAGCCCACAGCCAAGACTGCACAGGCAGAGTGTCCCTCTCTGGCTCCAGGCACTCCCTCGTGCTGCAGGTGCAGCTCTGTGCTCCAGCCCTCCCTTGCCTCACCAGCTGGGTTCTCTCCCTGCTGGATGTGCTCTGGGATAGCCTTGTGTTCCCCAGCATGGCAGGGGCACCGTGGCATCCACAAAGGGACAGGCTGTTGGGGACATCCCTTCAATAAGGTCATTTCCCATACCCAAACTCCCTTGTGAGGGTGGGCAGGCCCTGGCACAGGGTGCCCAGAGCAGCTGGGGCTGGCCCTGGATCCCTGGCAGTGCCCAAGGCCAGGATGGGGCTTGGAGCTCTGTGGGATCATGGAAGGTGTCCCTGCCATGGCAGGGGTGGGATGGGCCCAAAGCAGCCCAGGATTCTGTGTGGCTGTAGTGCTGGGGTGTCACAGCACCTCCAGGGCAGGTGTTGGGGACAGGCACCAGCCTGGCCAGAGGTGCCCATCCCTGTCCTTCATCCACAAAATCATCCCAGCCAGGAGGGACTTGGCCTTTTCCTCCCGGTGCAGGCACAGCTCAGGGACAGGCACTGACGTGTTCCGTGCAGCATCCCACGCTGAGCATCCCAGCTGTATTTAGGGAGGAAGAGGAAGCACTTCACTGCCAGCTGCACATCCCCTGACAAGGGTGCATCAGGCACAAGGAGTCCGTCACGTTCAGCTCCTTCCTGCCTCTGTCCTTCAGAGAGTGGGAGCTGTCCTTGTGATCCAGGGACAGCACCACAGGGAAACCAAACCTGGAGGAGAGGGCCACAAAGAGATGGAACATCCTGGGATCTGTAGCAGAGCAGGGGATGGCGTGGAGCCCAGTGTGGACAGGGTGACCCCAGCTGTGGACAAGGTGTCTCAGCAGCCAAGCAGCCTCCTTGGAGCAGCTGTGAGCCGGGAATGGTGGAATTCCCAAAGGTTTTCTCCCTTGTCTCCTGGCAGCAGGAAGGTGGCTCTGCTGGCCTGGCTGTGTCAGTAATGATAAGCAGCTCTCCATTGTGCTGAAGTTGTCTGACATCCATCTCTGGGAGTGGGAGCTGCCAGGTGGAGCCCTGGCTCCATTGCAGCTGGGCAGGGATTAAAAACCCCAAATCTGCCATAAGGAACCTTCTCTTGGAACAGCACCCCGGGGACAGGGGGTCAGCACAGGATCCCGTGGGCTGTGGCTCTGCTGGGCTCAGCTCAGGGCAGTTCAGGTTGTCCCCTCTTTGGGGATCCAGAACAGTGAATTCCATCTCCAGAACAGTGCATTCCATCTCCAGAACAGTGCATTCCATCTCCAGGCATTCCATGTGCTGCCTCTGGAGGAGTTCCCTCTGCCCTGACACCTCGGATGGCTCCTGGGCACAGGCTGAAGTCGCTGAGGGTGGAACTGCAGGGCTGCTCACTGCTCCCAGCTAAAACTGATGGGAACTGTGGTGCTGGTGGCTGCTCCCAGATCCTGTCTGCAGAGCTGCTGAGGGGTTGAAGGCTTGGTTGTTCCCAGGGCTGTGTCCCTGTGCTGGTTTTCCTTCAGCCCCATGGACTGGGATGTGAAGAAACTCAGCTCTGTGTGCCTGGCATCTCACTGCTTGTGGGATCAGTCAGGGAATGGTGTGGGTGGGAAGGGACCTAAACCCCACCCAGTGCCACCCCTGCCATGGCAGGGACACCTCCCTCTGTCCCAGGCTGCTCCAAGCCCTGTCCAGCCTGGCCTTGGGCACTGCCAGGGATCCAGGGGCAGCCACAGCTGCTCTGGGCACCTGTGCCAGGGTCTGCCCACCCTCACAGGGAACAATTCCTTCCCAATATCCCATCCATCCCTGCCCTCCTTCATCTTAAGGCCATTATTACCATCTCTTACCTCACCTGCAATTTAAAAACCGGCTCAATTCCCTCCTAAAGCCTGAGGTTGGGATTATAATTCAAAAGGAGGAGTTTGCAGGCTTTTGCCAAGCACTGTGACCCTGTTCAGTGTAATTTCACACAATATTTCTCCTTGTTTTGCTGAGTGAATCCAGTTCAGTCACTTCCCCTGTCAAACAAGGGGAGCCTTAAATAACTGTGAGCCTTAATGAGGTGAGAAAGGGGTCATAATTCTGGGAATTATTTGTTTGTCTTGGGGAGCTGGTGCAGTGTGCTGTGTTTGATGGCAGCCTGCGGGAAGGTGCAAAGCTGCTGCTTTATCCCAGGGATGGGCTGTCCCCAGAGGGAAATGGAGGAGCTCAGGACGGAGCCATCCAGATAATTTTCCCTTTTGATGCTGTGCCCAGGGAAGTGGCCACTGATGGACACAGGGCTCAGGGCTGGCAGCCACACCTGCAGGGCGATCTCTGGGTGTCACCTCTGCTCTGACAGCTCCTGCTCCAGTCCCAAAGCTCCTGCTCCAGCCCCCAGCTCCTTCCAGCCCAGGGTGCTCCGTGCTCCCAGGGCAGAGGCTGGGGAAGGAGGGAAGTTGCTGTGCTGGGGGCTGGGAAGGTGAGTTCAGGTGAGCCAGGCACAGAGCAGGGTGGATCTGCCCCTGCCAGCTGCTGCTGTGGGACTGCACTTCCAGCAGCTGGGAGAGCCCTGTGCACAGCTCACCAGTGTCTGTCTGTCCCTCTGACAGCCCAGATGTGTGTCCCCAGAGGTGGGTGTGGGTCACAGTCTCTGTGCACCAAGCGTTTCATTGGTGGCTTTGGGGTTTTGTTTGGTTGGCTGTTTTTTGTGTGCCATTTGGGTTTTGGTTGGCTGTTTTCTGTGTGCATTTTGGGTTTTGGTTGGTTGTTTTTTGTGTGCCATTTGGGTTTTGTTGGTTGTTTTTTGTGTGCCATTTTGGTTTGGTTTAGGATTTCTTGTGGGGGGTTCTTTTGCATTTGTTTGTTTTGGGGTTTGGTTTACTTTGGGAGGAGTCTTAGTCTGCTTTGGGGTTTTTTTTGGTTGGTTTTGGTGAGCTTAGGTTCATTTGGGGTTTGGTTGGCTTTGAGGTTTTTTGTTTGATTTGGGGTTTTTTGCTTGGTTTTGGTTTTTTCAGGTTTATTTTTGGGGGAGAGATTTAGAGTTTTTTTTTCTGGTATTTCAGTTGGGTTTGGGGTTTTTTCCCCTGTTTTAGGATGTTTGGATTTTTTTGGGGAATTGTGTTGTTTTCTTTTATTTTTGTTTATTGTGATTTTGGGGGTTTGTCTTTGGGGGAGCTTTGTGGGCTTTTTTCTGTGGTGATTTTTGTTTGGTTTGGAAGGGGCAGGTTTTGTTTGTTCAGGGTTGGGTTTTTTGTTTCTTTGTGGGTTTTTTTGTGGGGCTGGTTCCCCTGCTGGCCACTGATTGTTATTTTTGGTGTATGGTCCTTAAAACTCTGTGAAAATTGCTGAATTTAACCATTGAATCCTGTGCATCCCCCAGGAAAAACCCATTTGTTGGATTTGAGGACTTCGTATCCTTGAATCCTCAACAGGACAAGAGGGAATGGCCTCAGGCTGGGCCAGGGCAGGCTCAGGGTGGATACTGGGAACATTTCTCACTGGAAGGGGTTTAACAGCCCTGTGGATGTGGCACTTGGGGACATGGGTTAGTGGTGGCCTTGGCAGTGCTTTGGGGATGGTTGGACTTGGTGATCCTGGAGGAGTTTTCCAACCCCACTGTTTGTAGGATTCTCACCAAAGAGGAGCTGAGCAGCCCCTGAACTCGGGGGTCTCCCCCACTCCCCCTGTGCTCCCCTGGGATCCTGGAGGGCAGCACAGCTCCAAGGAGGGGACTTCTCCATCCAGGATGGACCCTGGGCTTCCAGCCCTGCAGGAGCCCTCACAGCCTTTTCTTTCTTTTCCTCCTGCTCTGCTCCACTCTCTCCTGTGCTCTTCAGTCCTTCCCTGAAAATCCTCAGGATGTGTGTGGTGCAGGACTGGAGTGAGTGGCTCAGGAGGAGCCTCCTTGTGCCAGCATGGTTGGCTCTGAGGGAAGTACAACATTACCCTTGGTAGGACAAACTAATTGGTTTTAGCTGCCTTCCATTCCTCAGCATTCCCTGTGTCACATCCCAGCCTCTCTCCCATATTTTATCCTGTCAGATACACCTGGGATTATTTCTCAGCAGTGCTCATGTCTGGGGGATTGTAGTGCATGGTCCTCCTGGACTGTCCTTAATCTGTGCACATGCTCCCACCCCCCCAAACTGCCTCTGCAAATATGTTGATAAGGAAAGCAATCTGGAGTATGGCTCTTCTCCTTCAGGAATGTTGATGGATTTCAGGAGCTGCTCCTGTTGCAGTGAGAGCAGCTGTGAATCTACTGCCAAAGAGGAGTGATGGAATTGTCCTGGTCAGGGCCACTCCTGGCAGTTCAGGAGCAAAGGGAGGGCTCAGCCAGGCTCTGCAGATGCTTCCAGGGAACCTGGCTCCCCATTTAATCCCAGTTTCTGATGGATATATCCCAGCTTGCATGGATGGATATATCCCAGTCTGGATGTATGGAGCTATCCCAGTTTGAATATATCGATACATGGATCTGTCCCAGTTTGGATGTAGGGATATATGGATCTGTCTCACTTTGGATATATGGATATATCCCAGTCTGGATGTATGGATCTGTCCCAATTTGGATACATGGATATATCTCAGTTTGGCTACATCCCAGTTTGGATACATGGATATATCCCATATTGGCTATATCCCAGTTTAGATATACCCCAGTTTGGATATATCCCAGTTTGAATACATGGATCTATTGATCTATCCCAGTTTGGCTGTATGGATCTATCCCAGTCTGGATGTATGGATCCATGGATCTCTCCCAGTTTGGCTCGGGGCTATGTGAGGGACAGGCCCTGTCCCAGGCCAGCCCAGCCCTGTCCTGGGGCTGTCCTGTTCCAGCCCTGCTGCGGTGCCAGGAAGGGGCCTGGGGGACCCTGAGCTGTCCCTGGGTCAGCAGAGAGCCCTGGGGGCCAGTGGTGTCCTGGGGTTAATGAACTGGTAATTAATTAATTCATTGTCCTGGCCAGCAGGTCAGGGAGGGATCCCAGCCCCGGGGCAGCTCTGGATGCTGTGTCCAGCTCTGGATCCTCAGCACAGCAGGGACAGAGCTCCTGGAGCGGGGCCAGCTCAGGCTGGGAGGATGAGGAGGGCCTGGAGCATCTCGGTGCCCAGGTGTCACAGTCAGCTCGTACAAGCAGGAGGTCGTGAGGGTTTGTTAGCTCAACTCAGAGTGCAAAAAACAACACAGAGGGGATTCAGTATTGATCAAAACAAATACACCTTTTATTGAATGACCACAGCAAATGCGATAGAGGGATTAGAAGGAGATAAGAGAGAGAGAGAGAGAGAGCATATAGCTACCAAACATAGAGACAAAATCCTCATGCTCCAGTCGATGGGAAATTCGCCTTGTGACATTGGGGAGAATCTCAAAGTCCTGGTTAACTCAGGGATCTATTATAGTCCTTTGCTGAGGGGAGAACAGATCTTGAAATTGCTGAGGGGGAACAGATACAATAAAGAACAAGTCTCTTGAAATTGCTGAGGGGGAACAGGTATTGAAGACGGGTACAGACAGTTCATGTTCTCAGCAGTGAGTGGGACCCTTTGTTTCAGGACTGGTTTTATGGGAAAGCAGTCTAGGTCCAGTGAACACAACTGCAGGCAACACTTGGCAGTGTTCTGCTTCAGTCAGGCCAGCACCCCTGTACCAGAATTATGGGGGTCTCAGTCCTTGGGAGGGGGCTTCAATCTCTGTCCATCACAGTGGTAGTGGAGCAGATGAAGGATTTTCCATGGGGGTGCTACCAGAGTTACCTCTGAAAGTTCATTTGGCCGAGAGGTGGGGAAATCCCTGGGCCATTGTCATGAAGCAGGTGCAGGCATACAGGGCGTGTTGCCCCTTGGCAGGCCCTGCTGGTCACAGCTGTGAGCAATCCCTTGTGAGCATCCACCTCAACCAGGCCACAACTCCGATTAGGGTCTTCAGTGGTCCTGTTCTCTGTTCTTGTGATGGTCCTGAGGCAAATGAGGGAAACCTCAGATCGTCTCTTACACCAGGAAAGGCTGAGGGAGCTGGGGCTGCTCAGCCTGGAGAGGAGCCCCAGCTGAGAGGGGCCCTCAGCCCTGGCTGTCCCTGTGTGCAGGGAGGGCAGAGCAGGGCCCAGGCTCTGCTCCAGGCCCAGCAGTGGCACCAGAGCCACGGGCAGGGCCGGAGCCCAGGAGCTGCCCCTGCCCAGGAGGCAGAACTTCTGCCCTGGGCACTGCCCAGCCCTGAACAGGCTGCCCAGGGAGGGGCTGGAGTCTCCTCAGCGGGGATCCTGCAGAGCCCTCTGGGCACAATGCTGTGCCCTGTGCTCTGGGATGGCCCTGCCTGAGCTGGGAGCTGGCACCAGGGACCCTCTGCGCTCCCTTCCAGCCTGGCCCACACTGAGATTTCATTTCCCCTCATTCTTGTGCCTCTTGTATCCCATCATTAATGCCTGCCTGGAGCAGTGCTCCTTGCTCTGGAGCATCTTCAGGATTCCATCAGGGTTTTCCTGGCTGTGCATCAGTGCCACGTCTGTGGGGAGGAGTGTTTGTTGGGACCCTGGGACTGGAGCTCAGGGGCTGCAGGAGCTCCAAGGGAAGGCTCCTGAGTCACCCCAGTGCTGGGCAGGGCCCTCAGCGAGGGAGAGTTTCCCTTTCCAGGCCAGCCCAGGGCCAGTTGAAGCAGCTGTGGCACTCTGTGATTCCAGCTCAGAGAAGAACCAGGGGAGGGCTCTCAGCCATTTACCTTGTGTCAATGTATTTATCACCCTGAAGGGCTCCACAGGCAGTGAACAGTTCCCTAAAACACCCACCCATATTGGGGTGGGATCCCAGGGATGTTTAGGGTTGGCTCACCTGTTAAATGGATGCTGTGAAACTGCTTTGAGCCGAAAATCTTTTGTTCCCTGTGGAACAATCTCAACATTGTTAAATCCAAGCTGTAAATCCCAGTAGGGCAATTGAGGCTGTTCTTTCCCACTCTGGGTTTGGGATTTATTCCTCAGCAGGAGCCATTTCTCCATGACACACTTGTCCCTCTGGTGTTGTGGTTCATGGCTGTGTTGTCACTGCACTAAAAATGGTGATTATTGATTGATCTGCTTTGGAATGGATCCCAGCTTGGTTATTCTGGTGGAAATGGGGAACAGAATCATGGAGGGGGTTGGGTGGGAAGGGACCTCAAACCCATCCAGTGCCACCCCTGCCATGGGTAGGGACACCTTCCACTGCCAGGGATCCAGGGGCAGCCACAGCTGCTCTGGGAATTCCATCCCAGCCCCTCCCAATGTCCCATCCAACCCTCTGGCAGTGGGAGGCCCATCCCCCTTGGGCCTTAAAGGCTTTGCTGGATCCTCTGGTTTGGGGTTTGCCCTTTAATTTGCTGAGTGTTCATGGGTCAAACCCGGAGGGAGCAGAGTTTGGTGTCAGGTGTGACATTGTCACCTCCCCAGCCCTGGGGGGAACCCAGCTCTGCAGAGCCCTGATCCTCCTTGGGATCAGGATGTTTCCTTTACAGGTGCCACGATGTCTCCTCTGCCACTGCTCTCCTGGTGGCCTCACACACGTCCCCACCCTGGCACGAGAGAAATGAGCCTTGGCCCCTTGGCTGATGGCAGGAGTGGTTCCCAGTGCTGTGATTCTGCAGTGTCCCCTCCTGGCTCCACCCCTGCAGGGACGCGCTGTGATTCCCTGGGCAGGGATGGAGGAGCATCAGCCACGGCTGAGTGCAGAATTTCAGGGCTGTCAGCAGTTTTCCCAACCAAAAAAGCTTTTAGCTCTTGGGCACAAAGTCAAGTGCCATTTGAAATGCACAGCCATCAAGTTTGGGGGGAAAAAAGCCCACAGTAACCAAGGAGCCGGTCTGTTTTCCCTCTTTTTTTGGATGAAATGCGTAATAAGCTCTCAGCTCAGATAAATCCTAATTGAGGCTTCAGCCAAGGCTGGGGCTAAACGGGCAGAGCAGGTCTGGGAGACAAATGCAGCTCCAGCTTGTCAAAGTGAGCCATTCTTCACATGGAAAGAGGATTTGTGTCATTAAACCTCTTCATCTCCCCCATTCCCAACCACAGCCCTCCTGCCCTGTCCAGAGTCACCCAAATCCATCCCAAATCCATCCCAAATCCATCCCAATCCCTTGGCACGTGCCTCTGGTGCTGCTCCTGGGCCATTGTCCCAGCTGGGCTGCCCTGCAGCCACAGGCCCACGCTGGGGTTGGGGTGACCTTGGCAAGGTCTCTCCTCAGGGGTACCTGGGTGTGACCCCAAATGCACACCTGTCCTGCAGAGCTCTCCCAGCTCCCACACCGAGGGCTTTCCCATGGAAGTGTCAACGGCAAGGGCAGGCACCTGGGAAGGCATTTTAGGAGCCTCCCTCCTGGAAAGTGGGGGAGGATCTGATACTTTGAAGGCTCCAGCAAAGCATCCAACAGTGCAGCCCTCATGGAGATATCACAGGATCCTGGGATGGGTTGCAGAGACCTCAAAGCCCATCCAGTGCCACCCCTGTCCTGGCAGGGACACCTCCCACTGTCCCAGGCTGCTCCCAGCCCTGTCCAGCCTGGCCTTGGGCACTGCCAGGGATCCAGGGGCAGCCACAGCTGCTCTGGGCACCCTGTGCCAGGGCCTGCCCACCCTGCCAGGGATCCATTCCTAATTCCCAATCTCCCATCCATCCCTGCCCTCTGGCACTGGGAGCCATTCCCTGTGTCCTGTCCCTCCATGCCTTGTCCCCAGTCCCTCTCCAGCTCTCCTGGAGCCCCTTTAGGCCCTGCCAGGGGCTCTGAGCTCTCCCTGGAGCTTCTCCTCTCCAGGTGAGCACCCCCAGCTCTGCCAGCCTGGCTCCAGAGCAGAGGGCTCTGCTGGGAGCACTCCTGGGCCTGCTCCAGCAGGATGAGGTTGTTCCAGTGCTGAGAATTCCAGAGCTGGAAGCAGCTCTGCAGAGAGGTCTCACAAGGGCAGAGCAGAGGTGGAGGATCAGTTCCCTGCTGGCTCTGGGTGTTTATGCACATGAGTCCCTCCTGTTTTCCTGCTGAAGCTGTGTCCTACAGGAGCCTCTGGATGGCTTTACCTGCAGCTCCCTGTGATGCAGAATCACAAAAACCCCGGCTGGGGATCCCAGTTTGTCCCCAGCAGCTGCTCAGCACAGCCTGGGGCTGGTGCTCCCTCACTGTGTCTCTCCTGCAGTTCCGGGTGGATGGCGAGTGGAGGACCTGGATCGACTACGGCCGGTTCCAGGAGCTGGTCAGGGAGCACCAGCGCAGCGGCGGCTCCAGGACCTTCACAGCAGCTGAGTACACGGCCAGGACTCCTCCCTGGGCCCTCTTTGGGGCCAGGGAGCGCGGATTCGACCCCTTGGATGTGAGATTCCAGCGGAAGAGCAAGGCCCGGGACACCTCGGGGTGCTGAGGGCTGGGCTCCCCCACCCTGGGCTCCCCAAGACTCCATTTCGGGCTGACACCCATTTTGGATCCACCCACCTGGATTATCCTGATGTTTGGGAAGGGGGTCCAGCCTGGATTTTACCCTTCCCTCCTGGTTTTGGGGCTTCCTGGGTGAAAATACTGATAATGTTCTTCTCTTGAGATAAATCAGAACTGGTTCAGCAGCGGGGGTGGGGGGTGGGCAGTGCTGGGATCTCCTCAGTGGGGAATGTTTGGAGTGGGATGTGGGGCCAGAGGGTTCCTTGGACTCCTGTGTAAGGAGAGACTGGCAGCAAAACATTCCACATCCCCAAGGAAAAATGCCAGGGGATTTCAGCCCCACAAGGTTGGGTCAGGGCCACAGCCAGACCTGGATCCAAAAGCTGATCTCTGCTGGAAGCATCATTTTAGGGACTTTGTTCAGGTTCAGGTATTTTACACACTGGTGCCATTTCCTGTAAAAACCCCATTCCCAAGAGGCCAAACCTTGGGAATGGTGTAACAGCACCCCTATAGATACCAGCTGCAGCTTCTGATACCTCTCCAGGTGTCTTCAAACCTCATGGCTTTGGGAATGAGGTTCAGGAGCAGTGTTACCCCACTCTCAGCAGCCCTAAACACCAGCTCCAGTCCTTCAGAGCCCTGCTGGGCTCCAGCTGGGTGTGCCTGCTGCTGTAGGTGGAGCATCCCTGGCATGGGGATTCCATTGGTTTTTAAAAGCAACCTCTTTTCTTAAGCTGTACAGAGTTTCTAAAGCAGAAGGAAAATAAAGGAGTTTTTCCTAGAGCACCTCTGGTGTGGCTGCTGAGCAGGATTTGTCAGGGAGGGTGGGAGGTTGATTGGAAGGAGTTGAGAAGCACAAATGTTGTTTAAGAGCCCTTTCCTATCAGATGTGGGGTGGAAGGGAGAACTTTGGGTGGGTGATGGATGGTGGGTGCCTTTCCTGAGTATGTTTTTAAAAAATCACAGAATCCTGGCATGGTTTGGGTTGGAGGAACCTTAAAGCCCATCCTGTTCCACCCCTGCCATGGGCAGGGACACCTTCCACTGTCCCAGGCTGCTCCAAGCCCTGTCCAGCCTGGCCTTGGACACGGCCAGGGATGGGCACTCCACCCCAGGGAGGTGGAGGGAGGGCCCTGGGCAGCTATGCCAGTGCCTGACCATCTTTTGCATGGGGAAATTCCTGCTGATGTCCACCCTGAGCCTCCCCTGGCCCAGCCTGAGGCCGTTCCCTCTCCTCCTGTCCCTGTTCCCTGGAGCACAGCCCGACCCCCCGGCTGTCCCCTCCTGTCAGGAGCTGTGCAGAGCCACAAGGGCCCCCCGAGCCTCCTTTTCTCCAGGCTGAGCCCCTTCCCAGCTCCCTCAGCCCCTCCTGGGGCTCCAGACCCTTCCCAGCTCTGTTCCCTGCCCTGGACACAAGGCACCAGTTAACCCTGGACCATCAGCTGGAATTTTGGGGCTCGGTGTGTTCGGTGTCCACCTGGACCCACCACATTCCCCTCGAGGGATCCCAGCCCTTCAGCACCTCTTCTTCCTTCCTAAATTCCCTCCATCCCACACCTGCCTCCCTGGCAGGACCCTCCCAGTCCATCCCAGTTCTCTGCTGGCCCCTGGGAGCGCTGGCAGCTGCAGGAGCTGCTCTTGAGAGGAGCCCCGGTGCTGGAGGATCCTGGGGCTGCCACGGGAGTCAGCTCGTGGTGTGAGGTGCTCCACAGCTCCCTGACAGTGCCTTCCCTTGGAATCCAGGGGGCTCCAAAGAAAATTGTGTTTGCCCTGTCCTTGGTATTGGTGCCATGTCTTCTGCAGCCCCCCAGGACACCCAGTCCCTGCTGTCCCTGTCACACAGGGCCCAGCTGGGAGGACTCACTGGAGCTGAGAGGCCTCTCCTGCTCCTCCCTGGGCTCCCTCCATTCCTCTCCCCGTGCTCCCCGTGTTCCCTCCATCCTTCTTGATCTTTTCCCTGTGCTCCTTCCATCCATCTCCTGATCTCCCATGTCCTCACATTCCCTCCATCCTTCTGTATCCTCTGTGTGTCTCTGCATCCCCTCCATCCCCCCTGCTCCTCCCCACGGCTGCTGGGCAGGGAGGGCACTGCAGGGGACACTGTGGGTGACATGGGGGCAGTGCCACGGCGTTCCCATGGGAATGGCACCTGCCATGTCCTGAAACGGGGCTTTCCCCTGCCCTGTGGGACAGCACAGCCCCCAGTGCCAGGCAGGTGGGACCAGGACACCCCCCTGGGCCACGTCTGAGCTGCTCCCAGAGCAGCCAGGGCAGGATTTGCTCCTGCAGTTCCATGGAGTGCCTCGTGCTCAGGGTGGATCTTCCAGTGCCCAAACTCTCCAGGCTGTGCTCACACCCAGCACTTCCAGAGGCACAAGAGAACACAAGGCCCCAGGACAGAACCTGTTTGGGGACACCTGGAATTGGGGACCTGGAACTGCCCCTGGTGGAGCTAAAACGGGCTGGTACCCGGGCTGGAGGGCTGGGATTGCTCAGGGAGCCTTTCAGGGAACGGGATGCACCCCAGGAAAAAGTGACCTGAGTTCAGGGAGGGTTTCTGTTCTGCCAAGGGCAGTGACAGGTCCTGGCTGGGAGAACCTCTCCAGTGTCACAGTTCAGGACCAGCCCATGCGCTTGTGCTGCTCTAAGTGTATTTGACTGAATAGCTGTAATTCCATCCCCTTTTCCACAGGCTTTGATCTGGATCACAGCCCATGGTGCTGCTGGGGTTCCCCATCCTCCTTCCTGCCCCCAGCACTGCCCACATCCAGCTTTGGGGGGTTTTGCCCAAAGCCAAGGCACAGAGCGTGTCCTGGCTGCCACTTCCTGAAAAGGGGGACCTGGTGTTCCAAACCCAACCTGGAGACTCAGGAAGTTCCATCCTGAGGGGCAAAATGGGCAGAAATCATTTTAACCTCTTAAAGCCAGGGAGAATTTGAGGAGCCCTGAGGACTCCTGTGCCAGGTCCAGCTGCCCCTCCCCTGGCACAGCCTGGAGCCCTCCTGGCTGCTCCATGGGCTCTTCCAGCTGTGCTCCCACTGGATCCTGACTCAGGGCTGAGTCACCTGCAATGGGGGCTGTGTTTCAATTTTGCATGAGGATAAATATATTTGTTTCCAAAAAACCTCCAGCAGGAAAACATTCCCCCAAGCAGAGCATTGTCATCCATCAGCTTTGGCTTCATCTGGCTCCGCTCCTAAATCATTTATGATGTTGGAGCTGCTGCTGTGCCCTGAGGGGGAAGGAAGAAGAGATGGGAATTAATTGAAGGAAGGGCATCGTCCTCATTTTGTCACCTGCAAACTGAGGCAGGAGCTGCCAGAGGGAGGGACCCAAGCCAGCCAGGACATTTCTGCTCCTTCACTGTGGGAAAGGGGAGGCAATAAATCCAGGGAAATCTTCCTAGGGAAGCCCTGGCCCTGCTGCAGCTGAGCTGTCCCAGGGGTGGGTGCCAGCAGGTCCCCCCTCTCCTGGGGCTCCAGCAGGGACTGGAGCTGCCGGAGCTGCTGGCCCCGGCTCCAGCAGGGACATTTGGGAGGAGGGGACCCAGCCAGGCACCAGCCCAGCTCCTGCTGCCAGGCCAGAGCTCCATCCCTGAAACCTGGGGCAGCAGCTCCATGGAGGCCAAGGAGAGTGGGGGGATTCCAGCCCATGGAGTGCAGGGGATTTATGGCTGTCACCACCCAGGGCCCCATCCCTGGGCCCAAGTCCAGAGGGCTGGGATTCCTTGGAGCTGAGTTCTGCCTCAAGGATGTATTTCCACCTTCTCCCCGTTCCACTTCAGGACAGGCTCAAAGCCCTCTAGAGCTGCTGGGGTGGCCTGGCCATGGGGACTCAGACCCCCAGGGAGCAATGACTGGGGGCATCTTCTAAATACAAATCTTTAAACAAAAAAATCCCCATCGCTTCAGGACAGACTGAAGTAAATGAGAAGGTTTGCAAGGCATTTCTCCAGAAAAAAAACCCCAACCAAACCAAACCAAAAAACAACAACAGCAACAACAAAAAAAACCATAAAAAAACCCAAAAAAACCAAAAAAACCCACCAAAACAAACAAGCAGTGAGAAGGTTTGCAAGGAATTCCTCCAGGAAAAAAAAAAAACAAAAAAAAACCAACCAAACAAAAAAACCCCTAAAAACCAACCAAACAAACAAACAAAAAAAAAACCAACCAAGAAAAAAATCCCCAAAACAAAACAAAAACAAACCAAAAAACCCCACAACAAAAACAAAGAAACAAAAAGAAAAACCTAAACCAAAAAACACCGCCACAAAAACAAACAAAAAACCAAAGAAACTCTTGAAAAAATTCAGAAACCAGCAATTACTTATAAAAAAAAGTGCTGAAATCCTGACAGGAGAAATGCTCTATCCTTTCCATGTCTCTGCTGTTCCCATCACCGGGGTTTTTAGGGATGCTGATAACAACACAATCCTCACCTCTGGGGCACCATCTGGGAGATCAAGCACTGCTAAACCCCCTCTGTGTGCCGGGGCTGGGCTCGGCTCCGCTGTTAAATCATCTCAGTGCTGAACTCGCGTTGGTTGGGAAGCAGGGGGAGCATCAAAGGCAGCAATAATCAGCTGTTCCAGAGCAGCCCGGGGCGCCTTTCCCGGGAGAGCTGGAGCCTCCTGTGGAACCACGCTCATCTCCCGAGCCTCACCGGCACCTGGCCGTGCCCGCCCGGGCTGGCACCGAGGGAGGCTGGCACTGAGCCCCCCTGGAAGGAAGGAACTGTGGGAATGGGACCTGGCTGGGAAGTTCTGCAGTGGAACGGGTTTGGTGCAGTCCGTGCTGCTGGTGCATCCTGGCCTTGGGGATCCTCAGCTCCGGGATGTCCCTGGGGGCTGGAGCGTGTCCAGGGCAGGGAACGGAGCTGGGAAGGGGCTGGAGCCCCAGGAGAGGCTGAGGGAGCTGGGAAGGGGCTCAGCCTGGAGAAAAGGAGGCTCAGGGGGCCCTTGTGGCTCTGCACAGCTCCTGACAGGAGGGGACAGCCGGGGGGTCGGGCTCAAACAGCTTCAGATCCTCTTCCCCTGCAGGGCACAGCCAGGTGGGATTCAGGGGTTTGGGGGCTCCCATCCTCCTCAGCCCCTCTGGACTGGGGGCAGCTCTTCACACAGCTCCATCCCAGCTCCAACCATCCTGTGGCTGAGAGCCAGAGCAGTGGAGATGTATTTGTTTGAGCCTGGAGGTTTCACTTGGACTTTTGTTTTATTAGCTTCTTTTGCAGGCTCAAGCTGGGCAGGTAAAACCCCAATCCCTCTTTTCTCTTTCTGACTGACCCCCACACCCTCCTGTGAGGCAGCAAGGGCTGCTTCTCCCCTGCTCAGCCACCAGCACGGGCTGCTGGCAGCGTTGGGTGATGGAGCTTGGGGCAGACTTGTCTTCCCCAGGGAAAGATGTTACAGAAAGGTAAAAAAACTCTAAAGAAAGGCCTCATGAAATCAGGCCTGCTCTCCTAAAATCAGTGGCTGGCTTTGTCGGGCTAAGCCTTTGCAAGTTCTCATGTGAAAGCAATTCTGGTGTGAGCAGTTCATTAACATAACAATCGATGCCTGGGAAAAAACAACCTGCATCTGTATGAACTGTTTTTACACCTTAGATAGAAAAATGAAAACTATCTCTCACAAACAACTTTTCCTGCACGTACACCCCAGGGTTTGAGTAACCAATCAATAGAGGGTAACAACTTGTTACTGGCCAATAAAGTAATTAGCAAGAAGCTCCTGACCAACAGGAGTCCCCCACGAGGTCTGTAAAACTATAAAAATGAGTGATGTGAATGAAGAGGGGGCTTTTTCCACCATGAAGAAACTTGAGTCCGTGTGATTATTCCCATGGAAAGGTCCTGGCCTGAGGCTGCTGCAGCTCCAGGAGCATTTGGCCAGCGCAGCCGGGGGTGCCCAGGGTGGGGGTGCTGGGGGCTGCATCCCAGTGGGTGCTTCCACCCCCGGAGATTCTGTGCCTGATTCCTCAGAGGGAACACCTGCAGCTCCTTTCTCAGGTGTGGGATGGCCCAAGGAGCTCATTAAACACCCCACAGCTCCTGCAATTGGAGCTGTTCCATTTCCCTTGACACAAGCAGCTCCCAGCAGTGTTTTTCTCTCTTGCAGACTGAGACCCCAAACTTGAACCCAGGGAGGAGCAGTTCTGGAGGAATGTTGGCAGGAGTCACCTGTTCCACATCTCTAACAGGCTTCCAGCTCACACTGGCTGCTTCCTTTGGATATTAGTGCTGAAATCACTTTAACTACGAGTAGTGCTGAATAAACTCAGAAATGTTCGTAGCAGAATCAGTGTGAGACAGAAAATGAGCGTTCACATTGTTCAGAGATTATTTTTTATCAATAGGATTCCGGATTTTCTAGGCTGTTTGCAGACTTCACTCCTTTGATAACACAATGTGAGTTTTTGATGTTTCTTATCTCCCATCTAAAGCCTTCAAAGCCAGGCAGCGAGGGCCGGGCTGTGCTGGCTTTGTGCTCCTTTTGTTCTGTTTTCCCTGTGCCTGGAGATCCCAAATCTCCTGGACAGGGCAGTGGCAGCTCCTCCCTCCCTCCCTGCCCGGCATCACTCCCTGGGAAGGTCTGGCTGCGGGGCTGCCTCGGCCCTGCAGGGTTTTGTGACCTGGACAAGCCCCAGAGTGACCCCACTGCTGACCCCGAGAGAGGAGCTTGGGCTGGAGGTCCCTTCCACCCCATACTATCTGGGGGTTGTTCCCTGTAAGAGCTGAGTTTTGCCCTGGGCCATCCCAAATGGTTCCCAGCCATGCACGGGGGATTTTGCTCCCTGTCCCATAACAGAATCCTGAGTCCCTCCTGCAGCCAAGGCAAACCTGCTCTGCTCTTTGCACCTCAAGGCCACCAGAGCAGGATCCTTTCCCCTTCCCATTGTCTCCTCCCGTGGTTTTAGGGTGGTTTTGGGGGTATCTGTTTTTTTCCTTCAAGATCTTTAAGTTGTTATCCAAAACCCAGCTTCCCTCAAGGCCTTCTGTGTCTAATCAGCAAATATCACCTGATTTTGTGGGGATGAAGTCATTATGTCTCCCTCAGCAAAAAACCTGCTTCTCCTTTTTCCCCAGGGGGAGGAGAGGCCTTCCCTCAGGATTATGGGATTAAGCAGAGCTTTAAAAGAGAGATCTTGCTTTGTTGCTTAAAGAGCTTAATCTGAAATCCCCTCCACAGTGAGTGGGGCTTTGCAAATGCTGAGTAAGGGATTGGAGCTGATCCCTGCCCCCGGCCTCGCTGCTCTGCCCTCCAGACCTGGAGCTCCAGGTGGGATCAGCCCACCTTGGAGCACTCCTGGCGTCCTGCTTTTCTCCTGGGATGTGCTTTGGGCACAGCTGGATGGGCCCCCCTCCTCTGGGGTGCCAGCCTTGGGTGGAAGTCACAGCACAGCCTTGGGATGAGCCCAAACATCCCTGATCCCTGGGATTTGCCATGGGATGTGGCTGAGCTGCCTTGAAGGCACCTCCTGTGCTTCAATCCACCTGGAGAAGTTCCAGCTCTCCCAGGAGGTCTCCAGGGGTGTTTGGGATGGAGCTGCCCATGGCCAGATCCCACCCCTGGGATGGCTTTCCCTGCTCCAGCCCTTCCACAGCCCCTGGGGGAGAGCAGCCAAACCTCCAACAACCCAAAAGGAAGGTGGAAAACTACCCGGCTGCTGTGTGTACATGCTAGATTTATAGATATTTAGAGTTACAGTTATAGTTGTTATAGTTATATTTATAGTTATTTTTATTTATCCACTCTCCCAATGCATGAGAGCTGCAGAGGTGCTTGGAGGAGCACTCTGAGTCCCCAGCCAGCAGAGGAGCTGCTGCTGGGATGAATCCATTCTGTCTCCTCAGCAGTAACGTGCCATGTTCTGCCTCTGAAATCTGTGTGCATTTCTGGCCCAGTGGAGGAGCTCTGCCCGTGTGCTCATCCCACACTCCAGGGAATTACACCAGAGCATCTCCTGATGGAAGGAGGAGGGCAGCCTCCTCCCTCCTCCCAACCAGAGCCCAAATCCCAGCTGCAGCTCTCCTGGCAGCCCTAAGCATGAGTGGGAATTCCTCAGCAGCTTTTAGACCCTTGAAGAGGGTCAGGAACAGAGCTGGGACATTTACAGGCCTCTGTCACCAACAGGAGGCTCCACCAAGGGGCTGGAAAGCCCTTCCCAAGCTTTCCCTCCTGTTTGTGTTTGTCGTTCAGTTCGTGCTCCCTGGGACTGTCTTTTGTATCACAAAAATGCAATTTGGGGGACTTGGGGGAGTTTTCTGGTGTGTTGAACTGTCACTGGTGACCGTAGAGCCAAGAGCATTTGGGGTTGGAAGGGACCCTAAAGCTCCTCTCTTCCAGCCCCTGCCGTGGCAGGGACCCTTTCCACCGTCCCAGCTCGGTCAGAGCCCCACCCAGCCTGGCCTGGGTTTCCAGGGATCCAGGGGCAGCCACAAACAGCAGAGAAATGCAATGGAAATATCCAGGCTGCAAATATTGTCCTTTCAGTGGCGGACACTGCTGTGGGGGCAGCTGCAGGGACACCTCAGTGGCCTGGGGGTGCTTGATCCCAGTTAAAACTCCAGCTGGCAGGTGCAAGGATGGGATCTGTAGCAGCTGCTCCCAGAGGTGCTGCTGGGAGCAGGACCAGCACAGCATCCCCGAGCATTCCCAAAGCCTGGGGAACATTCCCGGCAGCTCCTGGACAATTCCACCTGCAGTTTTACCACGCTGGACACCACAGTGTCACCCTGGCCCCTCCTACTGGCCATGTGTCAGTGCCAGAGCTGCCAGCCCAAGGGCAGGCTCTGCACATCAAAATCTCATGGAATTCTCCCCAGGTTTGCTGCAAGGTGTGTGGAGACTGCTCTCCTCCTTCCTGCTCTGCCTTGGATGCAACATTCCCAGGAAAACTCCGGGGAAAGTGTGTGTGAGTGCAAACCAGGGCAAGGCAGGAGGAGAGCAGGAACTCAAGGAGATCTGCAGCTCCCAGAAGGCTGCCCTAAAAGAAGGCACTAAGCTGGGATGAATGATGCATGAGATAAAATCCTGGGCACAGCAGGGAGGGGGAAGGAAGGGTGGTGGAAATGGGGAAATGGATGAGAGAGACGAGTGGAAGAGCCAGAAGAGCAGGGACAGCATTTATCAGGAGCAGACTTGTGTTTCCAAGGGTGGAAAGAAAATAAACACATGAAACCAAACCAAAAACCTTGTGCAAAAATTCCAGGCTCAAGGAGCATCATGGAGGGTGGGAGGGACTGGTGACATGAACGGTGTCACTTGGAGCTGTTTTCTGTGTTCCAGAGGCAGAAACAGCTCCAGGAGCCCTGCAGGGCCAGGGCCCTCCAGCCAGGCCAGCAGGGGTGGGTCTCCCCTAAATAGGCTCCTTTGGGCTGTAGGAGTGGGAAGGGAGAGGGAAAACAAAGGGAGCTGAGAGCCCTCGGGCACTTGGAAATTGTGAAATTGAAAATGTTTAATCTCATCACGGTTAATGATGTGGATTTCTGGGAGCATGGGAATACGTTTGTGTGCAGGAGCAGGGGCCAGGGAAGGGCTCCCAGGGCCCTCTCAGAGCCCAGGAGGATGGGGATGGCCACAGCAGAGGGGTTTGGGAGGCAGAGCAGGGATTTGGTGCCTCAGGGGCTGGGAATGAGGGACAGCAGGGGACCAGAGGCTGGGGTGACCCTGGGCAGATCCCTGCAGAGCCTCTGGTGCTGCTGGGCTGGCTCTGCAGGGAGGGGCTGGGGGAGCTGGGCTGACAAAAGCTGAGCCCAGGGAAGGTGAGGGAAGAGCCAGGGCTGGGGCTTTGTTAAAGGGTCTCAGAGCCAGGGAAGGAGCTGCTGGGCCAGCAGGAGGAGGAGGAGGAGAGGCAGTGCCTGTCCTTCCCAAGGACAGGGAGCTGTCCTTGCAGGGCTGTGCTGTAAATCTGCTGTGCAGAGCAAGGAGAGGCAGCTCCAGGACATTCAGCAGCTCCTTTTCCACGGGCAGGAGCCCAGGAACATCCCCCGGAACCCTGGTGTTGCTGTGGCTCTGGGTTATCCAGGGTTCCAGGAGCTCCTGGAGGATGGTCCCAGCTCCTGAGCCCCAGCTCTGCCTGCTGGGGCTGCCCTCGTGTGCCCTGGTCCTGTCCCAGTGTTCTTCAGCCAAGGAACTGACCCAAACAAAGTAATGCTGTGAGACTTTATCCCCTTGGCCTGGATTCACTCCTGGGCCCTCAGTGCTCCCTGGAATTCTGCTGGCCATGGATTTGTTCTGCTGCTGTCAAACCTGGAAAACCAAGGCCAGGCTTTGGGAGAAAGGCCTGGGGTGCCATGGTGTGAGTGGGAAAGCAGCTGCAAGAGCTGGGTGTGCTCTCCCCTCTCCTGACCACCCTGCTGGGCTTTTCCAAAGCCCTCCTGGAGCCACCTCTGCCAGGGCTGGTGCCGAGCAGCCCCTGCATGGGCACAGCCTCTTGGACCCTGGCTCCTGTTCCTGCAGGAGCTGCGTGGGGCTGGTCACCATCTCTATTCCAGTTCTGTGTCCGGCTTGGTGGCACCAGGGCAGGATCCCCAGCCCTGCCCTGCCGTTTCTCGGCTGTAAATATTAACGATAGGGGTCAAGTGGAGTTAAGTGGCCGCATTAATTTTTCATCAGTTCCTCAGGAAGGGAGGGCGGTGGCACCGCACGGCTTTACCTTTGTCTGGAGTGTTTGGGCAGCCCAGGAGCTCGGCTGGGCAGGGTTTGCTCTGGACTCTGAGTGCAGTGCTCTGCTGGGTGGGATTGGAGCCGCAGCCCCCCGTGCAGAGCAGCGGGTACAGCACATTCTGCACGAACAAACGAGGCAAAACTAAAGCCAGCTCCAAAGGCAGGAGGGCTGCTCGGCCAGAGCTTCCCTTCAGTGAGAGCTCTGCTCCTCGATTAAAAATGCAAAGCCTTTAGTGCTCACACTCATCACCCTGACAGGGGTTTGTGGTAACTGCGGGACGAAACTCCAGTTAAAGGCACAGGGAAACCTCAGCTGCAGCACTGCTCAGAGCACAGCACTGAGTTCTGGAAGAAGGGCTTGGCTTCAGTCCCTGCCCTTCACCTGTCCCACTGCAGTCGGGCAATGCCAGCACCTTTGGGAGTTCTCTTTCTTCTGGGTCTTTGCCTGAACCGTTTCCTGACTTTGTCCTCTGCCTCAGTTCTGTGTGAGAGCCCCGTTAAGGCCAGGCAGGTCAGCTACACAGCTAAACTACACAGCTTTATTGTTCTATTTGTCATGTCTTCGCTACTGCTGATATATCTTTTCTGCTGCTTTAGCATTTCCCTATCTTTACTGTCTCTAAGGCCTTTCTTTTTCCCAGCTTTCCTAAAATCCTCTAATCCTATGAATTTCCACACTGGTGCATGTTCTGCACATGGACACCTGCCTGCTGCTCCTTCCAGAGGCTGCTGCCTGTGGGCTCAGATGCTGAGGCTGCTTTTGGTGCCTGGCCAAAGGATGAGACCTCCCTGGCCCAGCTCTGCCTGCTCTCATCCTCTCTGAACTGGGGCAATCGCCCCCAGCCCTTCCCAGCACAGCCTCCTCTTCTCCTTGGAAATCCAGCTGTTCCAGAGTTGACCTGATTCCCTGGGAAACCAATGGAGTTGAGCCCTTAATCCACCCCAGTCTGATGTGCTCGCAGCAGCAGCAGCTGAGCTGAGAGTAAAGCTCTGCCCAAGGTCCTGGGGCCAGGAACCAACTCTGGAGTTCTCTGCCTCCCATTGGATCAGCCAGCAGGGAAGGGCTGCAATGATAACCCCACCCTGACCTGGCCCTCAGCACCACATCAACGAGCTGAGGAAAGCTTTACTGATAGCCTGCACTGGCACGGTCCTGAAATCCAACAACACTCAGGAAAAAGGCAAAAACACTGATGGAGACTTGACTGAAAAATAGAAATAGTCTTGCTGGCACATGTAGAGAAGGGAGGAAGCACCAGGCAGTGAAGGAGCTGCTGCAAACACCTCGCCCTGGGCAGCTGGGGCTCCGTGGCAGATGCATTTCAGAACTTGGATTTAGGGAATTCTTGATGTCAGCTTTGTGCCCTCCCAGCCACATCCTCCTGTGCCGAGCACAAGGAACATTTCTGCAAAACCAAATGTCTTCCCTGCTTTGAAAGAGGTGCTTCATGTCTGCCTGAGCTCAGCTGGGAGGAGCAGGGGCTTTGCTGTGAGCTCAGCAGGTTCAGGCCCACTCTGGAAACCCAGGGAAACAAGTGGGATAACCAGGAGAGGAAAACAAGGAGCCAAGAGAGGCTTGGGGTTGTTCAGGACAACCAAGAGAGTCCTGCTTGGCTAGTCCTTCCTTTCCTGTCCTGTTTCAGTCCCTTGCTCTACAGGCTCAGGTCTGGAACCACCCCAGGCTTCTGCTGCAGGAATGATGTCCCAGCCTTTGGTTTTCCATCTCTTCTCCTTTCCTGATCCCTGGCATTGAGCAGTCAGGGCCCTGCTGAGGCCATGGGCTCCTGGAGGGGTGAAAAGCCACACAAGGTGACCTGTGGTGGCCTTTGCTCTCTGTGGGTGTCACCCCTGCCTGGGCTGGCACTGATACCTCGGGGTTTAAGTTTTTCTGTTCTGTTTTGGTGTGCAGCTTTTAGCTTTATATTAAGTGTTACTGGGATTTGTCCACAGAGTAGTGAAGACAAAGCAATCCCATCCTAGCTGGAAAATCAAAGACAATCTCTTCAAACTTCAGGCCCAAAGCATAAACAACGTGAGAAGAGGAGGGCGGGCAAGGAGGATGAAATTTCATCATTTGAAGCTGTTAATTGGACAGTTGGCTCCTATATGCAAATGGATAAAACTAAAAAATGTAAGATCTTGTGACCAAGCCGTCTTTTGCTCCCATCTTGGAGCCATCCAGGCAGAGGCACGACTGTGGCTCGGGTACTGCCGGGGCTGGCCTTTGAAGGCCCTTCAATAAATACCCACCTTATTCCTCTGAACTCCATCCAGCCTCTGCTCCTGCTCCTTAAGGCATCAGCACCGCCAGCCCTGCAGCTGCTCAGGCCACAGGGAGGTGTGGGATGGGTTTGATGGGTTTGATGAGTTTGATGAGTTTGATGGGTTTGATGAGTTTAGGGAGCTGGGCTGAGCTGCTGCTCCAGGGCACTCGATGGGAGAGGATCCCAGATGGACACCCAAGCAAATCTGGGAGGATCCCCGTGGCCCCTGGAGCGAGCAGGAGCCCAGTAAGGCTGGGGAGCACCGAGTGCAGGGGATGCAGGTAAGGCAGGGAGGTGTTCCCACCTCTGCTCCTGACCCAAGAACCCCCATCCTGTTCCCTTCCAGGGACCCCCCCGGAGCCCTGGGCAGGAGGAGGCTGCAGGGGCAGCCTGGGGTCACTGCTGCTGGCCCTGGGGCTGAGCCCACAGCTGCCTTCATCCAGCCAGGCTCCATCTCCAGCAGAGCCCCAGGGTGGCCAAAGGTGAACTCTCCTCCCTGTGATCCCCCAGTCTTGGCATTCCCTCCAAAATCCAGAACTGTTCTGTGCTGCCTGCTTTAAACTCTTCAGTTCCAACAGCTGCTCCTTGGCTTTCCCAAGTGAGGCTCCCATTTCCAGAGCACTGTTAATCCTGGATCACAGTGTTTCCTGGAGCATGGGGTGTTTGCATACCTCACTTCTATTCTATTCCTTCTCTGCACTTTGCTTCCATGTTTTATTCCAATAGTCCTGCTGTGCCTCAGGAGCTTCTGAGCTCTAATAATAATTGTAGGGGTAATAAAATAAATCATCCTGCTGCTACCTGCATATGCCTGGTTACTTTCCTTGCATTTCTAATAAGAGCTGGACTGGATCAGTTGGGAGTTTGGACATTTTCCTTTGAGTTCTCTGCCTCTGTCACTCCCAAACCTGTCACAGCCCAAACAACTCAGCACAGCCTCGTGGCCACCAGGTGCCATCAGCCCATGACAAGTGGCTGAGGGTTCTCTCTGAGGCTTTTGTTTGGGTGAAATCCCAGTTTAGGGCTGGCTGTTCAGAGCTGTGACAGTCACTGAGTGAAGGTGCTGAGTCAGCGCTAATGAGTTTTGGATTATCCAGGTGGAAACACCCAGGAGCTGGAGAACTCCTGAGGGAGCTGGAAGGGGCTCAGCCTGGAGAAAAGGAGGCTCAGGGGGCCCTTGTGGCTCTGCACAGCTCCTGACAGGAGGGGACAGCCGGGGGGTCGGGCTGTGCTCCAGGGAACAGGGACAGGAGGAGAGGGAACGGCCCCAGGCTGGGCCAGGGGAGGCACAGGGTGGATTTTGGGAAAAATTCCTCCATGGAAAGGGTTACTCAACCCTGGCACAGCTGTTCAGGACAGTGGTGGAGTCCCCATCCCTGGAGGGGTTTAACAGCCCTGAGGATGTGGCACTTGGGGACATGGGGCAGTGGTGGCCTTGGCAGTGCTGGGGTGGTTGGACTCGATGGTCTCAGAGGAGGTTTTAGCTGCAGTGACTCTGTGATTCTGTGATTTGTGCAAGAAAAGCCTTCAGGCTGTGTGACTTTTTCAACCATCTCTGGCCATGGCAGTTTCCAATTTTAGAACAGAAGAGCAGCAAAAATTTGGGAGCAAAATGGACCCTTCAGAGCTGCCCTTGCAGGTGGCAAAGGACAAGGGAGGGGTTAATTCTTGTCCAGTTCCACACTAGGAGAGGTGGCTGAGTCATGAACACCATTCCCAGAGCAACAGTTTGGGACTGCAGCCACATCCTCCCTGCTCTGCTGGAAATGATGGATTGGAGACGTTCTCTCCTCACCTGGAGGCACAAAAATATGAAGTTTTGGGAGGCTGATGTGGCTGGCTGATGAGCTCAGGATGGAGCTTTATCCATCACAGCCCTGGGACTGCAGGCTCTGTCTCCAAGGGGCAGAGGAAGGTAGGTCCTGTGTCCATGGAGCCTGGCACAGGCAGCCCTCCCTCAGATCCCCAGGTACAGCAGGATTCCCTGACCAAGCCCCACCTGCACACGTGTGAAAACAAAACCTTCCAGAGTTGAGGGGATTTGCTCTGTGTCCAGTTGAGGAAATTGCAGGAGAAGGAATAGTCTTATTTTTTTCTTTCCCTTCGGTGTCCCAAAGACAGAGGAAGGAGGTTTCAAAGCCTTATGGCTCCTGGGAAAGTGTTTTTTAGGCTTAATAAGAATGGAAAAACCCATCCATCAATCCTTTCCTGCAGCTTCCAAGCCCTCAGCCACACCAGGATTTATGAAGCAGCACATTTGTGATGTGTTCAAGTGCCTGAATCCTCCAGAGCTTCTCTGTTCATTCTGTACTTTGTGGATGACAAAATAAAGCCTGGGCAGGAACTGGGACAAGGGGGAGAACTGCACTGAGCCAGCTCCAAGCCAGAGCCAGCCAAAATCCTGGGGACCCTGAACTGAGTCACATTTGATTCTTTGCTTTTTTTTGCCCTCTGTGCCCCTCCTGGTGCTGCACAGCTGCTGCTCCTGGGGGATGGAGGCTCCTGAGGAAATCCAGGATCACGGATGGGCTCCATGTCCTGGTGCCCAAGGGCCTGGTGCCCAGGGGCACTCCCAGCTCCCCCCACCCAAGGAGGGTCTTCAGGGGACTTTTGGAGGGGTTTGACAACTCACTAGGGTGTCCCATTGGAGAGGGGATGACTGGAACCACCACTGAGGGAGCCAGGAGCTTCCCATGAGGAATTTGGTGTGGAGCTCCCTCCTGGGGTGCTGGTGCTGGGCTGAGCTGGCTGTGGAAGAGAAGAGAGGAGGGGCATTGTCCCTGCTGGACAGCACTGGACAGCATCCTGGGGACCCTGGGCCTTGGCCAGGGATGGGCCAGGGGGCTCCTGCAAGGAGAAAACACCTGGATGAATGGACATGGAAAGTGGAGTGGAATGCACTGTCCATCCTGGGCTGGGTGATAAGGGGAGATCAAATGGGTCTGGAAATGTTTCCTTGGCTGGCATGGAATGGAAAAGAAAACCCTTTCACTGGAGGGGTTTAGCTGTTCTCCTTGCGGCATTCCAGGGAGCCTCTCCTGGGAGCCGCTTCACCGAGGGGTAAAATCCAGCTGGGCCCTGGGCAGAGCTGAGGATCCGGGCTGCGGAGTGCCCTCGTGAGCCCTGCCCCTCCTGTGCCCCCAAACCCCTCTGTGCTGGGCACCCCCCTGATCCTGCACGTCCCTCTGTGCTGCTGTGACCCTGGCACCGGGCAGGGCCGGGCAGGGCCGGCGGGCCGGGCTGGGCTGGGCCGGACTGGGCTGGGCCGGGCCGGACTGGGCTGGGCCGGGATGGGCTGGGGCAAGGCCTGTGGGCTCCCTGCCGCTGCTTGCTTCTCATTTCCATGTTTTATGAGCCTGTCCCACCGCGTGTGATTCCCCTTGGATCCCAGCTGGCTGCTCCTGCCCTCCTGTCCAGCCCCCAGCCCTTGCTGGGCCTTGCTCAGGGCCTGGCTCCTGGTCCAGACTGTTCCTTAGCCAAACTGAGCCGTGTTCACTTCCAGAAATGGGATTTTGGGCAAAGCTTGCAGTCTGCCTCCACTCCCATTCCTGCAGTGGCTCAGGCTCCTGAGATGGATCTGCAGGAGTCTGGCCAGAGGCTTTGGAAGATGCTGGTCATACTGAGGGACTTCTTCAGAGTGAAAACCTTCCATCCTTGGAGCCCAAACTGTTTGAGGTATTTAAATATCCTGAGGTCAGGTTCTCTGTAGCTCAGATCTCACTGGCAGCCCATGCAAATTAAAGTCCTGCATAAAAGGAAATTTAAGCTTCCTAAACCACTCTTGAAAATCTTTACTTGCACCTTTATTGCTGTTTCCCTGGACCCTCCATGGCACATTTCCTTTTCTGCCTCTCCCAGCATCCCCAGACTCTGGTCCCCTCTCATTTGGGGTGTTCATTATTTTCCTCACAGCATGAAGTGCTGCAGCCTCTGAGCAGCCTGGTCCCTCACTCTCCTTCCCACCTCCATCCCATCAGATATTCCTGCTCCCTTTGGCTCACTGACTTTATATCCTGACTCCAGCTGCAGCCTGTGCCGGCCCCACGAGCTGCGTGCTGGGGCTCCAGAAATCAGGGAATGTTTCTGCAGCTGAGGCAAAAAACACTGGGGGCTTTGTCCTTGCTCCCCTGAGGCTTTTCCAGGAGAGGCTTTGCAGCCAGGTGGGTGCTGGGGAGGTCTGGGGGAGCCTGGGGAGCAGCAGGACACAACTCCTCACAATTCCTCAGCTTCTGGAGGGATCGGCAGCCCCGGCTGACAAACTCTGGGTGTCTCTGGCAGCGCTCCATCATTTTGATCTGGATTTTGACACCATGTCTCTCTCTCCAGTACTAACAGAATGGGAAAGGAAATTATGTGTATTTGAACAAATCACAGCACTCTGACAGGAGTCAGGAGCAGTTTTAATGAAGCGGATTTGTTCCCTGTCTCATCCCCCTGACTGGTAAATTTAACTTGACTTTGTCCCTTTAAATAACAGAAATCTGTGATGTCACATCTAATGCTCCATCAGCGTCTGTAATGCCATCACTCACAGAGGCAATAATATGACACAGATATTTTTTTAATGATAAATGGCTTCCATCATTCTGGAAAAGATCCTGCCTTAAATGGATTGAGGTCGTGCAAAAAGATTCCTTTGGATTAGTTTGGTTGGTTTTTTTTTTCTTTTTCAATTGAACTGAAGTGAGGGTTGCATTGGCTCAGGAATGGTGTTTGAAGCAGGAGATGGGGAGGGAAGAGCCCCGCTCTGGCTGGGGGGGTTTGCGTTCCCTGCGGAGGGCACGGCTGCAGCCCCGGCTGGTGCCAGTCCCAGCTCACCGAGGGGACGGCACACGGTGCCAGCAGCTGCTCGCTGGCATCTCCCACCCTGGCTCTACCCCAGCTCCCGGGCTGTGCCACCCTGGGCTGGGGTAGCCAAACTCCTCAGGCTCCTGAGTCCTTCCTCACCCCGTGCCCACCTGTCCCATCTCTCGCCAACTGAAGCAGCTGCCTCCAGCAAAAGCTTCTTGGGAGAAGTGTTCCTGCTCCAAACCCAGGCACCGCACCCACGGGAGAGCTGCTGGGGTTGGGCAGGGGCTGCTGGGGGCTCTGAGCTCCTGCTCTGTGCTGCTCTCTGCTCCCTGGGACAGGAACAGGGACAGCTGGAGCTGTGCCAGGGCAGATCAGGCTGGAAATCAGGGAAAGGTTCTTCCCCCAGAGGGTGCTGGGCACTGCCCAGGCTCCCCAGGGATTGGGCAAGGCCCCGAGGCTGCCAGAGCTCCAGCAGCTCCAGGGATGCCCAGGGAGGGATTGTTGGGCTGTCTGTGCAGGGCCAGGGGCTGGATTGATGATCCCTGTGGTCCCTTCCAACCCAGGCTGTTCTGTGATCCCATGACTGGGACTGTTCTCTGCTCTTATTCCCTCAATCCATTTTCATTCAGTGCTGCTCATTCTTCAGAGTGCCCCTCACAGGAACAGCCCCAGCTTCAGGATTTGTTTCCCTTTAATTTCTTCCAAAGTTTTCTTTTTTTATTTATTTATTTTCTTTAACATCTGAGCTCTTTGTGATGCTGCCACCACTTCATTTCTTTCCCCCTAAACTGCAGAAACTGGTGCCCTTCACCTTTCCTGGTGTGACTGCCAGGGGAGGTGGGTGCAGAACAGAGGGGTGATCCCAGCTGGGAGTGAGAGGAGGTGGAAACTGGAACAGGACAGCTGCCCAGGGATTTCCACTGCCAGTTCCAGCTGGAAATGTGTTTGCCATGGATGAAGGGGTGCTGGCAGGCTGGTGCCAGACAGGATTGCACTGCTCTGATGGCCCAGTGCAGGTTGCAGGTGCTGCCTCTTTTTCCTTGAACTTGAGGATTCCTGCAATCCAAATAAATCCTGCAGGAGCAGATTTGTGTTTTTAGCAGCCTCAGTCCTGCTCTGTCCAAAGCCAGGCAGCCTTGGGAGCTGCCAGGAATCATGAAGGAGTCTTGGAACTGGAACCTGCTCCTGCACCTGTTTTTCATTATTTGTGGCAATATCCTGAGACCTTTTGTCACTCACTGAACAAGCACAGGAGGAAAAACGCTCCTGGGGAGGAGGTGTTTGTGAGGCTGTCCTGCTGATGTCTCCTTGGGTAATCCTTTGGAGAGGGGGGCGGAGGGGAGCTCCCCTCTCTGCCCCTGGAGCAGGCCAGGGGATCATTCCTGAGCACTGTCCTGGCCGGGGCATTTCCTGCATGGAAACTTCTGCTCATCCCTGGGGCTGCTCCTGCCTGGCCTCTGAATCCTCCTGGGAAAACCTCCCAAGCTCCTGCATGAGGGCCCTGGGCTGTGGCTCAGGAGAGCCCAGCTGGGGTCTGGGCTCAGGCTGAGCTTTGGGAAGGGGCTGGGAAGGAGCAGCAGTGACCATGGGAACCAGCCCATGCCAGGGCTTCCCTCATTTCCCACCTCCTGCTGCTCCTGAGCCTCTCCCCCCACCCACCTGCAGAAGCCCTTTTGCCCTGGGAGTCCTTCCAGGTCTTTCTTCAGGGTTACACTCCCAGCTAAGGATGATCCCTCTGGAAGTCCAGGCTGGGGGGATTTCATGGGGAAGGTCCCTTCTCTGAGCTCCTCTGCCCAGCTGCCCCTCCTGCCTCTCAGGGAGTCTCTCCATGTTTCCTGTCAGCTCCCTCAGGTCCTGCAAGGTCACAATTGAGTCACCCCAAAGCTTCTCCTCTCCCTCTGAGCATTCCCTGCTCCATCCCTCTGATCCCTCTGAGCTCCTCCAGCAGCTTCAGCAGGAGTTTCCAGGGAGCTCCACACGTGGACCCTGTGTGAAGGATCCCCTCTGACCAGCAGCTCCCCAAACCACAACTTCACTTGTGTCCAACTGTATTTACCAACGTTCCAGGCATGTCCAAAGGCATTTCTCCTGCAGGCTGGCCCCTCTTGCCCCCTCCACCCCTGAGGAGATCCTGCCTGGCCGCAGGGTGACCAGCCAGCCGAGCCAAAGGTGCCACTGACACACTGGCACCTGCTTGTCCTCTCCATTTTATTCCCACCTCTCTCTCCAGTTTCCCCCCATCCTGCCCCGTGCCCTGCTGCCCCTCAGGACCTGCCAGGACGGTGTTGTTCATCCCCTCTCCATCCCATGGGCTGCTCTCCTCCCGCTGCTCCTCCAGCACAGGGCACGGCCAGCGAGGGACAGCAGCAGAGAGGATTCCCAGGGTGTGATGGGGCCACAGGAGGGGTTAATCCACATTCTCCAGCACGGAATGGAATGGATGTAATCCCACACAGGCTAATGGGAACCTCTCCATGATGATACTCCTTGTTCACGTCCTTGTCCTTCAGTTATTTGATTCATTCACATTTAGGACAAATACAGGATTAACCCAAAATGAGGTTTTAGGAGGGAGAAGCTCTCACTCTTTAATTTTATCTAAAATTCATCCAAACAATTCCCTCTGGTGATTTAGAGAAGGATAAAGGCATGGAGCAGCCTGGGGGTGAATGGGGCCTTGGACAACCACAGTGGTTCCCAATGTCTGCTTCAAATAAACCCATCACGTCATTCTTCTTTCTCCTCTCCCTTCCAAGACCCCTTAATAAGCTCTTCATCCCAAATCTAGTGGTTTAGAAGATTTTTTATATCTGGTTTTGCCTCAGGACATCTCTCCCCTGGGGGCTGCATTAGGGCTGGTGAGTGTGGACACCTCATCTGCCTGCAGGCCAGGTGCAAGGTGAAGAGCCATCATCCCATTCCATTATCCCATCCCATCCCATCCCATTATCCCATTATCCCACTCTATCCCATGCTGAGAAGCTCCTCTGCTCCTGCTGGGATCTGCTGGAGCAGGAGGGCCCAGCCCTGCCCTGGGCAGAGCTGTGGGGAAGGAAGGGCTCTGCAAGGCTCCTGGAGCAGTGGGGTCTGTCCATCTTCCCAGCCTTTCCCTGGGGGAGAGTTGGGCATGGCCATACAACTCAGTAGCATTCCCATCCTATCATATCCCATTATCCCATCCCATCCCATCCCCTCCCATTACCCCATCCCATTCCATCCCATCCTATTATCCCATCCCATCCCATTACCCCATCCCATTATCCCATCCCATCATATCCCACTATCCCACCCGGAGCAGCCCGGCTCTGGCACGGGCTGGTGCCGCGGCGCTCGGAGGATGACGCACGGCATCGCCATGGAGACGGGAAGCCAAGGTAAGGAGCCAGTGCTGCTCCTGGCACATCCCGCAGCATCCGCTGGGCCAGCGGGGGCAGGGGACAGACATTCCCGGCTGCAAACGCGCGCTGGCATCGCCGGCAGGGCTGAACGAGGTGGTTTTTATTTCATGTGCTGCCTCGGCTCCGTGTGGCACGTACATCTTCCATTCCGGGCTGAACCCTTCCCTTCTGCTCCCCGTGTGCTCGCCCCGGGGCACAGGAGGGGCGGGCGGGGCCGTGTGTCCCCCCGGGGCAGTGACTCGGTGGGGCAGCGCTAACTCGTGCCTTGCGTTTCAGGGAAGAAAAGCTGCTCTTCAAAGAGCGCTGTAATGACTGCGCTGAGCCCCGGGGCCGCGGGCACCTGAGCGGAGCAGGAGCCAGGCAAGCGCTGCCAGGGAGGGCTCGAGGGGCAGAGAGGAGCCCGGGGCACAGCAGCCTCTGCCACGGCCCCAGCGATCCAAAATCCACCCACAATCACGACAGAGGGAAGCACGGAGGGGCTGGAATATGGTTGAAACCCTCAGGATGTTATGGAATCACAGAATCATGGAGTGGTTGGGGCTGGAAGGGACCTTAAAGCCCATCCAGGGCTGCTCCAGCAGCTCCAGCTCCTGCCTGTGCTGGGCCAGGGCTGGGGCAGCTCTGCAGGTGGGGTCTCACCTGGGCACAGGGGCACAGGGGCAGAGTCCCAGTCCCTGCCCTGCTGCCCACACTGGGATCAGCCCAGGATTTGGGGTTTCTGGCTGTTCCCAGTGCACATGGATGGCTGTTTTCCTTCTCTTGTGAACTGGGAGCCAAACTCTCTCCTCCCCTCTGGGGACACTCCCCCAGCCAGGCCTGGGCACTGGGACCAGGCTCCTGCTCTGTGCCAGGATCCCATTCCTGGGCAGGGGCTGCTGCCCTGAGCACCTGGGCCTGGTACCAACCCCTTTCCCTGGCTCTTGGTGGGCTGGGAAGCACAGAGATGCCAAGAAAAGATGGGAACTACTTGCCAAGTCCCTTTGGCATGTGACTGATCTCAGATGGAGGGGGCAGTGTCTGGGCTCAGGGACTGAGCTTCCGTAGTGCTGAGGGTTCCCAGCTCAGAGCCACGTCTGTCCCGCACTGCCAGGGCCACCCAACAGGACTGGTGGCCCCAGGACAGGGCTCCTGGAGCTGGGCTTGGACTAGCTTGGCCACACTGGATAGAGAACATGGTGGCACATGGGCAAACCACACACAGGGGACACGGAAAAACCACACACAGGGGGATGTGGCTGCTGGGCCTTGTAACAAAGTCTGGCTCACTCCATCCTAAATGTGGGCTCTGTGTCCTTCTGAAAACACCAAAGTCACCCCAACAGCCTGCAAAATGCATCAGGAATAGGGGATAGGCAGTAAAATCAGTGGTGCCACTTCCATTAGGAAACCAAAACCCACCAGGAGTGAAATGAGCTCCTGCAAGGCTGAGGGAACGATGCTGACCCCAGCAAGCCCAGGGTGGGCTCTTTGCTGAGACTCTCCTTGCCTTTGCCTCCTGCCTGGATGGATGGAGGGACATGGCTGGGCTGGCAGGTGGGAATTGCTGGGCTGGAGGAGCCCTGCCAACGCAGCCAGGCCTGCAGGTGTGGGGCAGGGAGGGCACGTCAGCAGCAGAACAGACTGCAGGGACAAAACCTTGGGGGTTTTAGTTGAAGGTTTTCCTGATTTGAGGCAATTTGGAATTTTCCAGCTCTGTCTGACTCAGTTGTTTCCCCAGTGAAACAATTCTGTGGGCAGCAGAGCCAAGGCAAGAAAAAACAGTGAAACAATTCTGTGGGCAGCAGAGCCAGCAGGACCTGCTTTCTATGGAGTTATGGCCTTCAAATATGTCCCTTCAGCCAGCACTCTCAGCTCCTTCCCTCAGCCCCCACCAGCCTGGCAGGAAAACTTGCCTTGGGGGAAGGATTGTCCAGCCCTGGCACAGCTGCCCAGGGCAGGGGTGAGTCCCCATGCAGAAGGGTTTGAATTCCACCTGGCTGTGGCCTTTCCCAACCTCACTGGATCTGTGATTTTAGGGATTGAAGCCCCATGGCTGGGCTGGGCAGTGATGTTGTCTCTGCACATGGCAGAACTGAATTTGACTCTTCCTCTCACTGACTTTATTTTGGGCTTATTCAACCACTTGTCCTGAAAGCTGTTGGAAGAGCAGACCCTTGGGATCTCTGCTCCAGGATGAAATGGAGTCTGAGCTGGGCAGTGTGTGCAGGAGGGAGCAGGATGGGCAGTTCAGGGACTGGGGCTCTGGCTACCTGACCTTGGCTTTTCCTGAGACTGCAGCTGCGAGCAGCCAGGGAGGAGCAGCACTTGTTAAAGCTGTCAGCTCACAGCTCCTCAATTCTTCTTTTATGTTTGGAGAACGTAACCCAGCCCATCAATAAGGGCTCTTCTGTTCCCACTGTCAGTTAGAGGCTGATTTATGTCCCGAAACAGGATGATTTAGGTCTCCTTCACATTTTTCTTCCAAGCTGCTTGCCAGTGGAAGTGGGGATTCCCGTCATTTGTCCATGGACAGTCCCCCAAGGTCCTGCCCAGCCTGGCTCTCAGTGTGTCTTGCACACTCACCAACTGTGGAAAGAAAAAAACCCTTTTTTTTCCATATCTGGAACCCAGATACTGCTTTTTATTTTTCATTATTATATCCCCTCACAGCAGACCTGGTAAAGATTAATTTGATGTTGATTTCTGCCTTTCAAACAGAGGTGAAGCAGGGTTTTTTTGCCAGATTTTCAGTTTTTGAAGGGGTCTCTCCTTAGAGGACAACCTGGCATTGAGCAGGGTCAAAATCAGGCTGTCCTGGGCTGGGCAGGATCAAGGAAGGCAGAAGCCTTTGATGGGAAAAGCCACATCCATGTGGCAGGAATGCAGTTTAATTCACAAATCAGGGGGGAAAAGGAATAATTTGTGATTATCAGCTTCCCCATGTTTAACTAGTTTTTTGTTTGTTTCCAAATTCCTTTTGAAGTTCTCCAAAACAATCCCCCTGTGCAAGCAAACATGGCTTTCAAAGCTTTGCCTTTGCATTCAGGAGACCAGCCCCTGCCCATAGGTTTGCAGTGTGTTCCATTCTCTCTGCTTTTAATCTTTATTAAAGGGCTGTAATTTGGGTGATTCATTGTGAATTCAGCCGGCAATTTCCTTGGCCTGACACCGTTTTGCACTTGCAGAGGCCATTGTCTGCCCAGAGCAGATCCCCAGGGTCCTGCTCTGTGCAGCACAGCAGGTTTCTCACAGGAACCCCTCTGGGAATCAGGAATTCCTTGGTTCATCCCGAGGGAGGCTGAGCAGCGAACCCTTGCTCTGTGCTGGGGGAACTCAGAACGAGGGAGGCAGCAAGGGGCTCTCCTAACCCAAAACCAGAGCAAGTGAGGTGGTGTGGCCTCCAAAAATCCTGATGGGGTGAGACAAGATGCATCCTGACACATCAAAACCTGCAGGAAAGGCAGAACTTAACACTCCTGGGCTCAGAAATAGCAAAGTTAACACTCCTGGGCTCAAGAATGGCAAAGTTAACACTCCTGGGCTCGGGAATGGCAAAGTTAACACTCCTGGGCCCAGGAGTGGCAAAATTTAACATTCTTGGGTTCAGGAAAGACAAAGTTAACACTCTTTGGCTCAAGAGTGGAAAATTCAGCTCTCCCGTGAGCTCAGCCACTCCGGGCTTTCCAAGCAGCCTCACTGAGCTGGAAAAGGAAGGGAGCAGGAGCATGATGTGGTGCTTGGACAGATCCTGCTCAGCTCTGCCCCTGAGGGATGGGTTTGTGCCGCCCCCCTGCCTGGCTCTGGGTGATGTCCCTGCCCCGGGGCTCTTCCCACCCCTCCGGGCCTGGGGAAGGGGGAAGCTGTTCCTGAGCTGCTGGGAACAGGAGGTGCCTCCTGCAGGACCAGCACAGTCTGGGGGCTCTGGGCAAGGCAGGTGGAACCAGGGGCTGATCCAGACTCTGCTCCAGCTCCTCTCACCTGAAATGCCTTTCCCTTGGTGCTTTTTGGAAGTCTCTGTCTTTCCATCTCATCTGCACAAACCTGATGTTTCCATGAGAAACAGACCTTGAGCAGGCTCAGGGACAGTAAAATCAGTGGTGCCACCTCCATTAGGAAACCAAAACCCACCAGGAGTGAAATGAGCTCCTGCAAGGCTGAGGGAGCGATGCTGACCCCAGCAAGCCCAGCTGGCACCTCACTCCTGCAAACACCGACTGCTGCTGGGGCTGAACATCTGCCCAGCTGCAAACCCTCCAGAGAGAGGAGACAGGCCCTGATGGAGCCACCTGCAAGATTTAGGGTGGAGGACAAGTGCAAGATTTAGGGTCTGTGGAAAAGAACACATGAAAAAACCTTCCGTGACCCAAACTTCACATTAATGGTGTCCAATGGAGCCAGCACTGAAACTATGGCAAATGAGGGGTTTGAGCTCACTGCACAAGGAAATTCTCAGTTGTGACCATGGATCATCTCATTCTAAAGAAAAGGGAAAAGTGAATATTTGCAGTCAAAAGCCAAAATTCCTTGATTCCAGGATGGCATCAAGCTGAGGTTTGAGCTCACTGCACAAGGAACATCTCCTCAGTTGTGACCATGGATCTGCTCATTCTAAAGAAAAGGGAAAAAAACAAATGTATCAGTCAAAAGCCAAAAATTCCATGAGTCCAGGGTGGCATCATGAGGTCCATTTGCCCCTCACCACAGACTCCCAGGCTGACAAAAGAGAAGGAATAAATGCAAGGCTTATTTCAGAAACACAAGGAGTCAGCTAAAAACACAAACAAGGCTGAGGCTCTTCCCAAAGTGGAACAGCTCAGCCTGGCCAACTGCAAGCCTGAGCCTGACTGTGTTTGATCTGGGAATCAGATTTAGCCCACACCATCCCAATGAAAAATATCACACGTGGTCTGCACTTCAGGCTATGTTCCAATATCTGAAGGAAGGGATCTTTTAATTGAAAACCTTAATGTTTCTCGTTATATTTAAAATTAGAGCAGAACGGCAATAAAATTGGTCATGGGATTGAAACAAGTTTTCAGGGAGGGAAAGAAATTTATTCTTCATTTTTTACATTGAGGCATTCGTTAAAGGCTTGGGCACATTTGATTACGTCAATGCAAGGATTAATAATTAAAGGAACAACAACCACATGCCTTGGAGAGACACGAGCAGCTCAGGCTGGAGCCTCTGAGGACACCCTGGTTTTGCTGGAATCTCACCCCTGCCTGATGCCCCTTAGTATTTAGAGAAGCATTTTCCCAGCAGGCTCTGCCAGGTGATGCCTTTCCCTGGAATTTTCAGCTGGTGCCTAAACCCAGGGAATTGGTACCAACACTTGGTATCAGATTGACTTTGAAGGCAGACTCTGCTGTTCCCACAGTTTATGAGGGTTCAAAGAGAGGTGTTCAGGGTGACAGCCTCCAGCAGGAACCTGGCAGATAGTGGTGCTCCAAAACCCCCACAGCCCCGAGTCAATAGAGCCCAGGACCAATGGAGAAGGAGGCTCCAAGTCTGCCTCCTCTCCATGCCCAGAGGCAGATGGGAGTCCGCAGGCTGTGGCTGGGAGACGGAGCCCTTCTGCTCCCAGCATGGCCCCTGGCCAAGCAGAACCCTTGGATTTTGCTCTGTGGATCTGTCCAGCAGCCCCAGGGCTGCGAGCGACTTCCCAGACACTGAAGGTGGCTCAAAGCCTTGGACTGAGGGATAGTCTCCCACTCCAATGTGGTTTTCCCAACCAGGCCCAAATGGTGCTTCCCCTCCCTCCCCATCCATCCTCCCTCCATGGTGGGAATCTTCTTGTTCATTAATAACCTGCTAATTATCTCAGCAGCTTGGAGCTGGGTTGCTGCATGGAATTAGAACCAGCTTTTCCTTTTGGCACCCACCCCTGGGTGTAATTAATGAGGCGAGAGGAAGCCAGAACACGCGGGTCAGCCCGGAGAGCGCGGCACGCGCTGGTCAGACATCCAGAGCAGGATGTTCCAAGCTGGCCTCGGGGAGCGAGGGTGGCATTTTGGGGTCAAACTGGGCAAAAGGAGATGAAGAAGAAGAAAAAAGATGTGCTCCTTGTTTCCTTTGGTTTTCCCCATTCGAGCTCAAAATCTGGACCAAAGAGGGCTCCATGGAAACCCTGCTCTTCATCCCCCCTTTCCTTTATCTGGAAAAGCTGGATGGAAGGCTGGCACTGTGTCTTGGCCATCACTGCCCTGCCGAGCAGCCCGAGGAGCACTGAGAGCCCAGCCTGTTGCAGATGAGTGTTTTCACGGAGGTCTGGAGAGCGACTGGATCTGGAGAGGGACCTGGAGCTGAGGGAGGAACCAGCGTCACTCGCACGCCGCCAGTGCCAGGCTGTCTCCCCACTGCCTTGGCACCAGCAAGTGGCCTCCAAATCCAAATGGAATTGTTTCCCTGCTCACGGGATGCGAGCAGGAGGATGAGGACCCCGTCCTGCAGAGATGGGCTGGGGTGACGCAGCCCTTCCCCTTCCCCACCACCCTGGGTGACGCAGCCCTTCCCAACAGCCCCGCTCCACCCAGGGCTGGCGCTGGGAGGGCAACGCCTTTGGGCACTGCCACAGGGTGGTGGCATCACCAGGACAGAGGGACACGATCCTCCTCCTCCCACTTCTCTGGGGCACTGGTGGAGCACAAACTTTGCTCCGTGCACCCTCAGCAGCGCTCGGGCTGCCCTCGCCCACCCCGCTGCCTGTGGGATCCCCTCTCGCCACGCACGGTGCCTGCTGGAGCGAGCCTTGATTTCCAGCTTGCTGTTGCTGCTGCCAGCGCAGCTCCGGTGCTGCCGGATCCGGCCCCGCGGGCTGCCAGGATGCCCCCGACGGGCGGCAGGAGGATGCTGGCACCGGCAGGCCCGGGCGGCAGCGCGGCGCTCGGGGGGCAGCAGCAGTGCCAAATTGGGGTTCTAGCCCTTTAAATCCGATCCGGTACTGCAAAAAAAGGACGAGCGAGCAGGAGAGAGCCTTCAGACTCTTTTAATTAAAGCTTGTACCATATTCTGTATTCCCAAGTCACGGCAGCCGCCCGCGCTTCCCCAGGACACCTCGGGCTCCGTCTCCGGCACGGCATGGACGGGCACCGCGGCTCACCGGGCACCGGCGGCTGGAGGTACGCGGAGGGACGGGGCTGCGGGCACGGCTTCTCCTCGCTCCCGGCTGCCAGCTGGGAGCATCCCCCTGCTTTTCCCATGTGTTTTCCTTTGCCGGGAGAAAGCGTAACGCGTGGCCGCGGCTCACGCGGGGCCGGTGGCAGGAGGAGCCCTCCCACCGCGCACCTGGGCCCGGGGCTGCCTGTCCTGCCACCTCGCTGCCTTCCCTCTCCCCTCCCTCCCTTGTAAATAATTGAGTGCATGACCCAGAGTTGTGGCTTTTTTCCCCCCTCGCTGCTTAAATCCCGGAGCTGCCGCTCAGCAGAAGCTAAGTTGGGATGCCTGGCCCATAAATCACGGCAGAAGTTGGTCCCCGCCGCGCTGCCGCCGCTCGGCTCCTCTCCGTCCCCCGTCTCTCCCAGGTTAGGGGAGTTTTGCCACATCCTTCCATGCGCATTGCACTCGCAATGCAGAGCAGTTCTGGAGAGCCTCGCGGAGCGAATCCCGGGTTATTGGGAACGACAGCGTTGTTTGCACTCCGGAGTCTCCATTCCCCAGCACTGTCACCCACCCCAGCCTTCGCTGGGCTGATAAATCGCCCTTCAGCAGGAGCCCTGTGCCCAGAAAATATTTAACTGTGAACTGCCCCACTCAGCCAGTGATTTTTCTCTCCCCCTCTCCTCCTTAACCGAGTGACTCTCTGTTTATTTTCCCACGCAACGTGGCTTTTTTCTTAAATTATGGACTGTCGTTCCTTCATCCCCGTTTCAGGTGGGTGCATCCTTAGGGTGCCCTGACCGTAATGAGAGCCTGTTTGAGTCCTTGCAGCCGGGTCCCAGGTGAGGCTGGGTCCCTGGGAACCTCTCTCCCTCCGGGATCCATGCAGGAGAGAGGCTGTGCCAGCGAACATTTATCCTGGTGCCTATTGGAGGTTAATAACACTTTTGACAAATAGCAGCCTCCTCGAGGCTTGAAATAGGATTGGAAAAGCAGCCACTAATCTCCTTGAGAAGTGCTCGATGGTGGCCACCTCTCAGGAAATCAGGAGAGGAGCTGTTTATGTTCTGCATGTCGAGGCGTTAGCACAGCAAAAAAATCCCGCTTTTCTTAATCCACCGGGAAAAACTCTGCCTCGCATTCATCTCCCAGGGTGGAGGGCTCGTGGAGGGAATCCTGTGAGCTCAACACGGCCCAAAGCCCACAGGACCGTGGGGCTGCACAGCTGGGTCAGGAAAATGGGGTTTTTCTCCTCGCCAATGGTGTTTGCCATCAAGGAGGGAGAGATGGGACAGGGAACTTGGAAGTGAGCGGGGAGAGCAGAGTCGTGGATCAGAGAATGAGCATCTGAGCAGCAGCACCTGCAGGGATCAGCTGGTTTGTGGGCAGCAAAACACTTTGCCTTGAGCAGTGAAGGAGTGAAATTTGGAGAGGAGGGGGCACAGAGCCTGCAAGGAAAGCAGAGGTGCCAGGACAGAGGGAAATTCATGGTATGGCTCCGTGCTGAACTCATGGAGTGCGGGGCAGCACAGGCAGAGGGGTGCTGGGCACCCCAGGGATTTGGCATCATTGGTTTCCTTGCTGTCCTCAGCAGTTCCCACCCCTTGGTAGTGCTTTAGCCATCTGTGACTTTGGCGACATTAGGAAGGAGAGGTGGGATAATGGCTCCATTGTTCCCAGCTCCAAGGGAAGAAAATGACCTGGCAAGGAAGCCTGAAAGTGCCTGAAAGTTAAAAAGCCCTGTTCCCGTGGTCTGAGCGGGGCTGCGGGCGAGCTCTTGTCGGGTGAGGCCCCTGAAACCTGTTCCCTCCATCCTGCAGAACTGGAGAACACCGAGCGGGGTTTGCAATCCACCAAAAAATACAGGCAGCGTGTTGAAAGATGAACAAAATGTGCATCTTTTTTCAGCAAAGCAGCTCAAGCACACGGAGGGTGGGGAGTAATTATTTATAGTGCCATCAGCAGAAATAATAGAATGAATTGGAGGGCTGAAAAGTTTTGCTGACTCTCAGGGAATGCGTCCTGGCACGGACGGATCATTCCCGGGCCCAGCCCTTCGCATCTCCAGCGCTCCCAAGAGCAGCCTGGAGACACAGCAGAGCCTGGGATCCAGGGAGAGCGGCGGGCAGCTGCTCCCAGAGGGAGGATGGACCTCCCGTGGCAGCTCCCAGCTCCCTCCCGAGCCTCCTGCTCCTGCCGCCCGAGGCCGGATCTGTGTCCCGCTGGATGCCTGAGCACGGCAGGAGCAGCGCGCTGCCAGGGGAAGGGCTGGGTGCCCAGGTTTGGCTTTTCCGTTTCTTTCTGGGAACACTGAGATTAAGAAGGGAGGTGAGGGGATGTTTTTGAGGGCAGCAATTAGTGTGATCCGGTGTTTTGTGCTCTGTAACTGAGCTCAGAGTGCAGGGTTTCAGTCGCTCCTGAACCCAGGCGTTGGGAGGGTTGGCAGGCACGGACAGGGAATTGCTCACCTGGAATCTGTCAGTTAAAGGTGATCTGCACCAGGGTTTCTTTTCTAAAGGGAGATAATTGAGTTTGAACTCCTCTTTGTGGGGATGAAAAGGCCTCGTTGGCATTTCCCCCCCTTTTCTTCACCCAGGAATGGTGAGGAGTGTCAAGCTTGTCCCTCCCCATCCGGGCTGATGTTGGAGGTGGCCACTGAGGCTGATGCAGGTGGGAGGGGTGACTTTGAACCCTGACTGAGCAGCAGGCCCTGAGCAAGAGTGGCAGAGTCCCCATCTGGGGAATGTCCCAGGCTGCACTCTGGGACAGTTTCTGAGCAGCTGCAGAGCTCTTTCCTTCCCCAGGCTCCTTGGTAGCACCACCAGGGACCATCCCCAGGTGGGCACAAAGGGCTGAGTTGAGAGGTCCCACCAGGCTTTTTTCTCCATCTTGCCCTGCCTGTCCATCTTCAACCATCTGAGATTTTCCTGCTCCAAACTAGAGCTGACTTTCTGAGGTAGAGGCAGAAAAATAATTCTATTTTTATTGTTGGCAATAACCTTTCCTACCTCCTTGACTCTGTAGAGTGGAAAGAGCCCAGGCACGGAAGGCAGAGCTCTCATTTCTGCTTTCCCTTTGCCAGTCACCTTTAAACAAAAGGAACCCAGCAGGGTGTCTGGAGCAGGAAGGGACCAATATGGATCTGGCAGAGATAAAACCTAAATTTACTACTTTGAGCTGCTAGAATCTAATAGATTCTTCTATTTAGAGCAAGGGATGTTTGTCAAGCCCATTCTCCATCTCTGGCAGGGTATTGCAGTTAGAATTAGTCTGACAAATTAAAAGCAGTCTAGAGAAGTCTGAAGTGGTAAAAACGCAGCATATGAGTGAAATCGCACAGTTATTGAGGGAAATGCTTGAGGGACAGACACCAGCACGCTGTGTCAGGCTGGGGGTGGCAGGATCCAGACATGGACCTGCAGGGATGGATCATCCTGATCAGGGTCATCTGCTGTGGTCATCTCAGGTGGCCTTCCAGAGCAGATCATCCACCTCATGCTCTGCTCTTGTCTTCTTTGGTGTTTTTACCCTTTTTTCCCCTCCTTCAGGACATGTTTTAGCCTTTTGAGCAGAAGCCACTCCCAGTACATTATTTTAAGCCCCCATTTGAATAGAAGGAGGTAAGAGGCTGCCCAGACAATGCAAACCTTGTGTTCCATGGTCACCCAGAGACTGCCAGAAGTCCAGAAATGTCTGCTGGAGGCTGGTCTTTAAATAGAGTTAAATCGTGTCGGGAGCCCTGGGGACCCTTGAGAGCAGTTTCAAGAAAGTCATGTACAGATGTTGCCCAGTTTGATGCAGGTTTCACCCTTTAAATCCTCTTGTGCTCAGAACTGACTGACTCTGGGTCGCTCCTGGCTCCAGCCAAAGCCTGGACTCCAGTCCAGACCTGCCCAAGTGCTCTGGGAGCCTGAGGCACTCTTTCAAAGGGATTAATAAACCCTCAGGAGCTGCTGATGCTTCCCTGGGAGCTGGCGGGAGGCCCCTGCTGATTTTGGAAAGGTTTCTCCTGGAGGCTCCACTGCAGGAGCAAAGGCAGGAAGGGGCTGGCACCCCCAGAGCTGCAAATGAAACAGGAACCTATTCAGAGTGTGCTTTTATTTTTGCTGCCTCATAAATCCACTGTGGCAAAGCAGCCTACTGAGCTGGGAAGAGATTAGCTTGGGAAGAGGGAAGGTCTCCCAGGGGTTAAGTAAGAGAAAGCTGCTGGTTCTTAGGAGCAAGGAGCTGCCGTGGAGCTGCTGCTGTAGTGGAGGAGTCACCCGGCCTGGCTGCCCCGGGGGTGTTTGTGGCTTGTAATGATCTGCAACCCCCTGACACCTCAGCGGGCTCCAGGCCTGGGGCTGTGCAGGAGACACCAGGAGAGTGTCACAGAACCCTGGAATGCCAGGCTGGGCCAGGCTGGAGGGGAGCGCAGAGGGTCCCTGGTGCCAGCTCCCAGCTCAGGCAGGGCCATCCCAGAGCACAGGGCACAGCATTGTGCCCAGAGGGCTCTGCAGGATCCCCGCTGAGGAGACTCCAGCCCCTCCCTGGGCAGCCTGTTCAGGGCTGGGCAGTGCCCAGGGCAGAAGTTCTGCCTCCTGGGCAGGGGCAGCTCCTGGGCTCCGGCCCTGCCCGTGGCTCTGGTGCCACTGCTGGGCCTGGAGCAGAGCCTGGGCCCTGCTCTGCCCTCCCTGCACACAGGGACAGCCAGGGCTGAGGGCCCCTCTCAGCTGGGGCTCCTCTCCAGGCTGAGCAGCCCCAGCTCCCTCAGCCTTTCCTGGGCACCGAGATGCTCCAGGCCCTCCTCATCCTCCCAGCCTGAGCTGGCCCCGCTCCAGGAGCTCTGTCCCTGCTGTGCTGAGGATCCAGAGCTGGACACAGCATCCAGAGCTGCCCCCGGGCCGGGCAGAGGGGCAGGATCCCTCCCTGACCCTCTGGCAAGTGTCAGCCTGGGCAGGGATCGACTGTCAGTAGTGGCTCCTGGGAAGGGCGAAGTTCCTCTGTCCTGGTGATGGACAGCAGGCTGTTATGAGGTGTGGCTGTCACACGGGTTAACTGCTGTCACTGACAGTGCCAAGCAGCTTCTGTTGGATGGCACTGTCCCTTGGCACCTCAGTCCATGCAGAGCTGTGTTGTTTTGATAAGTTCCTCTCAATGAGTTCACATGCAAAATCCCATTTTCTGGAACAAAAGGTGCAGATCCCAGAGCTGTTGTAATGCAAATAACACCAGTGGGATTAATCCCAAAAAACACCCCAGAGAAAAGCCTGAGGGGGCAGGACCCCATTCAGCTGCACCCTGGCACAGCAGAAGTCCCACTGCTCCCAGCCCATGGAGCCCAGAGCTGTTCCAAGTTCCTGATGAATGCTCAGTGGAAAGGAGATCCAGGCAGTTTGGATAGTCCATAAAAACAAGCTGGAAGAGTAGATGGATTCTTTTCTGCATGAGGTTGTACCAGGGACTGAAGGTGCAGTTTTGTCCTGTGACCTCATTGAAGCCAAGAGTGCTCTCTTTGGGATATTTGGTAAATACCTTGTTCCCTCCTGGAATGGAAGCTGTAAAAGGGGCTTGCTCTGGGATACAGGAAGGAGATGGATCTGTGGAAAATGCTGTCCCTGCTCTTTCCAGCCGAGCTGAACCGTGTGGAAGGGTGGATGATGAGGTGATAAGGGCTTATTCCTGTTCTGGCACTAAAGGCAAGGGGGCTCCACCTGGGTCTCATTTAATGCTTGAGAAAACCATTGCAGCTCCAGGAGCAGCCAGAGGCACCAGGAAACCCTGGACAGCCCTGCTGGTCCCTTTGGGAACACTGGCCCTATTTTGGCCACGTGCTGGCTCTGGATCCAAGCCAGGCCCCCCAGACTGCTCTAGGGTCAGGTGCCAAGTGTCAAAGCCACTGCTGGGGGCATGAAGGTGGCCCTGCCCAGGCAGTGGGGGAACGAGATGGGCTTTTCCAGCCCACACCAGTCTGGGATCCATGAGAAGCCCTGGCAATCCTGTGATGCCCGTCTGGAGGTGCAGGCTGGATGACAGGAGCTGCTCTGTCTGTGAACATCCACGGACAGGGGGACAGGAGTGCCTGAGGCCTCGGGGGCACAGGGGGACCTGGTGCCACCCGGGGGCACTGGGGACATCCTTGTGCTGCTGCTGTGGCTCAGCAGCTCTGGCAGCCTGGAGCCCAGAGCCAGAGGGGATTGTCTGGATGGGCAGTCTGCCTTCTGAGGGCAGGGAAGGGGTGACCATGGGAGCTGCAGGCACGAGGGGCAGGAGGGAAGGAGCTTCTCTGGGCTTTTCCAGAGATCCCAGAGAAGATTTGTGCTGGGGTTGTAGGGAAACACAAAGTTCCCCATGGCCCTGTCCTTGTCGTGAGGACTGTCCCCTGTGGGAACATTTCTCACGTGCCTCTGGAGAGAAAAACACCAAAATAAGGTTTGTTTATTAAAATTAATGGCAGGGTGAGGCGGGGAGGTGTGAGGGGAGTCCTGGCACCCCCCTGGCACCCCCTGGTGCTGAGCTCCAGCCCCAGGCAGGGCTGCAGAGCAGTGTGGGAGGGAGAGCAGCCTTTGCACGGGTGTTTGTACAGCACAGCAGGCTCTGGTCTGACAGCAGAGCCCAAACTCCCTCTGGGACCTGGAGAAACCAGGGTCTGCCAGGTGCCTTCCCTCCTCCCTCCCTGCCACCCCTCAGGCCACTACCCAAGGCAAGCTCATCAAAGTCCCTTAAAGCTCTTTGGTTTTGGTGGTGCCATGCCTGAGATTCACCCTAAAGGCTTTGGAAGAACAGATTAGCTGAGTTTAAGAGTGTGAGTTATGAAGAGAACCTGCTCTGTGCAAAGCACAGGGTGACCAGTGATGATTCACTGGGCTTCTTCTCGACCATTAGTTAAACACTTTGTGTCCAAACTGTGATCCACATAAAATTGCTGGAACATGTCTTGCAGCTCTCAGTGTCCAGCAGCTCCAGGAAGAAATATTTGCTTTTCTGGCAGTAGGAAAAAAGCCACAGAGACTCAGGGCATTGGTATTGGAGCTCCATCCTTGGGACTCTCTCTCTAGTGAGGACAAATCCCCCTCTCGCCTCATCTCCTGAAGAAGGGCAAGTGCAGCCCATTCCTCCTCCAGCTTCCCAGCTCCTCTCAACCCCTGCTGAAAACTTCCTGAGCTGAAGGCTGTCTGTCACTCTCAATGCATTATTTTATTCCTCTTTTGAGCACTTGATGTCTTCCAGGAAAAATTCAACAACATAATTGGGCACTATTTGCAAAAACACTTCCTCTGCCTTTTTCTTTTTTTGAAACCATTTCTTGGTAATTTCCTTGTGTATCTCTTGGGTCTGGTGCTGTGAGAAACAGCAAGTGTTTGTTCTCTATTGCCTTTGCTCCGTGATGTTGAGGATGTGATAAAACTCTGGTTTAATAAGTGTTCCTACATCCCTTTCAAGCATCTCTTTGCCAGACTGAAGGGCCCTGACTTGTCAATCTGTTTCTGTGCAGAATTCACTGTCTGCCTCTGTCCAAGCTCCTTTCCCCCTCTCACCCTTCCTCATTCTGTTATCTCCCTTCCCGAGTGCTCTGAGCAGGGATTTGTTCATCCTGCAGGTGCCCAGCAGAGCCAGACAGCAGCACAGCTCCAGTTTGCTCTGTTTCTCTGACAGAAATCTCTCACACTGGATTTTCCTGTGGCTCTTTCCAAAGCAGCCTCCACATCCCCGCAGTGACTCCTTCCTGGCCAGCAGGGCTGGGACCAGAGCTCAGCATTTGGTGGGGAGACCATGGGGTCTTTTCTCCTGAGCAGGATTTGGCACTGAAATTCAGCTCTTTAGACCTCAGACACTGGGTTTTGTAGGATTTTTGTGCAGCTGTTGCACCAGTTCAGGGTTTGCTCATCCTGCTTGACTCTGTGCCATTAAGGAAAGCTGTCACTGCACTCGCACACCTCCAGTCCCCAGGCAATTTCCCAGTCACTCAGTGGGTCTATTTTACAGGGCTCTCTGGGGCTGCAGTGGGAAGTTGTTTCCATTATAAAAACTGACTGTTCATCTTTGTTTCTGCCTCCTTTTGCCACCTCCTCCGGAATGAAAAGGAATGCAAACAATTCCCTGGCCCTTTCAGCCTCTCCTGAGCTGTGCTGGGTGCTCACCCATCTGCCACACCTCCCTGCCAGAATTCCTTCCCTCCTGCTTCTGACCAGGCTGTGGTGTCACCTCTTCAGTGAGTTGTTGTTCAAAGCCCTTTTTGGCTGCCCCCTGCTCCTGTCCGAGCAGTTTGTCACACCCAGGGGTCTCTTTCCTCCCTGGGTACACTTTGAGCAGTGCCTTTTAACTCCCCTGCTCTGCTGGGTTGCTGCACAACCTTTTTTCCTTTTACCTCTGGTTGGTATGGCAGTCTGTGATTATTCCAGGTTTGCAATAGAGAGTTTAAAGCAGTTATTTTAATCTTTTAACTTCTCCTTTTTTATTTCTATTCAAGCAGATTCTCAATTTTTAATGTGTTATATAATTTTAAATTATATAACAATCAGTATATTCTATGTTTCTACATTTCTATCTTTTTATAATTAATATAAAATGTATGTATTTACCACAATACATGTGTCTATATAGTCAGGTGTGAACATATATATAGATGGTGTATTTATCTTTGCAGTTATAGGAGCAATTCTGACACCTTGGATTGCTCCTGGCCATGTCAGAGCCAAACAGAATTTGTTTTCTGCTTCCAAAGTTAATGCTTTTCCATCCAACAGTTCTTTATTGCTCCCCAGCACTGCCAAGGCCAGCAGTGCCCCATGTCCCCAAGTGCCACATACCCACATGGGTTAAGCCCCAGGGCAGGGGATCCAGCAGGGAGGCAGAAGCTGGGGTGTGGAGCCTGGAGGCAGCTCCCTGCTCCTTCTGAAGGAAGGGCTCGAGCCAAGGCTTTTCCCTGGCCCTGGAGTCACCTCCCAGCTCCCAGCCTGGCTTTGGGGGCTTTGCCCTGTGTGAATCACCGATACTCACTGAACATGGAGAACCCCCAACTTCCTGCCTGTTTTCCCCAGGGATGAGATGTGTGAGCTCTGCCCTGCCCTGGGGATGCTCAGGCATCTCCTGGAGCTGGAGCTGGAGCAGCTCCTGAGCTCGGAGTGCTGAAGCTCTGGGGCTGCTCTCTGCTGTGCCCAGTCCCTGCCTGGCCCTCGGGCACAGGTGCCCTCCTCCCACTCGAGTGGCTGCACCCAGAGTGCCCAGAGCTGCCCAGGGCTCCAGGGCACCTCCTCCCCCCTGGGCAGCTGTGCCAGGGCTTGCCCAGCTTTCGAGGAAAGAATTTCCCCAAAATCCACCCTGATCCTCCCCTGGCCCAGCCTGAGGCCGTTCCCTCTCCTCCTGTCCCTGTTCCCTGGAGCACAGCCCGACCCCCCGGCTGTCCCCTCCTGTCAGGAGCTGTGCAGAGCCACAAGGGCCCCCTGAGCCTCCTTTTCTCCAGGCTGAGCCCCTTCCAGCTCCCTCAGCCTCTCCTGGGGCTCCAGCCCCTTCCCAGCTCCATTCCCTGCCCTGGACATGCTCCAGTCCCTCAAGGTATTTCCTGGAGTGAGGGGCCCAGGGCTGACCCAAGATTTGAGTTTTGGCCTCACCAGTATTGAGTGAGGTCATAATTAACCATCATCACTCATCCATTTCAAACCCCTTTCGTTTTGAAGTCACTCCTGCATTGCTGTGACAGTGGTCAAATGAGAGGTGGCAGGACTATTCAAGCAGGCCTAAATTAAGTAATAATTGACATGTTTGAAGGAAAATGAGAATGGTTGTCAGGGTCAGCCTTAAATATGTTTTGCTATCAGCTTGCAGAAGAATTCTGATGAAAATTGCAGTGCTGTATAAGCCACGATTGGCTTTTATTTCAAAGTAAATAAGTAGAACAGGAGAAAAATTGGAGGATACACAAGAGCACAGTTAATAAGATGTATAATCAAATTAAAACTTTTGCACTGTGATATTGCATGAGGTAAAGCTGTAGAGTTTAAATACAGAATAGATTTTGTTTTCCAAACCCCCAGAATATCTGAAAGCACATTGGACTAATTTATGTGTCCCATGCTTTATAGAGTATTTATTTAATTTGGGGAAATGAGGCCCCTTTTGATAAGCAATAGCTCCAAGTTGTGCTGAAGAAAAACAGCAGCACAGAAAAAGTTATTTTAGAGATCTCAAGAGCTTCCAGGCAAGTTCTGGTTTAGAAAAATATGTAAATTCATGTGCAGTGACTTCAGTCAATGGCACAGAGCACACACTGAGGTGCAGAGACTGCGTCCCTTTTTCTTAAAAATCCTTACACTTGCTTTGCTGAGCCAGGAAAAGGAGCTCCTGATTTCCTCAGGAGCACCAAGAGCTTTGTGCTGTAGAGCCCTGGACCATTGCAATCACCTGGCACTCGTGCTCTGGGCTGGGGCAGGGTGGGCATCGGGCACAGGTGAGACCTGACGGGCTTGGAGTTCTGTCCAACCTCAGAGATTCCATAAATGTGGTTCTGTAGCACAGAGCCACTTCCAGAGGAGCACTCTGAGATGCCAGGACAGGTGACAAGGTTTGAGGTATTCACCATCTGGATCCCAGTGCTTCCGAGGTTTCCAAAGGCCGGGATCAAGCCTTGGTGCTGTCAGAGTCCTGGGGCCAGTGACCCTGTTCTGGGGCCACCAGTGCCACCAGGGAGGGATTGTCCTGCTCTGCTCTGGGCTGGGCCAGCCTCATCTTGAATATTGGGTGAAGTTTGGGGCAGCACAATGTAAGAAAGCCATGAATCCATTAGGAAAGCCATGAATCCATTAGGAAGCATCCAGAGGAGGCCATGAAGAAAGTGAGTGGCCTTGAGGGGAAGAGGAGCAGCTGAGGGCACTGGAATGTTCAGCTGGAGCTGAGGAGACTGAGGGGAGACTTATCATAGTTCCATCGTCCTCCTGAGGGGCAGAGGAGGGGCAGACACTGATCTCTGCTCTGTGGGACAGGGACAGGACCCAGGGAACAGCTGGAGCTGGGCCAGGGCAGGGTCAGGCTGGAAATCAGGGAAAGGTTCTTTCCCCAGAGGGTGCTGGGCACTGCCCAGGCTGTCCAGGGAATGGGCACGGCCCCGAGGCTGCCAGAGCTCCAGGAGCTCCAGGGATGCCCAGAGTGGGATTGTTGGGGTGTCTGTGCAGGGCCAGGGCTGGGCTGGGTGATCCCTGTGGTCCCTTCCCACTCAGGACATTCCATGATTCTGTGATGCCCTGAGTGTCCTCGCCTGGCTCCCACCCACACCCTGCCCATGGGGCCCATTCCAGCCCTGCCTCCTGCAGGGACCTTTGTTCCCACCCTGTCTCCTGGCTGCACCTCCACTGCAGCTTTGTTTTCATCTGCTCCTGACCGAGCTTTTCGGGTAGAGCTCGAATGGAATTTCTCCCTTTTCCCCCAAGCATCACCAGCACTCAGCTCTGCTCACGGAGTTCAGAGCCTGCAGGACCCTTGGGGAGAGCTCCCCCTGCTCTGGGGCCACCCTTGGGTGCTGCTTTGGTCATTCCCACCATGGAGCAGAACCCCTCTGTCCCTCCTGAGCCCACACTCCAGGCTGGAATCTCTCCTGCTGGGTCAGTGCCACCATGAGGAGCAGAAGTGTGGGTTGGGGGGAGTTTGGCTTCCCTGCTGGAATTTCCAGGAGCTGGTGCTGCAGCCAGGAGCAGGATGTGGAGGTGGGATGGAAGAGGCCTCCTTGGCTGGCTGAGCACATCCATGCTCTCACACTGCTGCTGAAGCCCTGCTTGAGTTTCAGCATCTCTGGACATCTCTGAGAGCCCAAAGTCTGGTTTGCACCTCCCCTGGCCAGGAGGCTGCAGCTCTGAGTCAGGGCAGCTCTGCCAATCCAGAGCAGTTCTGCCATTCCAGAGCAGCTCTGCCATTCCACAGAGCAGTTCTGCCATTCCACAGAGCAGCTCTGCCATTCCAGAGCAGTTCTGCCATTCCAGAGCAGCTCTCTGCCATTCCACAGGGCAGCTCTGCCATTCCAGAGCAGCTCTCTGCCATTCCACACGGATTTCCCTGCTATCCAGCCTGGCCATCCTCACAAACACCTGCTGGAGCCTGGCTCAGAGCCAGACCTGCTGGGTTTGGACCTAAACCCTGTTCCTCTTTGGTTCTTCTGCTCGTGCCTCATTCCTGGCTGGGGCTTTGAGGACAGGAGCCTCTTGCTCTGCACAAACTGGTGCTTCCATCCTCACAGCAGAAGCATTTCCAGGGAATTTGCTGCAGCACACGGCAATTATATGACGGAAGTTGGGTGAACGGGAGCAGGAATAATTTGCAAGTTCTGCCAACAAAATCTCGTTGGCATTTTTGTTGTTGTTTTTTTCTTCCCCATACCTTGGCAAGCCTCTTTCCTGTTTTTCTTTCATTCCATGGCAAACGCACAATAGGAACAGGAGGTCAATCACTCGGAATTGTCAATTTGTAATTTTTCTGACGTTGCCAGTTGCTTTTTCTAAAGCCCGTGAGCAGTGTGTGAAGCCCTTGTTGGGTAACAGACATAATTGGATGATTTCTACATTTCCAAGAGCTTTTAGGTACTCAGCACACTCCTTCCCTAAATCCTGTGGCTCTGTATTTGTGCTAATAAACTGAATTGTTTAAATCAAATTGACCCCAGAACTGCCACCCTGCAGATTTTGGGAGCAGGATATGTAGGCAAAAAATAGCAGCTGGAATGGAAGATTCTGTGAAAGAATCCCAGGATGTTAAAAACAGTATTTTTGTCCAAACCTTTCCAGCAAGGCTAAGAGGATCAGTGCAGGTACAGGAGAAGGAATAAGAAATGATTGTTACAGATCCAGGAGGTCAGATAAGCATGGCTTGGTGAACAGGGAAAATATGCCTGTAAAAGTAAAAATGTGTGAACTTTCAGCTGGATGGGGATGAAAAAGGTGGCTCCAGGGAGGGGAAAAAAAATTGAATCAAACTGTGCTGAAGTTGATAGATCTTTTCCTCTGCCAAAATGGTCCCTTCTGGTTTGGGTCAGGAAGCAGTTTGGGAGCAGCAGAAGCAGTTTGGATTTGGTGATTTCAGATTTAGGGGAATTGTTCACTTTTTTTTTTTTTTTTTTTTTTACCAGGTCATTTTAGTTTGCATGAGAAGCTCTCCAGTGAGGAGAGTGGAGAGCTGATCCCATCCCTGGGCTGGGAACAACCAAGGCAGCAGGGTCTGGAGATTCCTGGATAAACCCCAGCCCAGCTCCAGGCTCTGTCCATGCTCCCCCTCCCAGGTCTCCCAGGCACAGTCTGTGTCCCGTGGTTCTTGACCACATGGAAATTGCAGTTTGCAGTCCCGAGGCTCAGCTTTGGTGCAGCAGGGAGGCAGAAGCTGGGATGTGGAGCCTGGAGGCAGCTCCCTGCTCCTTCTGAAGGAAGGGCTCGAGCCAAGGCTTTTCCCTGGCCCTGGAGTCACCTCCCAGCTCCCAGCCTGGCTTTGGGGGCTTTGCCCTGTGTGAATCACCGATACTCACTGAACATGGAGAACCCCCAACTTCCTGCCTGTTTTCCCCAGGGATGAGATGTGTGAGCTCTGCCCTGCCCTGGGGATGCTCAGGCATCTCCTGGAGCTGGAGCTGGAGCAGCTCCTGAGCTCGGAGTGCTGAAGCTCTGGGGCTGCTCTCTGCTGTGCCCAGTCCCTGCCTGGCCCTCGGGCACAGGTGCCCTCCTCCCACTCGAGTGGCTGCACCCAGAGTGCCCAGAGCTGCCCAGGGCACCAGGGCACCTCCTCCTCCCTGCAGGCACCGCTGGGCTCCGGTGGCCTTGCCCCTTCTGGGCAGATCTTCCTGGCTTTTACTGCCTGCCAGGAAATGAGGAGGTTCTCCCCAGCCCCCATTGTTTGTCAGGTTCGGGTTTTCTGTGCTGGACTAAAGCCACAGAGGGATTTGGGACTGAATCAAGATGAACTTTGGGTTCTGCTAAGACCATCAGAGAGTGAGGAGATCATTTGTATGATCCATTAATATATCGCTGCATGGGGAGGCTTTGCCTCTCCCTTTTCCTCATGTGAGCTGTGCTTGTGTGTCTCAGGAATATCCTGTACACACCTGTTTTACCTGTGTGTCCCAGCTGCATCCTCACCTTTACCTGTTGTCCAGCCCAAATCCCACCTGGAAACAGCAGGGAGCATCCAAGGCACCATTCCGGGGTGGAGAGGAGTGCTCATGGAACTGCCCTTCCATCCCCACAGCAGCAGAGCCACAGACAACCTTCCCACCTGCTGTCCAGGTGCCAAGGGCCTTCCCTCAGCCTGTTCCTCAAGGGAGAGGGCACCTCAGGCACTCAGGGTTAAATCCTGCCATGAAAGTGCCTGCAAGCCCTGTTGGACATCTTGGAAGTGTCTGAGTGACCTGTGAAAGGAAGTGTTTTGGGATGAAGGGTACAATGATCCACTGTCTCCCTCCCCTCCTCTCTGCACTTCCCCAACACATCTGTGACCCTCTCCACCATCCCCTGCCTCTCCTGGAAAGAAAAATGAGATGTGAAAGGAAAGAGGCGCTGGGGCAATGTGGGAATGCAGCTGTCTCAGCGTCAGTCCAGGCTGCGGCGTGAGGGAGCCCTGAGCCCCAGCCGGCCCCGCCCGGTACCTGCTCCCAGCCCCTTCTCCAGAGGTGAAGTCTGGAGCAGCTGCTCATTTCCATTGGAGCTGTGGGGTTTGTGCTATTAATAAGCCTGGAAAATAACCACATGTTCCCTGAATTATGTAACAGATGTTAAGTTCCCCGAGATGAAGAGGTGTCAGCCTGATGGAAGAAGTGATGTGAGGACCTTTCTTTTCCCTTGGAGCTGGGTTTCTCCTCTTCTGAGCAGAACTGATTATCAGAGAAAAGAAAGCGGTGTCACCCCCGGTTTGGACGAGCCCCACCTTTGCTCCGTGCCCGTGTTTGTGCCCTCCTGCCCCTCCCCAGCAGCACATTTTGGTGACAAGTGTCGCCGAGTGCCGCGGCAGGCTGTGCCGCGATGAGCGCGGCTCCTGAGTCACCGCCGGCGCTGGCTCCTTCCCCTGGCAGAGAGCGACAAGGAGCAGAGGGAACGCGGGGCCAGGAGCTCGCAGAGCCGGGCCAGCGAGGGGGCTGGGCGGAAAATGCCTTCCCAATTAACCCTTTCGGGGACACCGCGGCCACCGAGGTGTTCACAGCCTCACTGGGGTGCTGTGAGACAGGCTGGAGGTGTCTTAGGGAGGGGGTTACAAAGGGTCTCATTCAGTCTTCTCTTTGATAATTTTTATTTTTAGGGTTGTTGTTCCTGATCTTCCTCTCTCCCAGACTGAGCCCTCCTGGGGAAAGGTTCTCAGCAGTTCAGGGTGGTGTTTACCCACGATGGAGCTCTTCCCAAAATCCCTGCCACAGCACTTGGCATAAAGATTGAGGCCACACCTCGAGGATGAGGAACCTCCAGTCCTGTGTCCTGTTCTGGGCTGCTCCCAGGAAGACCCTGAGGGGCTGGAACATGTCCAGGGAAGGGAACGGAGCTGGGAAGGGTCTGGAGCCCCAGGAGAGGATAAGGGAGCTGGGAAGGGGCTCAGCCTGGAGAAAAGGAGGCTCAGGGGGTGCCTTGTGGCTCTGCACAGCTCCTGACAGGAGGGGACAGCCGGGGGCAGCCCAGGGAGCTTTGGAGTGCCCATTCCTGGAGGTGGCACTCAGAGCTCTGGGCTGGGGACAAGGTGGGGATGGGGCACAGCTTGGACTTCATCCTGGAGATCTTTTCCAAGCTCAGTGATCCTGGGATTGGAAGATGGAGGGGAGCTGTCAGCAGCTGCACAGAGCAGCAGAACCTTGGGAGAGTCGTGTCTGGATGGGGATTGGAGACCCAGGGCCCAGGGGTGCCACGTTCTCTGTGGGTGGAGATAACACAGCGAGACAGAAACCAGGGGCACGGACGGCCACACTCCAGGAGAAGCTGCTCCCCCCACCCCGGGGTGACTCTGCTCAGATTTCATTTCTCATCTGCTCCAGCACTGCCTGTTTCTCACCTGCTGGCAGGACAGTGGCTAGCCCCTGGTCCAGCACCCGGAATGCAGCTCAGGCACAGACAGGGATGGGACAGGTCCTGAGGGTGGGGACAGGTCCTGAGGAGGGACAGGTCCTCTGTGTGGGGACAGGTCCTGTGCATGGGGACAGGTCCTGAGGGTGGGGACAGGTCCTGAGGAGGGACAGGTCCTCTGTGTGGGGACAGGTCCTGAGGGTGGGGACAGGTCCTGAGGATGGGGACAGGTACTGCTGCAGCCGTGGTTGTGTTCTGCCACCATCACCACCGTTAATGGCACTGCAGGGGAGGCTCTCCTGGATTCCTCCCTCTTTTTTCACATCCTGCACGAGGCAGGGTCAGAAATGAAGGAAGTGAGTTCCTGCCAAGTGTGGAATTCAGCAGGATTTAGGATGTGCAGGGACTCTCCTGAGCACAAACACCTCACCTGGACAGGCTGTCACAAGGCTGGATCCCCCAGGCAAGGAACTGATTGTTAGGCACTCAGCAGTAAAAAAAAAAAAATCATGGGGCGTAGGGGACTGGATTTTGGGTGTTTTCCCCATTTCTGCCCAGTTCCCCTTCCCTTGTCCTTCAGGAGCAGCCTTGCACTCAGTGATATTCACTGCTCACCACTGATTAATGGGCTGCTAATGGCATTACTTATTTCATTATCCAATCTGCAAGATCAGTCATTATCTAGGGAAAAGGAATGTCCATTTCTTACTGGCATTAAGTGGTTGGCTGGCGGGGTAAAGTGCAAGGTTCACATTTAGGAAGAGGAGCAAGAAGAAAATTTATTTTCAGGGAGAAAATTTGCACCGAAAGTCATCTCCAAGTTTGTATTACCCAAAGAGTGGAGCTCAGATATCAGAGGAGGTGTTGCAAATTGCAGAGATAAAAGAGGAAGCCCAAAACATAAGGACTGTATCAAGAAGATGCCCTCAGAGGGCTGGGATAACAGTGCTGGTAGTAATAATAATAATTATAATTTAAAATAATTATAATTAATAATAATACACCTTGGAGGGATGGGTCAGAGCTCAGGTGCTTGAGGTGTTGTGCAATTGCAGGCAAAGAAATTATTGCTTTCAATTTACCTTCCACAAAAAGGGCGAGCGAGGCCAGCTGGCGAGTGACAGATGGGCAGGGGACAGCAGGGAGGGGACACAGGGAGGGGACAGCAGGGAGGGGACAGCAGGGAGGGGACACAGGGAGGGGACACAGGGAGGGGACAGCCGGGAGGGGACAGCCGGGGCGCAGCCCGGGGCCCGGCAGGACCGCGGCTGGCCCGGAGCCGGTGTCAGGAAGGATAACGAGGGGCATGTGTGGGGCACCGGGGCCAGCAATAAATAAATAAATCAATCAAGTGTCTGCCAGAGCACTGTGGGAGCCTGGCTGAGGGATCAGAGACTCATGGAATGTCCTGAGTGCCGAGGATCTGCAAGGACTGTGAAGTCCAGCTCCTGGCCCCGCACAGGACAGTCCCCAAAGCACAGCACGTGCCTGTGAGCATTGTTCCATCGCTCCCTGCCTGATGTCCCTAAAGGAATGGGGACGGGCCAGCCAGCTCCGAGCCACCAGGGGCCCTGGCATGGCCACGCTGGGCCATGGAAGGGGAAGGGGAGCTGTGGCCTGGGCTGGCAGTGGCCACAGGGCCCTGTGGGGAGGGGCAGGAGGCACAGAGGGGTTGCGGGGCTTGGAGGGTTTGCGTGTCACAACTGTAGAGGTGACACTCGCTGAGGGGACACCCTGGGGGTGACACCTGGCAATGAAGGCGCTCCTCTCGTCCCGGCACATCCCTGGGGTCAGCCCTGCCCGGTGCCACCTCCGGGCGCAGAGCTGGGGCCGCTGCAGGGAGCGCGAGCGAGGCGCTCCGGGCTGGCCCCGGCGGCAGCGGGCTCCTGGCCGGGGCTCACGGAAGCCCGTGTGGATGTGTGCAGGAGCCTTCCCAGCATGTGCCCAGCGCTGCCAAGGAACGCCTGTGGGAGCTGCGGGTCTGAGCTCCCCCAGCCCCGTCCCTTCCACGCGCTGTGTGCCAGCCCTGCCCTGCCAGCACAGGAGCCCGTGGCTGGTGGCCCGGAGGAGCGGGGCCGTGCCCCGGAGGGCTCCGCTCCCCAGGCTCCGCGCATTCCCCGCAAGCCCCGCTTGTATTTGGAACCGAACATCTGTTCCAGATGTGGCCGCTCGGGGCCGGCGCTGCCGCGCTCCTGCCGCTGCTGTCCCGCTCCCCGGGATGAATTATTGACAGCGGGGTTTGAATAAATGATAAAGCCTGGCCGTGCGTGCGCTGAAGTTTGTGTCGCTCCTCGCCCGCAGAGTCGCGCTCCGGGCTCGCCCGGCCCCATGATGAGCTCGCCCAGCGCCCGGGCCCCGCCGACTCGTCTGCCTGATGGGGCTGATCCAGGAGCCGGCAGAGGGGCAGCCCAAGCATGAAGGTGGCCGCGGGGATGAGTCTCCCGGCGAGAAGGAGGAGCCGCCGCAGCGGAGCAGGCAACCAGAGTTCCCCTCCTGGCAAGTGCTTTTCTGCTCTCCGCTCCCTTCCCGGCGCTGGCAGGGAGGGAGGGAAGCAGGGAGGGAGGGAGGAATGGAGGGAGGCAGGGAGGGATGGAGGGGTGGGCGTGGGGACACCGCGGCTGCGGGGAGGGTCCTGCCTCTGACCCTGGGGCAGAACCCGCCCCGGGCAAACCCTGAGCATCTCCCCGGAGGGCAAAGGGACTCCGGGCTGGAGCCAAAGGTGGGTCCCAACCGATCCAGCCCCTCCTTTCCTGCTGCCTCCGCCTGGGAAGTCCGAGTGGAATTTTGGAAGCCTGGTAGCCTTGGAAATTGATTTTTTTTTATTATTACTTTTCTTTCTTCACCATTTTGAAAAATGGCTTGACTCACAGTTGCATGAGGCTGTGGGGACTCACAGCAGACCATCTGTTTCAGCTGTTAACAGTCATTAATTCTTTCGTAATTTTTGCTACTTTTGAGACACTTTGGGGAAAAAAAAATATGTTCTGGATGGCATTGGAGGAGTTCAAAGTCACTAACATATTTTTCTCAGAGAAACAATGTGCCATGAATGCAGTTGTTCTAAAAGAAATACATTTTTATTGGCTTTCTAAATGGGGAATTTGTCTCCTGTGGCCATGCAGGAGGACACGGTGTTTATCTCCTTTTCACCATGTATTTGGCTCATACCTGCACTGCAATCCACGGACTGAGCAGGGTTTTTCTGCAGAAAGGCTTTCATTTAAAAAAAAAATACAATGAGATTTTCTCTTAAGCCACCACATTTCTGGGCCCAAGCACTCAGTGATTAACTCAGCCGGATTGTCTCCAGCCCTCCTGCTCTGGCTCTGGGAATCGCCTCCCTCCTGGGACAGGTGCTGGGTGGGGCTGGGGCACCTGGCCTGGTAAATAACGGCACAAACCCATCCCATTGTCACTGTCCCCCCCAGCTGGGCACATGGGCCCTCCTGCCGTGTTCCCTGAGCCAGCTCCTCCACAGGGGCTGTTCCTGAGCCCCCCAGGGAATCCAGCTCTCTGTGCTTCTGCTGTGCTCCCCACCTGCTCTATCAGAGCCTTCACCCAGGGCTGGGGTTCACCCCAAAGCCCTCCTGGAGGTTTCCCTGTGGTTCATGGAAAGTTTAGATGCAACAAAAAAACCAACCTTGAGCTTCTCATGGAGTGCCAGGACAGAGGGAATGGATTTAACAGCCAGAGGGGAGGGGTGGATGGGATATTGGGAGGGAATTCTCCCCTGTGAGGGCCCTGGCACAGGATGCCCAGAGCAGCTGTGGCTGCCCCTGCATCCCTGGCAGTGCCCAAGGCCAGGCTGGGCAGGGCTGGGAGCAGCCTGGGACAGTGGGAGGTGTCCCTGCCATGGCAGGGGTGACACTGGGTGGGCTTTGAGGTCATTCTAACCCCACCCAACCCATTCTGGGATTCTCTGATTCCATGATTTAAGGAAATGGAAAGAGAGGGTGCAGTGCCTTGGGAACACGAGGTGGGGGCAGCTCCCCCAGGGGAGGCCTTGGTGCCACCACGAGGCCGTGGCGTGGGGACAGCAGAGCAGAGAGCTCTGGCTGGTGGCTGAGCAGCTTTGGGTCCTGTGTCTGTGTCAGGGGCTAAAACACGGCCAGGAGCCTGCAGGGCTGCTCTGGGGAACGCAGAGCAGAAGGGCCCTGCCCTGCCCTGCCGGTGACACCGGGGAGGGGACAGCCAGGGCCGGGGAGGGGTCAGCCAGGGAAGCACCGGGGAGCACCTCCAGCCATCCTAGCGCTGTGGCTCCCGTGCAATTGCAAAGGTGGCCTGGAAGGGCTCCCTGGAGCTGGCCAAGGAGCCCTGCCCGGGGCTGGCTGGGGCAGCAGGGCCTTGGCACTGCCTCTGGGCCCTGATGGGTTGGGGCACCGAGGGACACGTGGGGACAGGGGGTGGCACAGGATGGCAAACCCCAAATAGCTCCATGGGGCAAAGCAGGGTCCGTGGGATGTGCCCTGAGAGCTGAGCTCGGGTCTGGATGATCCCATATTCCAGGGATGGACTGGAGCCACCTCCTGACCTTTTCCACACCATCCCTGGGTCCTGCCCTCCTTCCTGAGCAGGGGCTGTGCCCGAGTGCTGGAGGACAGCCAGGATGTGCTCGCCAGCAGAAGGTGCAGGAATTCACATCTGGAGCCTTGAAGACGTTTGGGGCCAGTGTGGTTTTCATTTGAGGCCTTTCCGTTCTCCATTGACTTAATTAAATTAAAAAAAAAAAAAAAACAGGCAGAATTGGGCTTTTTTTTTTTTTTTTTTTTTTTTTTTTTTTTCTTTTCCTGATCAGATGCCTGGCTCAGAGTGCTACTGAGCCAATTTTCATTTTGAAATTTCCTTTCATTTTAAAGCTCCCCACAAGAATTTGGAGCTGCAAACCAAAATGAGGAGGTGTCAGACTTCACAAACCAACCCAACCCCAAACCTATTCATTAACTCAAAAAGCATCCTCTGTTTTGTCAATTTTCTGGAAAAAAACTTAGCTTTTTTTTTCCAAATAAAAACATTGCTTTTAAAAAGAAAAAAACAAACCTGAATTAAGCAGAAATACTCCTCATGATTTGCTGCAGTGGAGAGAAATGGGGGTTGGCTCTTGGCTGAGGGCTGTTATCCCCCTTTGCCCTTCCTGCTGCCAGCCTGTGCCAAGGGACAGAGAATTTCTGGGCCATGGACAGAGATTGGCAGGTTTGATGAGGATGATCTGAGATCCTGAGGCCTCTGTTTATTCCTGATGTCCCAACACTTGTTGGTGTTCCCTGCATCCGTCCTCCTCCTCCTTCCCGCAGGAGCTCAGAGCTCAGTGCACCCCGAGAGACCCCCAGGGCCAGCCTGTAAACCCCTGCCCGCTCCCAGTGCAGGGAGGGAAGGGAAGGGAGGAAGGAAGGAAGGAAGGAGATCTCTCCCCAGCATGAAATTTGCCCATTAACACCCCAGACACCAAAGCCTCAATGGAGCTCTTCCCTCAGCTCAGATGCCTCTCCCTAATGGGAAGTCTAAAAATAAGCACATTCTCCACAAACAGCTTAAAGATGTTGAAAATGAAAAGCAACAAAGGCTAGAGAATGGATGAGTCACTAAATTACAGGGCTATCTTTCGAAGAGCAAAACAAACCCCACGGAGCCCCCCCAGGCCTGGCTGCTGAAATTCCTGCTGCCTTTGGGGCTGGGCTGGGGCTCTGCCCCTCGCAGGCCTGGCTCAGTCCCGTGGGCTCTGAAGGGTGAAACCTCCCCCCTTCTGCTCCACTCTGTGCCAGAGCTGCTCTGAGTGACCAGGGGAAAGCCAGCCTGCCCAGCAGCACCAACAGAAGGTGCTGCTCTCTCCCACGTGGGCATTGCTGGGAGTTTTTTGGGATAACTCCCCTCGCAAAGCTCCTGGGATGAGGAGCCTCCCTGCAAGGGCTGTGAGCAAAAATTCCTGTCCACAGAGGGTTCCCTGGCCCCAAGGGAGCCACAAGTGTTTGGAGTATCTCTGGGAGAAGATCTCTGTGGGTGTCTCTGCATGTCTGAGCCTTTAGCTGGGTGAGATAACACAATTAAAGGTTTGGGAGCGTCCCCCTCCCTCAAGGTCTCTGTTCAATGAGATCCACCAGGGTGGAGTCTGTGGCAAAGCTGCAGCTTTTTTAGCATTTGCAGATGAGCTTGAATCAAAACGCTGGCATTTGAGGCAGCAGGAAGGGGCTGGCCTGGCGCCAAAGCTGTGCCTACATCTGATGTTTGCAGCCAGCCCCGGGCTCTGGGAGAGGCTGCAGCGAGCCCTTGGATCCACAGCCCATGGGGTGTGCCAGCCCCAGGCTGGGCCGTGCGCTGCCCTCCTCGGGCCTGCGGGGCTGCAGGGTGTCCCTTCTGCCCAGGAGGAACCCCAGGGTGCCCTGGCTCTGCCCTGGCTTGGAAGGGACCCAGCGCCACCCCTGCCCTGGGGACACCTTCCGCTGTCCCAGGCTGCTCCAGCCTGGCTTGGGCACTGCCAGGGCTGAGACAGCCACGGCTGCTCTGTGTCAGGGCCTCCCCACCCTCACATCACCCCAGCACCCTCGTCCATCCTTTCTGTGGCTGCAGGGGGGACCAAGGCCGGCAGCCTGGCCCGTGTCCCCAGCCCGCTGCGGCACCGCTGGCTCGCTCCCGGCCCAAAGAGCCCTTTGATCCATAAATCCATAGCCTGGGCTGGCAGCTCCAATAAAAGCTGTGCCCAAGGATCATCAATCCTGGAGCAGAGCTCGCCCAGCAGTGATTTAATCTCAATATTCCATTCTGAAATGTGCTAATTAAACTCCAGGAGAAAGCATCCAGTGCAGAAGCGAGGTGGAGGAAAAGGAAAAATAAAAGTTTCTCCTGGAATAATTAAGCACCATTAAGACATGAAAATCCAGGCTAGGGAGCAATTGTACTCCTTCCACCAAGTGTTTCATCAGAAATAATGGGGTGGAATTAAGCAATACCGAAAATGTGGGCTGGGGGTTGGAAAACCTCTCCCACTCGAGGCTGGGAAAGGCTCCCGAGCCCTCCCCAGGGAAGGGACAGTGGGTGGTGCCCAGGACGTTCCAAACTGGAGAGGGCAGAGCCCCCTCTGAGCACTGTGGGGAAGGAAGGATTGCAGACCTCCCCCCTCCAAGGGCCTTCCCGATTTTCTGGGCTTTTCATTCCAGAGGGTCATCCCTGGCAGAGAAAAACTCTTTAATCCCATTGAGGACTTTCTTCTCTGAGGGACCTCGAAGTTTGGCTCCCATTGGCTCAAAGGGATCTTTGAAAGCCACGCAGCTCTCCCGGAGCCATAGCCTGGCTTGCCCTGCCTCCCCTTGGACACCCAATTTATTGCTGCTCCTATTTATGTCCCTCACCCTCGCTGGGCTCCAGACCTGCCCTGGAGCTGGCTTTGCTGGGCTCCATGGAAGGAGCCTGCCTGGAGTGAGCAGCTCCCTGGGGAATTCCAGCCCGTGCTGGTCATGCCTCGTGGTGTCCCCAGGCAGGGACAGCAGCCGGCCCTGCTGCCATCACTCACTGTGTCACGTTAGGATTTTGTTGGCTGTGCTGTAGCATTTCCAGGAGTGTATTCCAAACATCCTGGGGCTGATTCCCGAGGAAGCTCCATCCTCCTGAGAGCTCCATCCCAGCCTCAGCCCCAGGAGAAGCTGAAAACTGGAGGGTTTGGAGTGATCAGCTCTGCACTGTAACAAAGAAAAAAGGGAAAAGAGCCATGGCCTGCTCCTATTGATGTGGACACAATCTGGAGATATTCTGGATCTATTTGGGGATTAATGAGGACTTGGTGCTTTCGGAAATTTTAATAATAAATATATCGGCCTAATGGATTTTCCAGCTACTGTTTTCAGCCATGAAGGTTGGGACCTTTTTGGTTAATGTTTTCCAGAGCTGAAGGAAAGGAAATTAGCTAAAGACAGGGAATAACATTCCCAAATGAGGAGGTTTGCCCCCATTTACTCACATAGGCAGCCCAGATGGAGATGAGGGATCTTGCAGGTGAAAGTTTTCTCATGGATCAAGGGAAAAAATAGGAATGAAAAGTAAAAGGATGAGATTCATCTGCATCTCATTCTGATGGAACAACATTTGGTGCCATCACTCACCTTCCACCCCTGGTGCAGAGGGCCTTGCTCCTGGAGCAGGGATTATCTTCTCACTGAATGCCAATGAATTCATAAAAATTGTAAAACTGGGGTGTAGCCCAGCCCTGATGGTTTACAAGGGACTTGGAGCATGGCTAAATTCCTGAATTGCCGTGCAGGCAATGTCCAGGCAGTGGGAGAGGGGCAGTGGGATGCAGAAATCCCTGGGGCAGGACACTGAGCTAATGGAGCAAAAAGACTTGAATATCAATGGAGATGGGGTTTATATGGGGTTTATCTGCACAGGGAGCAGAGAGAGCCAAAATCTCTCTGCCCCCAGGTGCTGAGCTGCAGACCATGTTCCTTCTGATCCCAATAAATCCCAGCATGGGGAACACGGTGACCCACGAGGCTGAAGGGAAGGAGACAGGAAGGATTTTACATCAGAAAAGTACAAGGGAGACAAGATGTGAATTAAACACCTTTGAGCCCTAAAATCGACACTCTGCAGGCTTTGTTTGGTGCGCACGGCTGTGGGAGGGTTGCTGGAGATGACAGGTGTCTCTCCAGGCTGCTTTCCAGATCCAATCGAGGCAGTCTGAGCTGTGCTGGGCTCCCATCAGAGCCTCTCCTGCAGTCAGCTGCTGTCACAGCACAGCATCTCTGCTTCCTTTCAGCCCAAATTGGTTTCAGTCAAACCTCCCCTGCTGGGAGCGTCCTGGCCCAGCTGTCCCCAGGGGTCAGGGGCTGTGCTGGTGCCAGGCAGGGATCCAAGGACTGTGTGCCTCAGGAGCATTCCAACAGGAGCTGGGGAGCCAAGCCAGCTCCACCGAGTGCTGGTACCAGCTGAAGGTGACTGCAGCAGGAAAGGGGGGAGATTGGGCTGGGAGAAGGGCACTCCTGCAGGCACCTCCTCCTGCCCAGGGCAGAAACCCAGGTCCCCAGGCCCCTTGGATGGGTGATGTGGCTCTGCCAGTGGGGCCAGGCAGGCTGGGGGCCCTGGGTGCAGGGAGAAGCAGTTTGTGCACACAGAGCACAGGACACACCTGCAGGTGTGGATACTTCTCCTCCACTACTGCTGGCCAAGAAGTCCAAGGCCATTCTGGCCAATATCAGCCATGGTGTGGCAGCAGGACCAGAGCAGTGAGGGCAGTGATTGTCCCCTGTGCTGGCACTGCTGAGGCACCTCTAATCCTGGGGGCAATTTTGGGCCTCTCACAAGACAGACCCTGAGGGGCTGGAGCATGTCCAGGGAAGGGTCTGGAGCCCCAGGAGCAGCTGAGGGAGCTGGGAAGGGGCTCAGCCTGGAGAAAAGGAGGCTTAGGGGGCCCTTGTGGCTCTGCACAGCTCCTGACAGGAGGGGACAGCCGGGGGGTCGGGCTGGGCTCCCAGGGAACAGGGACAGGAGGAGAGGGAACGGCCTCAGGCTGGGCCAGGGGAGGTTTGAGTGGATTTTTGGGAAATTCTCTCATGGAAAGGATGGTCAGGTACTGGCAGGGGCTGCTCAGGGAGGTGGTGGAGTCCCCGTCCCTGGAGGGATGGACGTGGCACTTGGGGACAGGGGTCACTGGTGGGCTTGGCAGTGCTGGGGCAATGGCTGGACTTGATCCTGGAGGTCTTCTCCAACCAACGATTCCGGGCTTCTAAAAAAGGAACCGGCGGCTTAACCCCCCTCCCTGCCGAAAGGAGACCTGGAGAGGCAACTTGCTGAGGGTCTCGGCCCCCCAGGAGCGGCTCCCTCCCGGCGTTTCTCGGGGCTCTGCCCTGCCGGGGCCGGGGCCGCTCCCTGCGCGCAGCATCCCCGGCGGGGCTGGAGCATGGGGAGGAGGGGGCGGCCGGCGGGGAGGCACGGCGAGGAAGGGGTTAGCGGGGGCCGCGCCGCAGGGCTGGCGGCGGAGGGTGGTCCCTGGCCGGGCCGGGGGAGCGCGGCGCGGCGCGGCGGGGCTCGGGCTGCGCTCGGGGCTGCGGGGGCCATGGGGCGCTGAGCCGGGGCTGCCGCGCCGCGCCGCTCTCCTCCTCCTCCAGCATCGCCTGCTTTCAATCCAGTTCTTCGCTTCTTTGATTTGATTTCATCCCTTCGCTTGGTATTTTTTTTATATTATTTTTTTCTCTCTCTCCGCCATCCCCACCGCCCAGATCTCTGTGTGCCTCCTCCCTCCATCCTCCTCTGAATAACTCGTCTGGGAGCGATCTGGAGGGGCGGGGGGGGACAGTGGAGCCGAGCAAACCTGTGGCGGAGGAGCCGGCTGGTGGAGAGGTGAGTGAGGAGGTGGCCAAGGATGGGGAGCTCGGGCTGCCCCCCGGCCGGGCGGGGACGGAGGGAGGGCTCGGAGGGAGCCGGCTGCGCGCAGGCAGCGCCCTCCCCTCCCCGGCTCGGGGGCACCGCAGCTCCACCGCGAACCTGTTGGGGCTTCAGCCAGCGCTGCCAGCCGGCTCAGACGGGCCGGCAGCCGAGCGATCCCCGCGGGGAGACCCGTGGGGTGCGCGGGGGGGATGCTCGGGATGCTCATCCCCTCCCCTCGATACCCGGATCCGCGGCCGTGCCCCCTCGCCCGCGGTGTGCGGCTGTGGGCGCTCACACGCGTGTTTGTGGAGTTGCCATGGAGCGGCACAACAGCACTTTGGCTGCCCAGAAAACCTTTTTTTATTCGTTCCCTGGCCCCCTGCTCGTCCGTAGCGGGTGATGTAATGAGAGCTCGGTGTCTATGCGGTGTCCTGCTCTCGGGGAGTCGGACACGGGTGGAGATCCCGGAGCAGAGGGAGCATCCGCCATCTGTTTGAATGGATGGGTCCTCATGAATCTGTCAAACCCAACAAAAGCACTTGACGGAGGAATTCGGCCCCAAACACCTCCTGATGCCGCTGTCGGCAACTAAAATGCTCCCGAGCAGAGTCGCGGCCGTCCCCCGCTGCCTGCTCGGAGCCGCGATGAGCCCAGCCCCGGCTGCTTTCGGCTGATTCGATCACCAGGTCCAACACCTGATTTGCAGCTCCCCCTGGAGCAGCCCCAGGCTGCGGCGGGGCGGGCTGAGCCGGCTCCGGGCCGAGCCGCTCGCGGTTACTCAGCAGCTGCTCAGACCTTTCCCACCCACCAAGTTTTGCTGTTTCCCGTGGAGCAGCTGCCTCCCCCTTAGCGCCGTGCCTCGCTGGTCCGCGGGGCGCCTGGCGGGCTGTGTCCCCTCCCGGTGGCTTTGGGAGTGCTGGAAGTCCTCGGGATACGGATGGGCTGCGCCGGGAGATGAGAGCGGGACGGGCGCTGCGGTGGGAGCGGCTGCCCGGGCTCTGGGTACCGGAGGAGAGGTGTGTGATCCTGGCTGGCTCCAAGGGCTCGCTGGACTACAGGAGGAGCTTCCCGCAGCCTGGGAAATGGAATTTGCCCGTTGTTGAGCTGTAGAATAGCTGCACAAGGCCGGCACAGGCACAGGACTGGAGAGCCCAGGGTGCTAGCATCACGTAGGCAGCTGCCACCGAAATGACACACTTGATTGAAGGCCAAAAGAACCCAATACGTAACTGCTGTGATTAAGCTCCATATGATGCCTCAGAGCAAGTAAAAACCCCTCCTTCATCTCATCTTGCTTGTAACGAGACAGCCGTTGCAGGGATCTCATTTGGGTCATGTTGTGGCTTTTGGGGGATTCTGGGGGGGTTGTTTGAGGTCGGTTTCTTTTTGCTCCTGGCTGCACACACCCATGACCTGCAGCAGTCCGCACCCCCGCCATGCCCCCTGAGAGCCTGGGGCTGTAGGTGTGCTGCTAGCTGGGAATACAAATCCGAGCAGGTAAGAGCTCCCGATGCCATGTCTTTAGCAGGGAATTTTCCAGCTGGCTGCCCGTGGGTCTCTGCACGCTCCCTTTCCCCCGGAATGCATGTGTGGGACTCTGTCCCCGGGAAGGGTTTGACGGGGAGGCTTCATCCTTTCAGTTTGGGGATTCTCGGTGGATGCTCGGCTCTTGGCTCCGAGGATGCTCTGGACCTGTGGCCAGATCCTCTCTGCACTGCACCTGTGGATAAGGCTGTGCCCGGCGGGGTCTGCAGGCTGGGGCAGGATCCCCCCGGGAAGAGAGGGAGCGCAGCCGGGTCCTGCTCGGGTGAGGCTCCCGGGGGTGTCAGGGCTCTCCCCTGGGGAGGGTCTGTCCTGCAGGAGCTGCGTGCTGCTCCTCCATCCCTCGGGAGCGTGCAGAGCTCGCCTGGCTCTCACACCGCCTTCCCTTAAGTTCTCGGTGGGGCAGGGGGATTTCAGCCGGGAACAAAAGCGCTTCGGGAGCAGCCCTCTGCCATCGGGCCCCAGGGCAGAACTTGGCTTGCAAGGAGAAAAAAACCCCAAAGCCAAACAGGGCAAAAGGCACAAAGGGTAATTTAACCCAATCTCTTTCCTGCCTGCCTCAGCCGTGCTCAGCGGGGCTGAGCCTCCTCGTTCCCCCTCCCTGGCTCCATTTCCAGGCAGGTTCTGTCCAATCACGGTGTGCTGGAGGGTTCTGCTGATGCAGCCCATCCCTTCCATACCACGGCAGCTCTGTAACTATAGATGGGTTTAGAAGCAGCATTTTGGGGGCTGCTTGTCCGGGCTTTCCTGCCCCAGCCCCGTCACGTTCCAATGGCCGGTCCCGTGCGGCTCCCTCTGCCTCCCGGAACGCTGCCCCTGTAAGTTCAAAGCAATGCAACTTTCTCGTCGTATTTCTTTTGAAATGTCCTAATTTCTAAGCAAAATGATGGCCTGACCCGTGCAATGATGGTGCCGTGCATGTTTTGTCTTGCAGAGTTGTGGTAAACTGAGCAAAATGCGCATTGAGAAACTCCTTGGACTAGAAATACCCTCCACCATCATTTTAGATCTGTGCTCATAGAGCTTTTATTGATTTGGGATGAAATATGGCAGGCAATCTATGAGGAGATGCAAATTCAAACAGGCAGAGCCTTTTCAGAAAATGCTGGGAATGTCAGAAGGGTCTGAGAGCATTCATTGTAGCCAGGTGCCTTCCTGGTGTGAGCTGAGAGGGTTTTTTAGTGTTGTGTAAAAAGACCAAGTCAGTTTTATTCAGTTCATACAGTCCCCAGCTAATGATGTACTGGGAACTGATCATATGGCAGAGCTTTGCCAGGCTGGGGAGGCTTTAATTATGTTTTTAACCTGTGAATGTGGTTAGTGTTAAAAGTGTGAGGCAGAAACTCAAGTAAATTCTGGGAATTATGCAATAGTTCTTGGGCTATCATGAAAAGAGGGCAATAGAAACAAACTGGTTTAAAGGTCTGCTTTTAATTAACTGCAGCCTCCTTCGATAAAAGCACTAACATGTGAAAATGGTTCTCAGAATAAAGATATTAAGCAGTGGTAATAAAAGCCACAGTCTGAATTTAGTCTGTTGAACCTGGAGTCCATGGGCAGGACCTGGAGGATGTAAAGAAATTCAGTGGGTGGTTCTAAAAGTGCCCTCTCATTCCTTGAACTTAACATCAGCTCGTGGAGGCTTGCTGGGCATCCTTGCATTTGCATTTTTACAGCAGACCTGAAATATCTGCAATGAACCCTGTCCTCAGGTCTGCCCTAGCTGGGGCTTCCAGGCCTGTTTTTGGTCCTTGTCCTTTCCTGGACCTCCCTTTCCCAGGCACTACCCAGCCCTTTCACCTGCCTGGAGGGGTTGGGTCTGTGTTGTTCCATGCCTGGAGCCATTCCCTGTTGTGCTGGCACCTCTGCAGGTTTGGTGGCTGTCCCTGGGGTGGGGACACTGCCCAGTGGGGTGACAGGGCCCAGTGGGTTCATCTCTGAAGCCCAGCAGTGAGTGATGCCTGGTGGAGGAGCTGGTTTGGGGCTCCCTGAGCCCTCTTCCTCACGCTCCTGTATTCCCGTGCCTTTGCCCGAAGTCCTTCCCTGCAGCAGGGCTTTGGATGCTCAGGAATGCAGGAAGGTTAAAATGTGAACAGGGTTTGCCTGTGGTCACTGGGTGTCCTGCAGGGTGGCTGGCACAGGTGACAGCAGGGAGGACATCTATGTGCATCTCCTCTCCCTGGGATCTCTCTCTCCTGGCTGCTGGAATGTTAAACCAGAACGTGAGGCAGCCCGAGGAGCTGGGATTCGTTCAGTGCTGGGAAGGGCTCTGCTGGTGTCCTGCACAAATCCAGCTTGGCTTCCTCCATCCCAGCCCCCATTCCCAGGGTCTGTGCCCTGCTCCTGCCCAGGGCCTGGCCCTGCAGGGCTCAGGGGGCAGAGGCTCCCGGGGGTGAGGAGCTGCAGGTGCCTAAAGAGGCTCTCTGCCCCTCAGGGTGTGCAGGGCTCAGCAGTCTGAGACCTCTCCTGCCAAGCCTTCAGCAAACAGAGGAGGAAAACCCAGCCCAGGTGAGCCCTGCTGGTGCTCCAGCCTGTCCCAGCACAGGGAGCTGCAGGTGCTGCTGTGACCCCACGGGCAGGGCTGGAATACTGCACGTGTTCCTGCTGCTAATTGGCAAATGTCCCCAAGGGTTTGAGGACGTGTCCAGAGGCTCCCAAGGATGTCACAGTAAAGTGTTCCTTGGGGTCTATTTATTCATTCAGGTCAGAGATCTGCTCTGACCCCTTTTAAAAGCAGCACTCGAGGAGAAATGGCCTCTCTTCTTTTCTCCCTGGATATCCCTGACCTCTCCAGGGCAGTGATTTCTCCATGAGAGCACTTGGCACATCAACCCTTATGCAAATGAGATTCCAAAGAGTTGATCAACCCTGCCAGGTATTAAGGTTGGGAAGAGCCAGCCGAGAGCAAATCCCAGAAAAAACAAGAAAATGAAGTCTCTAACTGTTTTCAATTATCCAGTGCCGCTGGTTCTCCTGGTGTTTCAGGAAGAAACATGGAAATCTCAGAGCAGAGCTTGTTTACAGAGTGCTTGTGGGTTCCAGGCCCAGCCAGCATCAGATTTCTCTTGTATGTTCCTTTCAAATAAAGGCTGAAATAAAAATAAGGATGCTGTAATTTGTGCCACCCCGAGAGCTCAACACTGCTCCAGCAGGAAATGATCCCTGGGGTTCCTGGAACAGCTTTACTGAATCTCCCAAGGAGCAGGAGCTTGCAGGGAAAGCAGCACAGCCTGACCCTGCTCTCCCTGACAGGAGAATTTGATCTGGGGAATTAGGGATGGTGAGGGGATCCAGCACAGGGAGTGCCCCAGAGCTCTGGGGTTTGGCCCTTGGAAAGGGTCCATTCCCAGGGGCTGCTGAGTGTGGGGCCACTGGATCACTGCCACAGGAGGGGCATGGGGATGGATGGATGGATGGATGGATGGATGGATGGATGGATGGATGGATGGATGGATGGATGGATGGACACACAGCACACAGACCACCTTAGGCAGCAGTGCTGCAAGTCCTGTGTGTCCAAGGCAGCTGACACTGCCAGTGCCTGCAGGAGTGGAGCCATTGGCACAACAGTCCCTGCACCCTTGGTCACCACAGCGCATCCCTGGGGTAGTGACAGCCAGCCTGGTGCCTCAGGACACCTCTGGTGGGACAGGCCTCCCTTTGGGTCTGCTCACCCTCTCCCAGCAGCCTGGGATCCTCCTTGGATGCCCTTGAATCTGGGCCATTGTGTCTGAGGACACTTTTCCAAGGAAGCTGCTGGCCCTGGATTTGCAGGGGAAGTGCTGGGAGTGGATCTTGGTTGGAGTCTTACACCACAATCCACCCCAGTTTATATAAAATTATTCCAGTGTTGGGGTTGCCCTCGTCTCTAATTCCCTTCTGCTCATTTCTGTGTGTTGGTGGCTCCAGTCCTCCCAGCTCCCAGGGAATTTTCTGTAGGAGCCATCAGCCATTGCTTTAAAAAATAACCCTCACCAGATGTCCCAAAGCCTCCTTTAAAGACGAGGTCTGGCAGAAGTCAGATTTATTGGGAGCAATTAATTGTCCTGCTAAGAGCCCTCAATGTTTTGGCATTTCATTAATAAGACGTAATCAACCACCAGGCTATTTGGAGTGTGTTACTCTGTCAGATCCGCTGTTAATTGTCATTATTTGATAGATTTCATGTTTATAATTACTGGTGTGTGACGTAGGGTGTGCTCTGAATAATCCATTGTGTATTGTTTTGTGAACCAGGGTGCTGGGAGTGCCAGGAATCGCTGCTGCTCATGTCTCCAGGGCTGATTTATGCCTGGCCAGGGAGGGAACTGGACAGGAGGGAACGAACAGAAGCTCAGAAAAGTCCCCTCTGGCCAGGCTCAGTGAGCAAACACTCAGCAGCTGTGAGTGGAGGAGAAAAGGGTTCAGCAGAGCAGGGAAATGTGTTAGGGATGGGTTATGGGGGTGGGGGTGACATTTCCTCCCTGCTTTGATGTGCTCTTCAGCTCAGAGCTCTGGGATATTTATTTTTCTTGCTGTCAACAAGGACCTCGTTCCCATCATTTAATTCTGAGTGATCTCGTGTTGTACTCAGGGAAAAAAAAAGAGCTGAGTACTCCAGAGAAAGAGAATTGGGATCTTTTTGTGTGTGAGCAGCCAGGACTGTGGGGTGGGGTCGGTGTGAGGGGCTGGGCAGGGCTGGGTGATGCCCCAAAGCCTCTCTGGCACCCCTGAGCTGCCCTGGGTGCTCAGCTGAACCTGCTCCCGCTGGCTTCATCCATCCTGACCCTGGGGAAGCTGATTTCTGGGAAGGGGGCCAGGAGGAGCCCCCTCTCCATGCTGCAGGATCCCTGGTGGGCACAGGGTGCTCCTGGCTGCCCTGGCAGCACGAGCAGGATGGGCTGGGCAGGGAAATGGGGCTGCAGGGGGGTGCAGTGCTGTGGGACCCAGCAGCTCCCCCAGGGCAGCTCCTCCTGGCTCTGGGGCTCAGGAGGAGCTCAGAGCCTCCAGTGTGGGAAACAATCCATCCACAGCCCCACATTTTCATTTTTTAACTCCACCAACATCTTCCAGTGAGGCACCAGGGCCTGGGGACAGGCTGGACGTGTCCCTCCTGGTCACACAGGACATGTCCCTCCTGGGATGTTTGTTCCAGAGGCTGATCAGCTTTGCCACGCGTAGTGGTTTTGGTTTGTTAATTTGAGGTTTTGTTAATTTTGAGAATTTTTGGTTAATGTACTAATGAGTGCGGTGGGTTTAGTGTTGGTTAATTACTAGTGCATTTACTTCTTGTTAGATAAGATTAGGAGAAAGGTAAAGTAGGTTTAAAACTTACAAAGGGTATAAAGAAAAATGTATTAATAGTAACCAAAAGAAAGAGTAATAAAGAGAAATAGGAATTAGAACAAACACTTTTCTTCTTACATTTTTTATAATTGATAATATAAAAAATAAAACTTAAAATTTTAGTTAGTTTACTATTTGTAGAATAGTAAACTAACTAAAATTACTAGGGAGAGAAGTCTGCCTCAATTCCCAATGTTCAGGTTCCTTCAGCTTCTCTTCTGCCTGGAGATTTGAGAGGTTTCTGGAGCCTGTGTCAGTTGCCTCTCCTAAATCCTTGTCACCTGGAAAAGGCTTTTATTGGGGACCCTGTGTGATGGACACTATGGCTGTCCCTGGTGTTCTGTCCCACAGGAGGGAATGGGAGGCTGGGCCTCCCCAGGGATAAAACTTTATTCCCAGACTGATTTCATTCATGTTTCCAGGTGAATTATTAGAGGGGGAGAAGAGATTAAAGATTTTTGTTGCATTGCTAGCCTTCTTTTTTTTTTTTTTTTTTTAACTTTATACCATCAACTCAGGCTTTCCAAACCTGGAAGATGGGATTTTTTTTACTAATCTTGGTTAAACACAAGTGGGGGCAGCAGCAGTGACAAAAGTGGAAGAGGGCAGCAAAAATCTGGGGGTTTCTGTCTGCAGAAGGTGAGGCTGAGCTCGGGAGCTGAGCGGAGGGCTGAGAGGGAGCAGGGGTGAATCAGTGCTGCTGGCTCTCTAACGGGGCACTTGGAGCCTGTTTGCCATGGAAAGGGGCTTTGTGCCCTTGGGAGGGCTGCTCTGCCCTGGGGACAGACACGGAGTTACCAGGTCCTTGCAGTCCTCTCCTCCCGGGCTCGGAGCGGGGATCAGCCCCACCACGGCTCAGAAATAGCAAACAGCAGCTCTGGTGGCTCTGTGTGTGCTCCCAAGCAGCTCCCAGACAGAAATGCTGGCTTTTACACCTGACCCAGCACCCTCAGCTCTCCCTGTCTGCCGGAATTCAAACAGCAGCAGTTGTGTCGAGATGTGATGTCTTTTCAAGTGCCCTTCCTCTGCTTTTTCATTTTGAATTTACTGCAGAAGGTGGGAAAAAACCCCAGCACAAAACCTTCTGAAGCTCCAAGTGCTTTGTAGCTCTTGAGCATGGAAGGTTGTGGCTCCTGAGGTGCTGTACATTACATGAGGTTGTCACTCACATCTTGTTTTCTGCCTTGCAGAGGATTTTTTTTCTTCCCAGTTACATCTTTGAATGATGAGAATGATCTGTTTGTAAAGGCTTTTTTACCCAGTGATCACCATGGGGTGCTTTGTTGTTGGCATCCCAAGGCAGGTGTGCCAGATCTGCATTTCCTGCCTGAATTAGAGGAACATTTTCTTAGGCTTATGCCAAGAAATGATCAGATAGAGCTCAAATGCCATGAAGGTGTGCTGGGGGCACTTGGGAATGTGATGGGTCAGGACTGGGAATGGTCCCTGGAGGTTAATTTGGATTTTACCTGGATCCCCAGCAGCAGGTGTTCAGTGAATCTCACGTGTGTGGGTTCAAATGTCGTGTTTGCAGTCCATAAATCCTTGTGAAAGGTGGAATTTGTCTGGGTTCATTTGCTGAAAATACGTGTGGGAAAGCCAGGTGTAGCCTCTGATAACCAGGCAGGAAAGGGGGAGCCCTCCTGTGTCCCACGAGAGCTCTCAGGGAGCTTTAGGGCTCCCTGCCCTCTCAGCCCAGCCTGAGCAACTCTGGCTGCCCAGCCCTGCCCAGAGGGTGCCGTGCCCTGTGCAGTGCCCTCTGCTCTCTCCTGTTAAATATCCCAGATGTGCCTTTCTGGGGGTTTGGGCTCTGAGATCAATAAAGATTGGGATCAGCAGTCAGCAATCACAGGCTTCCTGCAGGACTGGCCTCCCTGGGAGGATCTATGATCTATTTTAGGGTCTTATTTTAGAAGAACCAGACTTTATTTTTCCCCATCCCAAGGCTCCTTCCAAGTCCACTTCTCTTGCTTTGTAGTGCAGACCAAGCCTGAGCCTGCTCTCAGCCCTGGCTCTCTTCTCACCCCTAAGCTGAGCCTGGTTAAACCAGACCTGGGCAGTTCCTATCTGCAGCTTCCCCTTCACACCTTGCTGAGCTCCTCCCGAGCCAAGAGGAGCCCTCAGAGCCCTGCAGGCTCTGCCGTGGGCAGCTCGGGCTCAGATTGCACTCCAGGTGCCAAGTTTGTGCACAAAGTAAATTAAAAAAGAGAAAAAAAAATCTTTAAAGCTATTGTTAGCAGCAGGGAATGCAGGTGACAAGGGACAAAGTGACTCTTCCCAGCACACAGATTTTGTCTTCCCTGAACTGGGCTGGCTTCAAAGCAACTGTGGGGATTTAGTCCAGCTCAGCCTCTCCCATGCCAGAGGTTAAGCCAGGCCTAACCATGACCCTCAGCTGTCACAGCCTCCTTAGAGAGAGGGGGAAGCATGGAGAGCACCATGGAAAAGGACCAGAAATAGCAATGGAGCCTCTCTGGGAGGTGTCCCCTGGCTGGTGCCTTAAGGAGGATCAGATATCCCAGGGGTTTCCAGGTGACACCAGGCTCTGTTTGCTCTGCTGTCCTTTGGATCCAGCTGGATCACACAGCCTCCCTCTGAGGACAATGGCAGTGCCTCAATCCTGGGGAAAATGGGATCATTTCCTCCAGAGTCCCTGCTCTGCTTTGCTTTACATGTTCAAACTTTGCTGTGCCCAGGGAGAAGCATCTTCAACACTGTCACTTCACTTGATGAATTGTTAAAGGGTTTAAAAGTGACCTCAGGGACTTCCCAGCTCCTGTTCCAGTTTCCCAACTGCTCCCTGGATTTTCAATATATTCCTGGATGCCTTTCAGCCCCGAGGAAGGGCTAAGAGAACAAAGCTTGTGCTGGTGCTCCCCTCCTGTCCTTGGCCATCCACAGAGGTGTGCTTCCCGTTCTTCCAGCTCAGGCTCCCTCAGCCCAGCCTGTGGCTGAGCTGGAGATCTCCATTTTATCCTCATCCCACGTTTCCTCCTTTCTGCCTGCTCTGTTTGACACCACAGGGCTCAACATCCAGCTTGGGATCCTGCCAGGGTGCTCCCAACCCCTGGGATCCACGGAATTCCAGCCCCATGGGGAGGGCAAACACAGGATTCTGGCTGGGTGGGACACCCAGGCAGTGCCAAGGAGGTTGTGTGTTCCATTCCTGAGGCTGGAAAACCAGGATGGACTCCCCAGATCAGAAGAAATTGGTCCCAGTTCCATGTCAGAGATGGATCCTGGAACCTCGTGTTTAATGGTCATGTGGGGTTTCGTGGGCTCTGAGCCTTTTTGGGAAGAGCAGCACAGGGGCTGGTGAGGAATGGGAGCCACAGACACGTGAGCAGTGTGGAGATGGCTTTTTTTATCCTGATGGAATACTGCTGATGAAAGCCTTCTAAATTCCACAAAGGTGGCTGTGCTGAGAGGCAGGAGTGAGGCTGGCAGGGCATGATGGGGGTGGGACCTGCTGGGAGCCTGGCACAGGGACTGGAACCTGCCAGGGGACCATGGGGACAGTCCTCAGACCTGGTGAGGGGCTCTTTGAGTGCCTGGGTTTGAACAGACAGGTGTCTGCTAAGGAAGGCAGGAGCTTCCCTTCAAATGGGAAATGTAAACCCCTCCCTCTGAATTATTATAATTTTGAAATTAAGGGGCTCTCAGGCAAAGATATGGGAATAGGAATAACAGTTCTGTAGTAGGAAAATTAAAAATACAAATTCAATAATACAAACTAAAAACCAAACCAAACACTACTGCCGGAGTCAGAAAGAATAGGAGCTGAGCCCCTGTGTGTCAGGGTGGTGGCACAGTCCCATCCCATGGGGGCTCAGCCCTCCTGCAGTGCCAGCTGTGCTTCTGCTGGAGCAGGGATCCTGCACAAGGGGGGAGTTTTCCTCTGCAGCTCCAGGGCTGCTGGAGATGGGCCTGCTCTTCCTCTGGGAATGCAGGGCAGGAGAAAGCTGCTCCTCTGGGCATGCAGTGGGCAAAGGCTGCTGTGCTGTTCCAGGCTCAGATTGGATCCAGGTAGGAATGCTTGGCTCCTGCCCTGGGCACAGCATCTCCCCATGGGATGCTGGAATTTGATCAGCCCTGCAGGGACACTCAGTGGCCATGGACAGCAGAGATCTCCTGGAGGGAGGATTGGCTGTGGGAGAGGTAAAGAAAACTGCCCCATGAACAGCAGAGAACTGCCCAGCTCTGACAGAGGGTGCTAGAACACACACCCCCAGCTGCACTTTTCAGCCTTAGACATTGAGGTACCATGGGGAGATCTCCACACATTTGGTGAGGGGTTCTTTGAGGGATTTCTGCTTTAATGCCAATGTTTCTGTGGTATTTTCGTGATGTTATTTAAGGGGATTGCACTGCTCCCAAATCCCCACACTGTGTTTGGTTTGCAAGGTGCCTGGTGGAAAATGTGTCTGTGCTGGAGAGCAAAGCCCAGCCCAGCTCCCTGCTCAGGAGCTGTTGTCCAGCTCTGGAGAAGGGCCAGGAGTGCCAGGGCCACCCTGAGGAGGGGGCACAGTGCTCAGATGGAACATTTGGAGAGGCAAAACGCTGTCAGTGCCCTGCCCCAGCCCCTGCTGCTGATGGTGCCCGGTGTCACCTGGGGGATGGGGCCAGCCGTGGTTTGAGGGTCCCAGGGCTCGCTGAGCACTGGGAGCAGCAGCCACAGGGAACCTGCAGGAGGTTTCTGTGCTTCTGACATGGACACTGAGGCTGCATTCAAAATGTCTGTCCCAGAATCCCAGAATGGCCTGGTTGGGAAGGACCCACCCAGTGCCACCCCTGCCACAGGCAGGAACACCTCCCGCTGTCCCAGGCTGCTCCAGCCTGGCCCTGAACACATCCAGGGCTGGGAATCCCAGCCTGGACCAGTCTGGCTGTGCCAGGACAGCGCTTTTATCCCAGACAGGCACCTACACATTCCCATGGAGCTTTTATGGATCCCACCCTCAAGGGCTTTCCCACCCTGGTGCTTTGGAGCTCTGCCCCACCTGTCCCTCCTGGGCCCCTTTTCGCTGTTTTCTCCCCCTTTGAGGCCTGGGTTTGGCTGCAGGTTCCTGTCTGAGGGTGCTGAGTGTTCCTGAGGCACAGCTCCACATCCCTGGGGCCTCTGGCACGGGAGCTGGGCCCCCTTGGAGCATCCCTTGTTAGAGCTGAGAGGTGCTGGATTCCAGAGGCTCTGCAGGGTTTCTGCTGAATGATGTTACAGCTTTAAAACCCTAATATACCCGGGCAGCAGAATTTAATCCAGCACTTCTCACTCCAGGGTATCATGGCTCTCCTCCAGCACTAAAACACACCACAGGATCCAGGTAGGAGCTGATTTTCAGCTCTTCAGCCCTCAGGGGAGAGGCATTGTCATTTTTTTTTTAATGGTTGTAGAAGCCAAGGCTGTGCAAGTGATTTCAGGAATGTTTTAAATCCATGGTTAGCTGCTATTCCATCTGTGGCTGAGCTCAGGGGCTGCAGGGCTGGGGTTTCCTTCACCCAGGGGCTGGGCCAAGGAGTGCCAGAGCCCAGCCCCGCAGCCTCACTGAGCCTGCAGCCCAAGCTCAGCCCAGGGGAGACTGAAACTCCTGTCAAGGGATTTGGAAATTCAGTGTAATTGCTTTGAGCGATTCTTGGGGCTCTCCAAGGGTTGGACTCGATGACCCTTGTGGGTCCCTTCCAACTCTGTGCTTACCCTGGGGGGTGATTGTCCAGAGAAAACAGGAACTGGTCACTGCCTGGATGGTTTGTGGTGAGCCTGGGAACAAATGAAGGCGGTGCAAAGGGCTGGAAGTGTCTGTGCATGAGAGCAGAGCTGGCATTGCCTCTCAGTGTCCCTTGGGCAGGTACAATTCCCATTTTAGTGCCGAGCAGGTGTCAGAGGGAGCAGTGTCTCAGAGTGAAACCCATGAATTGGCAAGGGCTGGGAAATTACAGATGTGCTTAATGAAACAGAACCCCTTGTTTACGTTCCTAATGTGCTGCTGGAGCAAACTGGCTCCCAAATAAAAATACTTAAAATTACGATTAGGATTTATTTACATAATTACTGCCAGAGAAGTTCCTGGAGCGTGCTGAGCAGTGCAGGAGGAGCCTCCTGCTCTCCCTCTGTGCTTGCCTGTGTCTCCAGGTTGGTTTGCTGCTGGGGGGCCTCTCAAAGCTGCTCCCAGCCCAGGGAGCAGGAAGGCTTTTGTTCCCACTGAATCCATCTGTATTGTCTGTATGTTTGGGTTGTTGGCTGAGGCACAGCCAGATCATCCTGGTGCTGCTGGCTGGAGCAGCATTCCAGAGCTGGCACCTCCTCCTGGGCACAGAACCTGGCAGCACCGAGGGTGGGCTCTGAGCAGCCCCTGCCCTGTGCACTGAGAGCCCTGCTGGCCTTCAGAGCCACTCCCAGCCCGTCCTGGCCACCTCCAGCCCCAGGGAGTCCCGGCCAGCTCTGGGGACTCCGCTGATTGATTTCTGCTGGAAATGTGCAGCTCAAAGCACAACAGGCCTGGGATGAGCTTGTGCTGATTGAATCCAGCCCTGGGCATGAGAAATCTTCCTCTTAATATTTCAATTGACTTTGGCAAACTCGCCTCCTCCTTGTGTCTCCTAAATCAGGGTGAGTGCTGCTGACAGTAATTCCCACTCCTGTCTGGGCAGTGCCTGCCCTTCCCTGGGGCTGGGACCTGTGGGGTTTGCAAACACCTCCCTGCTCCAGCCTCCCGTGGCGAGGGATTTCTCCTCAGCTCTCCGACCTGGGAGAGGGGAATGTTCTTGGGGGGCCCTGCTCCAATGTGGATGTTCTCCTCCCAGAGGGGTCTGGAGCTGGGGCCCTGCAGTGACAAACTCCTTGCTCAGGGTGGTTGGCTGGACCCTCTGAGGGGGCTGCATGCTCCAGGTGGGGTCTCAGGGGTGCCAGACCCTTCCCTGCCTTTGGAAGTTGTGCTGCTGGGCAGCACTTGGGGCTGCCCCTGGATCCCTGGCAGTGCCCAAGGCCAGGCTGGACATTGGGGCTTGGAGCAGCCTGGGACAGTGCGAGGTGTCCCTGCCATGGCAGGGTGGTTCAGGATAGGTTTAAGGTCCCCTGCCACCCAAACACTCCAGGGTGCTGTAACCTGTTACCTGCAGGTCGGTGCAGTGCTCTCTGTAATTATTACCAAGGCTGAAATCTGCAGGCTGAGTGTTGGGAAATCCTGTTTTCCTAAGGCTCCACTGCTCTGGCTCCCCTCGCTCCTCTCCAGCAGCCAGAGGCAGCATCTGCTTTGCTGTTTGCTCCTGCCTCAGAGCCTGGCTCCGAGCTCAGCCCACCGCTCTCACACTCCCCCGCAGCCTGGGCTGCTGCTCCAGGCCAGCCTTTGCTCCATCCCACGAAACAAAGGCAGATAACCCCAATGACCCTCTCTTTTCCCGTTTTGGTGGCAGGGAGAAGATGCCATTCCACCATGTGACAGCTGGCTTGTTGTACAAGGGCAATTACCTGAACCGCTCGCTCTCGGCCGGCAGCGACAGCGAGCAGCTGGCCAACATCTCCGTGGAGGAGCTGGATGGTGAGTGCTGCTGGGGCTGGGCCTGGGCAGGGCTGCCCTGCACCTCTCCCTGGGGGAGCAAGGCACCTGGGAAGTGGGGTGGCTCAGCAGGTCAGGGACACAGAGAACGTCCCTGACCAAAGCTGTGCTGGGAGCTATGGAGTGATTTTAGTCTTAGCTTTTGTCCTTCTGCGGCTTTTTGAAACATAAAGCCTGTGTTTTATGGGAAAAAATGAGAAAATTTAGGGTCATACTGCCCCAAAGATGTCTTTAGCTTTCCCTGGGACCCTGCAGAGCTGAGTCTGTCTTCCCACCAAGTCTCATTTGCTTTGAGGCCTTCCCAAAGGGAGGTTCCTCTCCGTGTCTCAGGGTAAGAAGATGCATGGAGGTGCCTTGCGGCTTAAGAAGATGGAAAGAGCTTTAAAATTCCATTTTCCAAATCAGTGGTAGGGAGCACAGAGCAGCCTTAGTCTGGCATGGGCCATCAGGAAGGTTGTCCACATGTGCTGCCTGGAGGATCCCATCATTTCCCCCTGGAAGCTGCTGCTGTCAATCCTCTCTGCCCTGGCCCAGGATGTGTGGCCAGAGGTTCAGGCTGAAGGTCTCTTTTGTAGAGGATTTGTGGCTCACCAGGGTCATTTCTGAGTTAAATAATTAGAGTTAATGTTGTTGAGTATTGTGGAATGAATTGGAGCTCTTGGTTTGCTCTCCAGTGGACACTTGGTACAAGCCATGGTCACAATCAGGGGCCTCCAGGGAGAACTTTTTGAGGGAAGGATCAAGGGAAGGGTGCAAAGTGAAACTGGTCCTTCCAGGACAGCCTGGGGCATTTTGGAGAAACAAGAGGCCAACATTTCTGACCACCCTGCCCCTTTTCTTGTGTGCTTTGGTAAATCAAACCTCCATTTCCCAGCCTTTCCACCTCAGAGCCTTTGGATTTGGGTTTGTGAGCTTTACATGAATTTAGCTCAGGTACCAACTGTGTTTTCCTCTTCCCAGTGAGGGTGTGAGGACACAGCTCAGGTGAGAGACAACTGAGAAACTTCAGTGCAGCTTGGCTCAGACCCAGGAACCCCAGCACTGCCAAGGTCACATTCTGGGCTCTTCTCCCGGAGCTTGGCTTGCAGGTCTGAGTTCAGCTGAACTGAGGTGGCTCAGCTTCTCCTCACCCCAAAGATGCCAATAGCATGGCCAGGCCCAGCTTTGCCCTGTCCCTGTGTGGGATCAGGAGCTGATGAGCACACAGAGGCAGGAGGAGCTCCTGCAGCTTGCTCCAAGCACAAACAAGGATTTTCCGTTATTCCTGTCCCCATTAAAGCACGAAAAGCTGCTGGAATTGCCTGTTAGGTTTGCAGAGACCTGTCAGGAGCTGCTTCAAATGGCCCCGGGGCTGGGAGCCCTGGCAGGGCCAGGCAGGGCACGGGGGATGCTCAGATGTCCCTGCTGTGCTCATCCCTGCCCTGCTTCCCCCGTCCCGACAGCGTGGGAACCGGGCTGGGCTGGGCTGGGTCAGGGAAGGGAAGGGAAGCCAGCCTCAGTGCCCTTGCCCCGAGAGGGAACGGGGCTGGGCTGGGTCAGGGAAGGGAACCGGGCTGGGCTGGGCTGGGTCAGGGAAGGGAAGGGAAGCCAGCCTCAGTGCCCTTGCCCTGCTGTGCCGGTGCCGAGGATCCCGGAGCCCTCGGGCACGGCTCGGGGCTGCGGGAGGAGCTGGAGCCCAGCCCGCCTGCCCCGGGAGAATCCGCGCTCCAGAGCTGCGGATCGCCGCGTTAATTAACGGCAAACGAGGGAAATGAGGAGTGGAGGAGCCGCCCAGAGCTGCTGCTGTGTCCCACTGCAGGGGCCGTTGAGGGAAATGAGGAGTGGAGGAGCCGCCCCTGCAGAGGGAGCAGCCCAGAGCTGCTGCTGTGTCCCACTGCAGGGGCCGTGCCGGAGCGCGGGGGCATCGCTGTCTTCTCTCACTCCGGGACTTGGGCACAGCTCTTCACCTCGGCACCCATTTATTCCCTCCTGTCAAGCACAGGCTCGCTCTTTTCCTGGCAGCCTGTCCCTACACCTCTCTTTGTGCCTTTGCCGTGGGATGTCCCAGCTCTGGGACACACCGAGCTCCCCCTCGGGTCATCTTCTTCCACCTGCGAGCACAGCAGTGGCACCAGATCGATCCGTGTCTGAAAAGCCAGGGCAGCAGAAGAAGCTGGAGATGCTTTTCCATGTGCCAGCAGTGTTCAGCCTCTGGAATTTATATTTAAAATGAAGTCAGCAGTCTCCATCTCCCTGTGTTTTGTCTCTAATACCAGATCAGTGCCTGACTGTGCTGGTAATTGGGGAAGGTTCACTGCCCAAACCCCAAACAGAATTAGTCTTTCTGCCTTTAAGCATAAACTGTCTGAGGATGAGTAACAAAATGTTCTTCCTTGAGAAGTTAATGTCAGGCTATTGGAGCTCTGTGGATGGATCAAGCTGTGAGAGCTCGATGCCAATAACAGATTTGCATTTCATCTTCCAGGCTGGGGAAGAGATGCCAAAATTCTCCTTGGTTTCTTTTTCAATGAGATTTTGGTCCTGAGGGAGTTCCAGCCTATTGAGAAATTCCAGTCACACAGATTAAATTATGATAGGTTTGGAGCTGGAGGAGTCACTGGGAATTTTCTATAATGTTCCTCTGCACTCAAGGCTCCAACAAGTGCCTGATCTGTTGGGTTCTTTCCAGCAGATTTCTTTTTTTTTCTGTGTCTGGCTCTGCATGTGTCAGCACTGTTCACTTGGGAAGGGTTTCTGGGATCCTGCAGGGGGAGGTGCTGCAGCCTGACCCTGCTCCCAGCTCATCCTACAGGGAATAGCCAGGAGTTCTCCCTGTTTCAGTGGAGGAGAACAGGGAGATCAGGAGATGGAAAAGAGCTCTGGTTTTGAGTGGTGTAACGGGGAAGAGCCCAGGGCTTGAGGTGAACACTCAGAGTGCTGCTCTGCCTCTTCTCTGAGAGGTTATTCTCCAAATGAATATTCAGAATCCCAGAACGGTTTGGTTGGAAGGGACCTCAAAGCCCATCCAGTGCCACCCTGTCCTGGCAGGGTCACCTCGCACTGTCCCAGGCTGCTCCAAGCCCTGCCCAGCCTGGCCTTGGGCACTGCCAGGGATCCAGGGGCAGCCCCAGCTGCTCTGGGCACCCTGTGCCAGGGCCTGCCCATCCTCACAGGGAACAATTCCCAATATCCCATCCAGCCCTGCCCTCTGGGGATTGCAGTGGGAGCAATTCCCTGTGTCCTGTCCCTCCATGCCTTGTCCCCAGTCCCTCTGCAGCTCTCCTGCAGCCCCTTCAGGCCCTGCAAGGGGCTCTGAGCTCTCCCTGGAGCCTTCTCCAAGTGAACAATCCCAAATTTCCCAGGGGAGGAGCTCCAGTCCCTTTATAAACTTCACAGCCTCTTCTGGCCTTGCTCCAACAATTCCCTGTCCTCCCCATGCTGGGGACACCAGACCTGTGTCCAGTTTCCCAGGTGAGGCCCCAGGAGAGCACAGGAAGTTTTTCCCTGCTGCAGCAGCCGTGTGCCATCCCCAGCTCCGCTCTGATCTTCCCACGCTGCTGGAGAGGAGAGGAGAGGTCACTCTGCTCAGGGGTGTCCATTCCCAGCAGCAGGTTTGCTGTTTGTGGGGCTGGATAGTGTGAGGGTGTTTGGGAGCTGTCACAAAGGGAATTAACTTGCCCAGAGCTAAATCAGGAGATCCTTATCTTGGTAACTCTGGGTAAATAACAGAGCTGGAAGTGGCAGGGCCAAGAGGCTCAGGGGCTGGTGGGGCTGCAGCCCCAGGAGCAGGGCTGGGGACACTCTGGGGACACTCTGGGGTCACACACCCCGGGTAAAATGGCCCAACACCACCAACACAGCTGTGCCATCCTAACCCTGCCTCTGAAAATCAGCCCAGGTCTGGAAGTGGCACCATAACCTGGCTCTGAGGGACTGGAAGGGTCTGGGGTGGATGTTACTGCCACATGCTTGGAGGTTTCTATGCATGAAATGATAAATTCAGGCAGGGAGGGGCTGTTTTACATAGATTTTCTGGCTCTTGTTGGTTGACATGAAATCATGGCACAGTTTGTGCAGACTCTGAGCTTTCCACGTCCCTTTCAAGGCAGCTCCTGTCCTCACGTTCTGAACCATCAGGAGTATTTTTAATAAAAAATGCTGGATGGAAATAATCATGTCAAGCTTGAGTCATCCACCTCCACAGGCACTATCTAAAGGGTATTGTCAGGAGGGAAAAACATTTCCAGAGTGGGAATGTGACAAATCTCACCTGAAGGGAGGCACATGCATGATAAGCAGGCTTGGGGGAGATGCAAGTGGGGCCTGGCAGAGAAACCCAAATGTGAACCATGGCAGCAGCATTTGTCCAGGCAGACATCCCAACGAATCCTTCCCTGAGCCAGGTTCCTTTGGAATCAGCAGGAGGAAATGTTGCTGCAGGGCAGTGCTGGCTTCTGGTGCCTCACCCACGGAGCTCTGCCTCAGGTGGGGTTGGGGTGTCTGTAGGGTTTTTTCTAGACTTTTGGGCCTCATATAGAATTCACAGAATCACAGGGTTGGGAGAGACCTTAAAGACCACAGAGTCCAACCCAGCCCCAACCCCTCAACTCAACCCTGGCCCCCAGTGCCACATCCAGGCTTTGGTAAACACACCCAGGGATGGTGACTGCACCACCTCCCCGGGCAGCCAGTCCAGAACTTTGTCACCTTTTCTGTAAAAAACTTTTCCTAGTATCCCACCTGTATTTCCCTTGGCCCAGCTTGAAGCTGTGTGCTCTGGTTGTGTCAGTGCTGCCTGGAGAAAGAGCCCAGCCCCACCTGAGCACAAGCACCTTCCAGGAGCTGTAGAATGATGAGGTCACAGCACAGCCCCTAAGGCTGAGCTCCAGGGTGGCAGTGCCAGGGCTGTGCCTGGTTGAACTGGAGGTGTGAGCAGAGCAGGCCAGGGAATGCTGAGGTCACAGCACAGCCCCTGTAGGAGCTCCAGGGTGGCAGTGCCAGGGCTGTGCCTGGTTGAACTGGAGGTGTGAGCAGAGCAGGCCAGGGAAAGGGGCTGCAGGAGCTTGGCATGCAGGGGAACACAGGGCAGGAATGTGGGGACTTCCCTCACCAGGAGGCTTTTCCATCCTTATGGATGACAAACCACAGCAGGTGCCTGATTTCTGCTGCTTCTTCCCAGCACGTCCCCTGTGTCAGCAGCTCTCTGCTGGTCTCTCTTTCCTGGGTGGAGAAGACATCCCTGAGCAGCTCCTGAGTCACTGGAAGCAGCTCCTGAGGGAATTTAGGGGTCCTGGCTAAGTGCTGCTCCACAGGGAGTGGGACCAGCAGCTGTCTCCTGCTGGCCAGTGATGCAGGCAGAGCCAAGGGGCTCAAGGGCTGGCGGGGCTGGGGACACTCTGGGGACACACACCCCAGGTAAAACGGACCAACATCACCAACACAGCTGTGCCATCCTAATCCTGCCTCTGAAAGCCAGCCCAGGTCAGGCTGTCACCCTCCTCTGGTGACACATCTGGTGACAGTCCTCGGGTGTTGGGAGTGCTGGCAGGGAGGGGCCGTGTCCTGCAGGGCTCTGTCACCAGCCAGGCTTTTGGGGGCCATTATTTGCCAAAGCCCTGAGGGCCAGGGGGCTGGTGCAGAGCTGGGTCTCTGTGCTGTTTCCAGAAGGGCTCGGTGAGGTTGCCTGGCTGCAGGCAGAGCTGCTGTGCCACAGCTCCTGTCCCTCTCTGAGGGCTGAGTTTTCCCTGGCACTTTCATCCTGCAGGTGGGCATGGCACAGAAGGGAAAGGGGAAAGGGCAGGGCCAGTCCCTCCAGCCTGCCCAGCTGGGATTGACTGGTTCTCTTTGGTGTTCCAGGTGGGATCCAGGCAACAGGAGCAGGAATGTGCTCCAGGAGGGAGAGCCAGGGGAGACAGGATTAGTCAGGGCTGAGTCATGGAGCAGCAACAGGCTGAGCCTGCTGGGCTCCAGGGAGAGGGAAAATACCTGGAAAAGGGGAAAGGAATGGAAATGGAAAAGGAAATTCTCCTGGGATAGGATATGCTGTGGACATGGATCCCTGCAGAGCTCCCCAGGAGCTCAGTGCAAGCCCTGCCAGCATTCATGCAGTGCCTGGGACTGTGTAAAGCTCATTTGCTGTTTCCCAGAGCTTTTCCAAGGGAGCTTCATCACCAGTGTTGCTGCTGTGAGTGGCCACAGCTGGAAATGGAATTATTCCTGTCTGCTATTGAGCTGTGATGGGGTTTCATGTCCCTGAATATCAAACTGTGCCAGCACCATGCCCAGGCTGCTGGGGACAGGAGCAGCTCTGTCTGTCCCTTCTGCTGAGCTCCTTCTGCCAATTTTCCAGCTACAGCTTGGAATTCCAGAGTGGATTTCCTTGAGACTTGGGAGTTCCAGGTATGGAGCAACCTCCCCAAAGAAATGATAAAATCTGGTGCAGTGTTGGTGTTCTGAGGATCACAGAATCCTAGAAAAGTTTGGAGGAAAAGGAAAGGAGTGGAAGGGACCTCAAAGCCCATCCAGTGCCACCCCTGCCATGGCAGGGACACCTCCCACTGTCCCAGGCTGCTCCAATCCCCAGTGTCCAGCCTGGCCTTGGGCACTGCCAGGGATCCAGGGGCAGCCACAGCTGCTCTGGGCACCCTGTGCCAGGGCCTGCCCACCCTCCCAGTGAATTCTGGAGGAATTCTTGGGTTGCAGGTTCCCATTTGCTCCAGAGAGTTCCTGGATGGGGATGGGGTGTGTCCCTGTCCCTGGAGCTGTGACAGCTGAGCCTTGGGGAGGCTGCAGGGATCCCCCAAGGCAGAGGTTTGTGTGTCATTCCCTGTGCTCTGTCCCATCAGGATTCTCCAGCATTGCTGGGAGCACTGGCTGAGGGGAGGCCCCTGCCCAGCACAGCTCCATTCTCCTGAGCTCCCTTTGGGAATCCTTCCCTGAGGCAGCCAGGTCCTGGGAGCCACAGCCACTCTTCCAGAATCACCAGCCTTCCCCCTCAGCCACCAGGAAAGCTCTTTTTCCCTGAAATTGGCATCACTTCCCTCCCCAGACAGGCAGAGCAGTGTGTGCACCCCCAAAGGGTGGGAGCACAGGGGGTCTGCAGAGGAATCCCAGGCTCTGAGGGTTTGAGCTGCTGCCTTGCCAGGAGCACAGGAGCTGGGGATGAGCCCTGAGCACTGGAGCTTCCCAGCAGGAGGGTGGCAGAAGCTTTGGGTGGGGGCAGCTCCAGAACAAGAAGTATTTCCATTCTCCTTTACATCCCAAGCCTTGCACAAGGAGGCTGGACTTTGGCAGGTTGATTTTCCAGGGGGACAAACCCAGCCTTGGGAAGGGCTCAGGGGCTCTGCTCCCCCTGTCCCTGCCAGAGGGGAATGTGTCACCTGGACTCCCTGCCCCCAAAATGCTGGAACAGGCATCAGCAGCATCTCCAAGGAAAGAGTCCTTGCAGCAAGGGAGCACAAATAAAATGGGATTGGCTGCCAACAAATTAAAATGACAGGGACACCATCTGGACAACAATTAAAGGGATGGTTTGAGCTCCAGCTATGCTGACACAGTTTGGGAACAGGCTGGTGAGACAGGGAGTTACTGGGGGGGATATTCAGATATCCTTGGGCAGGGCTGGAGGACTGCTGGATTACTGTCGTGGAGATGGAGCCTGTTTGAGCTGGAAAAAGATGGATTTGGGGAGAGGGATCTAAAGCATGCCTGGGTGCAGCTCCTTTCGGGCCTGCTGTGGGTGTCTCCCAGCAGAGGTGCTGCTGAGGCATTCCATGGATCCTGCCAGGCTGATGCTCCTGTGGCTGGGAACTCTCTGCCTGTGCCCCCTCCAGCCATGGCAATGGAGCAAATCCACATCAGGAGCTAAACTGCCCTAAAAGGCATTTCAATCTGGCTGTGACACATTTATCCAATTTTTAATAGGGAATTTTAATTTTTGATGCAAGCTTCTAGGCTGGATCATTAATTTTACAAGTTCTTCAGTCCCTGGTGTTAAAGCTGGGTTTAGCAAGTCTCTGCTATTCCATGAAGTGCTCCTGGATGTACCCAGGAGTCTCATCCTCACCTGCTGCCTTATTGCTCTGCTGAGCTGGCCTGGGACAGGGTTCCTGCAGCCCAGAGCTGTGAGATTCCCTGGACATTCCCTGGACATTCCCTGGACATTCCCTGGAGGGTGAATGCCTCTGTGTCCCCCATTTCCAGGAGGGGAAGAGCTGTGCATTCAGGGAGCTGTTGGTGTGTTGTGCACACCCAGCCAGGTCCCAAACACATCATTCCTGCTGGCCCAGCTCCCAGGGATCCTTTGGGATGTCCAGAGCATCTTTCCCTGGCAAAGGGAGGCATCAGTTCCTGCTGAGGCTTTTGGGGCTGGGCAGGGTTGGCAGTGCCACAGGAACAGATGTGGGACATCCCTCCCAACCCATAAGGGATCCTCCTTGGGATCAGCTGGGAATTGTCCCAGCCATCCTGGCCACAGGAGTGAGGCCCTGGAGAGACTTCAGTGCTACAGAAGCCACAGCAGCTCTGGGGACTCCAGCAGCTGGTCCCCAGCTGAAAATGCTTCTGAAAAGCCATTTCTTCCTATTTAACTGCACAAACAGAGGCACAAGCCTGGCCTTTTCCCTGGATTTAAACTGCCTTAGGCATCCCTTGGTGGCACTGAGTGCTGAGCTAATGGTTCACTCTTTATTTCAGTTCTGGGGCCTCTCAGTGCTGGGCTCAGGAGCTCAGGGAGGGCTGGGACAGGGGCTGGCCAAGCTGCCAGTGGAGGAACTGGCACAGGGAGGGCTCTGGTGGATCCCAGCAGGGCAGCCCTGGGTGCAGAGCCCAGAGCAGGGTGGACATGAGGGGCCCGTGGGGCTCTGCCCACTGAGACAGGGTCTGGGAGTTGGTCTTTGCAGATCCATCTCTTAATTACCCTGATTCAGAATCCTGCAGGGCCTGGAGATGGTCCTGGTGCTCTGCCCACCAGGCTGGTGGGGCAGTGCAGTGCCAGGTGTCCCTGGGGCTGTGGGGACAGGGATTTCAGCCAGGAGGTGACATTCACTCAGCACACCAGCTGGAATGCAGCCCAGCCCAGCAGAATACTGAGAGCAGCCTCCTCCCCAAGGCACAAACCCCTGCACAACCCACTGAATCTGCACAGGGGAGTGTTCAGGAATAAGGGGGTTTGGGGGTTAGGTGTACACTGGAGAAGCAGAGTGACAGATCCCTGTTCATCCTTCACTGGGATCTTCTGGCTGTCATTGATGTCCCTGTGCCTCAGTTTACTGGGATTTGGGGAGGGGGAGAAGCTACCACAGCCCTGGGAGCTGCCAGAGCCTCTCTGTGGCTCCTGCTCCCCACGAGCACTGGCTTGGCCTGGACTCCCCAGTGCCCATGTGCTGTGTCCCTGCTGGTGACACGGGGGGTGGCACAAGGTCCTGGCACAGCGCTGCTGAGGGGCAGAAACCCAGACACAGAGGGTCTCACCTGGTGCTTTTGCAGGGCTTTTCCCAGATGCCGTGGGAGCAGAGCCTTTGGAATCAGCACCACACGTCCAGGCCGCTGCTCCTGCTTTGGGGTGGGGACACAGCCCCTGGCACTGCAGGATCCCAGCCCTGCTGCTCAGGGAACATCCATCACCCCCAGGGCTCTGCTGGGGGACACTGCAGTCCTGTCCCCATGTCCCTGTGGGCCACAAAGTGCCTTTCCTGTCCTGAGGCCAGGCCAAGGGCCCTGGCACAGCGGGCAGGGTGTGAAGCCAGCAGAGGGGTGTCAGCATACCGGGAATTAAACCTGCTCGTCCTCTCCCCCTGGCTGCAATCCTCTGTTTGCCAGCTCCCCTTGCCCAGACGTGGCTCCTGACACAGCTCAGCCTCAGCTCAGATGACAAGAGGTGCCAAGGCTGGGTTCATTAGCTGGATTGTGCAAGGATGTCCCTCAGGATCTGCACTGCACGTTCCCAAGGTCAGAGCTGGGGAAGCAGGAGAGGAGGAACAGGGGGGCTGTGCCCCAGGGGGATGGGGCAGGACGGGTGGGAGGGAGCAGAGAGTTTGGAGCTGGGAGGAGCTGAGAGGAGCAGCTGCCTCCAGCCTTGGATTTGCTGTCCCTGGAGCCCACAGCCTGCAGGGAGACATTCCCAGGGCCTGGGGATGGAGCAGGAGCCCAGTGGCAGTGCTGCTCTCCCAGCTCTGCCTTTGGTGCCATCACAGTGGGTCTGCAGGAGCCCTTGGAAGTCCAGCCTTGGACACCCACCCATGGGGTGCCCCTCTGCCAGGGACCGTGGTGCTGCCAGGGCTGTGCAGGGCTGCAAGGCCCCCAGCCAGGCTGTGAGGGACAGGCATGCTCTGGGAACAGCAGGAGAGCTCAGTTCCCTCTGCTTCCTCATCCAGCCCTGGATACCAGGAGTGCCCAGGGGCACAGGAAGTGTCCAGGGGCACAGGAAATGTCCAGGGGCACAGGGAATGTCCAGGGGCACAGGGAATGTGCAGGGGCACTGGGAGTGCCCAGGGGCATGGGGAATGTCCAGAGGCACAGGGAATGTCCAGAGGCATGGGGAATACCCAAGGGCATGGGGAATGTCCAGAGGCATAGGGCATGTCCAGAGGCATGGGACTTGTCCAGGGGCACAGGGAGAGCAGCAGAGCTCCCTGGGCCAGGCAGGAGCTGCAGTTTTGGAACGCTCTGGGAGCCCTCAGTGCCAGCACAGCCACTGCAGGGTGAGAGCACTGCAGCTCTTAGGGCTGGTGCCAGCCTGGCTCAGGTTGCTCTCTCTCCAAAGGAAATGAGTTAAAGCTGAGCCGTGGTTTTGGCAGGCTGAGCTCAGCCCAAGGTCCTGCCCTCCCTCCTGGCTGGGAGATGCTGGGCAGGGAGGGCTGGCCAGGGGCTGTCTGGGCCACTCCAGGTGGGATTTGGGGCACGAGCCGAGCCAGGACCTCTCTGTCTGCCTTGGTCTCCTGTTCACCCCACTCTGAAGGGCTCTTGTGGCCTGGACCCAGCTGAGGGACAAAAGGGAGGGACAGTGGCAGTGCTGGGGCAGCAGCAGGACCCTCATGAGCACCACATGAAGCAACACTCAGAATGACAGGAGATCGTGGAGCTCAGTGCCCAGGTCTGCAGCCCTGGCACATTGTCCAGTGGGGAAAGCAGCTGGGAGCCAAACCTGGCTGGAATTGGGATGGGCTGGACAAGCAGGGAGCTGCTCGAGGGTCACAGGCAGCAAGAGCCGAGGAAGAGCACGAAAAAGAGCTCCCAGAAACGTTGACATTTGGAATTTTCACTCTTTAATAGCGCAGAACAGCACAAAGGCTTTCTGAAAATGTCTCCTTTATTTTGATAACAATTCTGCGGGAAAAAAAAAAAAGAACGAAAGAAAGAAAACCCCCAAGCTTTGGTAGTGAATTATATTTGTGTCTCATGGTCCTGAATGTACATCATTAAGATGTCATTTAGGAAAAGTCTCTCTAAATAAGCCATTAGAACACAAGCCTATTAGAAACATCTGGGATGAGGCAGTATTTTGTATTTTAGGGTTATTCTTTTGGGCAATTTCTTTTTAATTTGTGAGGAAACACAAATCTCATTATTTTCCTTTCAACGAAATCTAATCCAGGGTGTGAGATTGTGTGAACAGCTCTGGGCGGAGAGGGGCTCTGGAACCGATGGGAATTGCTACTTCCCGGAGGTACAAAGGACTTGGAGCAGTTTTGTGCTCAGCAATTGCTCCCGTTTGCACACGAGGAGGAGATTGTGCTGGGCGGGGACACAAAGGCAATTCCTGCCCTTGGAACGGCGAGCTGCGTTTGCCAGGGCTCTGAGGGATGCCATGTCCAGCACCCAGTGGAGTGTCACTGCTTTGGAAATTTGATTCCAGTGCTGCAGGAGGGAACACGAGAAAACGGAGACAGTTGGATGGTCTGTGCTGCTTTGCTCCTGGGGGAAGTGGAAGTGAGATGGGCTGAGGTTCCCCCCCTGAAGCACAGGAGTAACAACGTCCCTGATTGTACAAATCTGCTTCTCAGGGACTGCAGGGAGAGTGAACAGCCCCAGGACAGGCACTGTCTCCCAGTGAAGCTCTGCAAATGAGGGATTGTGCAGTTTATTGGAGTTTAAAAGTAAATGGACGCCCCTACTTAGTTATATTTTTTTTTTAATCGGAGCCAAATCACATTTGAATTTTTGCATTTTTCTGCCATGAATCGGAAGCTGTGGAGGAAAAAAGAATTCTCATTCTGTTCCAAAACAAAGTGTTTCATTTTGAGTCTGAGCTTTTTCACTCAGTTCTGCCCTGAAGGTGTGGCAAACGTGCAGATTTTGGCTGGCCAGGTCCCAGCTTCCACAGAAAGAGCAAATCCAAGCATTTCCTTGCAGCCCGGCACGGGGCGGGGGCTGGAGCTGATGAGGTGTCAGGAGAGGCTGGGTCTGCTTTGGGGAAAGCTCTGCAGGACACACATTGCCCCGGGATGGGGCTCTCCCAGCCCAGCCAAGGGCACAGCAGCAGGGCCAGGGATGTGCAGGGATCCCTCCCATGCTGGCAGAGAGCCCCAGTTGTGGGGTGACACCCGAGCCACCCCTGTGCCCTCGGGGTCCTGGCCAAGTGCTTTCCCTGCTCCCTGAGGAGCTCCCAGGAGCAGCCCGGGCTCTGACCAAGCCCAGGAATGGCCATTCCAGCCCAGCAGTGAAAATACCCAGGGTTTGGGTTGGCTGGGCTGCAGGAGGGACCTTCCCACCCCTTTCTGGGAAGGGGCTGAGAGAGCTGATGGCTTCTTCAGGGTTCATTCCAGCTCGTTTCTGCACAGCTTTCCTTTGCTGGATTCCCCATCCTCCCTTTTGTCTGGCTCTCACTTTTCACAAGAAGAGGCTGGAATGTGTGAGCTGAGGAAATGGCAGCAAGGCACATCAAGAGTCTGGTAAAATCCAGGGCTCTGGAGGGGGAGTCTGGCTTCTCCTCAGGTTCCCTGCTGTCCTGCACTGGGTCTGGTGTTTCCAATCTGCTTTTTCCCCTCTTGGATAAGGAGATGTGCTTTGATTTCTGCAGCTCCCATCAACGAGAGTAAGGCTGAGGTGTCCCTCCAGGCCTGGCAGAAGGAGATGGGATCAGACAGCTGCTCACACTTCAGGAGCTGCTGCTCAGCAGCTCTTGGGGGTTTGGAGGGGAGTTGGTAGGTGATTGAAGGGTTCAGTTTATTTCCTCTGTAAGAGAGCAGCAGGCCAGGGCTCTTGGCTGGGTGACATCTGGGTGTCACCTGGTGCCACCCGAGCCCGAGGGACACTTCGTGGGCATTGCTGTGGGGAAGGGCTGACTCCTTGTGCTCTGGGGATGTCTCTGCAGAGGTGTATCTGCAGTAACAGAGAGCTGGAGCTGCTCCTTTCAGGTGTTTAGTGTGATTATTTCAGCTTCTCACCCACCAACTGGGGCTGGAATCACGGTGTGATGCCTGGCAGATAAAAGCTCTCCTGATGATGTGTTGAGAGCATCCGTTCCTCCATCCCAGCAATGTTTGAAGCCAAACCTGGCACATCCCTGCAGTTCCTCTGCATGGAGAAGCTGCCCATGGGATGTTTCTCAGGAGGAGCAGGGCTGGTGTCTTTGGGCAGGGCCTCGGTGTCTCCAAAGGAAAATGTGCACGATTTCACAAAACTGAAATCCTGATCACAGCGATGGAGGCAGGAAAACTCCCATGGGTGGAGCTGGGCTGTCACTGAAGGAGTCAGACAACTGCTGATGTCCTTAGAGTCTGTTTCTCATTCTATAGAAACCTTTCAGGGGTCAGCTCCGAGAGAAAGTTTCACCCTCCTGAGTTTCAGTTCCTGAGTGCTGGAAGTTTGGATGTCTCATCCCATCCTGGGTGGTTCCTGGGATGCAGCTGCCCATGAGCTCAGCTCACTCTGCCACCCTTCCTCTGCTGGCTGAGAAGGGCTCAGCGCCTGGTGGCACGGGCCCAGTGCCATCCCAGTTTGTCATGCCCTGCAGTGGGCCTGGCTGTGAGAGGGGCTGTGGGAATCAGGCTGGGACAGAGAGAGGCTCTTTTGAACCTCGCCCTTTGGGTAATTACCAGCATGGTAATTGGTGTGCTTCATTAACAATCAGCTCTGCATTCCCTTACCTCTCCTGCACCTGAGGCTTTGATGGGATGAGAGCAGCACAAATTAAAGAGAATGCTGAAAAGGGAGGCTCTGAGGCAGGAGGGCCACAGACTGGTCTGGGTTTGCCCTAAAACACATCAGAAAAGGGGTTTGGTGCTGCCTGGCATTTCCCTCCCACCCTTTCAGGGAGGCACCTCCTCCCCCTCCATCAGCCCCAGCTCTGCTCTGGCTGATGGCTGTTCAGGAGCTGCCGGGATAATCCTGCCCCAGGAAGGGACAAGCCCTGTTGTGGTGCTGGCCAGAGTTCCTCACCCAGAGAGCTCCTTGAGCCTTCCCTAAGGGGCAGAGCCTGAATGAGAGGTGTGGGACTCTGGGCAGCTCTTCCAAATGCAGTTTATTGTATCCAAGGTGTTCCAGCAGTCCAGGGTCGTGGGTGACAGAGCCTGCACCTACAGCTGTCAGCTCCAGCTGCAGGCAGGCCTGGGGACCCTTTAGTTTTGGTTACAATGCATTGTATACTTTTCTTTGCTGAGCATCTTAATACAGAAGGACCAATCTATACCTTTACTATTACCTGTAGCCTATCATACTACTATCATCACCATATCCATGTTATTATTCTCCAATCACTAAAAATTAGTAGTTACAGTTGAAGCTAGAAGTTGTTTTTCGGTTTTCTTGCAGTGGAAAATTCTGAAAACCTTTTTGAAAACCTGAAAACCTTTTTTCTATTTGCATCATTGGCAGTCTTGTTTGCCTGTAGAATCTTTTTGCTTGATAAAAACATCTTCTGTTTGAGGTGGGTTTATCCTTTGCTTTAAGCCATAAAACCTTCTTTCAACTAACATACCCATTGCCTTCTTAGTTATCCAGTAGAACTGGCTCAGCAGTTGTTTTCTTCTATATCAAAACTTGCTTCCATCTCTCTTTTGTTCTCAGGCTCTACATTCAGAGATCTTTCTGCCAAGCACACATATCTGTGAGACTTCCCTGTCACACTTTCATCCTTCCCAACACCGAACCCCTGACTGCTGCTGCCCAGGGGACAGCTGGGCATCCCAAAGGGTGACACTGGAGCAGCAGTGCCTGAGCAGCTCCTGACAGCAGCTGCTGAGGAGCCTGGGCTGCAGCTGGAGTCTGGAGCTCCGTGGGATAGCCCCGGGTAACTCTGGGCAGCTGTGAGAATCGCTCTGGATGTCAGCTCAGGGATGTGTGTAGGAATCTTCGAGCCATAAATACTTGGTGAGGGCTGCAGTGACTTTTTTAATTTGAGTGGGGAGACCAGAATGTGGCAGCCAGAAAGAAACTCATGGTACAAAAATAGTAATGGCCCTTTTGGGAAGAGGAAATGTTATTCCACTAAAAACAGCAATCCCAATTAAATGGGAGCATTTAAAGCAGGGAATTACTAATTACCTAGATATGGATGAGACAAACATGGCAAACAGATTTATTGGGGAACTTTGAGCTCTGTACATATGTCCACGATGATTTATTTTCTTGCCACGAGCTCAGAATTGTCTGGGCTGTGTAAATATTTTGGTTGATGGCTGTAAAGATTTCCAGTGGATCAGGCTGGGCAGAGTCATTTGGTCAACTATCATTACCAGAGCTGGGGAGTTCCATTAATGGGGACTTGGGGGCAGGGCCAGGCCCATCCTCACCCTTGTTTTAATTAACTCTTGTTTTAATTAACCTTTGTTTTAAATGACCCCTGGCACGTGAAGAGAACCTCTGCCACTCCCCCTTGGGCATGGTGACCTCGTGTGACTCTGGTGGAACAAAACACTTTTCCAGGCAGGTTTGTTTGTTAGAATGATGCAAGAGGGGCAAGATGTTAATTTTAAAATATGACAATATTGACTTTCCAGCTGGAATGTGGGAAGTGGCTCCTGCCCCATGTGGAAGGTGATGGGGATGTGCCTGTGCTCACCCTGCACGGGGTGGGCACAGACCATGGTGTCCTTCCCTCTGTCTCCTCTCCAAATGTGCATTTCCAACACTTTTCCACACCTTCACATCTCTTCTGTTTTGACATTAATAAGAATAGCAAAGAGTTTGGAGAAAGTAGTTTTGGCATCTACTGTATTTAATTTGCTCCAACTTTCATGTGGAGTTTAATTTAGACTGATGAGAGAGGCAGTTTATGAGTATAAAACTCCATTAATTACAGATCCTGTCTTAATTATAAATGGCTCTGTTTTAAAGGAAGTTTTACAACCAAAATTAAGACTTGGAGCAGTTCAATCAATACAAACATCAATTAGACCTGACTTTGTACTCCAATTAATTTATAAAGCTTTCCAATGAAGTGTGAGAAGTGTGGCACTCTGTGCTCCTGGCTCTGCCCTCCCTGGGCACCAGGAGGTCCCTGTGGCTGCCTTGGAGCCTCCTCAGCTCAGCGTGGCTGGAATGACAACCTTCCCATGGGGCTGGATGTGCCCAAAGAAACCAGCAGAGCTCGTGGTTAAAATGGCCCAGCCTGGCACAAAGGGGAAGCAGATTTGTGCCCTTGGCTGTGGCCCAGCAAAGCTGGGGTTCCCAGGTGGAAAACTCTCCCACCAGGGAATTCCCAGGGGGAAAACTGTCCCACCAGGCCCCTGCTGCCCTGGGGAGCTCTGGGACACCCCAGGGTGGAAGTTGTCTGTCATAAAGATTGCACAATTCCAGCATGGATTGGGTTGGAAGGACTTTAAAGCCCACCCAGTGCCACCCCTGCCATGGCAGGGACACCTCCTACTATCCCAGGCTGCTCCAAGCCCTGTCCAGCCTGGCCTTGGGCACTGCCAGGGTTCCAGGGGCAGCCACCACTTCCCAGGAACGCTCCCCCAGGTGTGGATGCCACAGGCAAGGGCTTGGGAAGAGTTCAACCTTCGGGGCAGGATTTAGGGAGGCCCAGAACTCTCTGTGGGCTTCAGCCTGGTCCCAGTTGCCTTCTCCTCCCACCGCTCCTCAGACAGGGACTCGCAGGGACTCTGTGCCCACCCAGTGGGAGCCCAGCCCAGGAAAATCCAGGAAAACCAACAGGAAACTGTAACCTCAGCATGCAGGAGGAGGTGGGAAAGGGATGGAGGGAGGTGTCAGCTCAGCTTTTATTTCAGATTTTGGTGGAACCAGGGTTTGAGTGAAGCCAAGCTCAGGGCTCTGGAGCCGTCTGAAGTGGGGAAAAGGGCAGGCAAACCAAGGCAGCCCCTGCTCCCAATTCCCATCAGATGTTTGATGTTTGAAACCCTTTCAGCTGAGCCATTTGGGCCGGAGCTAATTCTGCCGAGATATTTTTAGACGTTAGGAGCACCAAAATCTTAGCCCAGAGCAAGATGCTTACAGGGGGCTGCCCTGGCTGGTGCTGGGACACCTGAGGGCTGGGGGCTGCTGGGAATCAGGGAATGAGGGATTTCCAAAGGGATACAACTGCCAGGAATCAGGGAATGAGGGATTTCCAAAGGGATTACCTGCCAGGAATCAGGGAATGAGATCTTTCCAAAAAGATAGAACTGCCAGGAATCAGGGAATGAGGGATTTCCAGAGGGACAGAGCTGCCCTGGCCCTGCAGCTGGCCCCGTGTGCACAGTTCCTGTGATTAAGTGTGAATGTTGCTGCAGCTTTTCCATGAGAACGGGGAGAGTGAGGAGGAGAAGAGGCAGATCTGCCAGTTGTGGCTTCTCTTCTTGTTTCTGGGATGGGGCCATTCAGGGAATGGCTAATCCAGCCCTCACCAGCCCGTCTGAGAGCTGGGGGTGCCCGAGGGGGAGCCTCTGGAGGTGCCCAAGCTGCTGCTTCCACCTCCAGGGAGGCTGGTGGGAATAGTTCCTGCTGGAGGTGGCCAGACTGGAGGCTGCTGACCTGGGCTGTGGGGCTGGTTTGGGACTCCAGGAGTTGCCCATGCCCCACCCTGGGCCTTGGCTGGCCGTGGAGGGGAGGTCAGAGCCCTGCCCATCCCCCTGGGGTCCGTGAGCCCTGGAGCAGGGGGGTGCTGGGATGATGAGGTCACTGGAGACTGATGTTGGCCCCTGTGGCATGGAGATCCTGGCCTGTCCCACTGAAGCTGTCCCTTCTCGGGGACATGGGGACATGACCCAGCTCCTGGCCTGTGGCACCTGCTCAGGGTGAGCTGGGGCAGCTCCTGTTCCCAAGGGAGCTTTGCCAGCAGTGCTGAAGTCTGCAGTGTGGGATTTCCACCTCAGGTGTTCCAGGGATTGGGGTGGGTGCCTGGAGGTTTCTTTATTTGCTTCTCCTGCCAATGGCTCAGCAGTGGGAGAGGTTCTTGTGAGGGTCTGGTGGCAGCTCCGTGTTTCTGGTGGCCACAGAGGGTCCAGCAGTGGCTGGAAGGGCCACGTTGGAGGGACAGGTGACAAGAAGCTGTGACAGCTCAGCAAAGCTCCCAGCCTGAGCAGAGCCCAGGATGTGGCAAATCCAGGCTGCAGAGTGGGAGAAGGGTGAGGAGAAGGAGAACACGGAGCAGTTGTTGGCTGTCTGCTCCAAAGCAGAGCTGCAAATGTCAGATGGAGCTGGAGGAGGTGTTTGGGAGAGGAGAAAGTGGAGCAGCACTGCTGGCATGGGTAATCCATGGGACTCCTTCCTGCAGGGTAAACTGGAGTCACTGTGATCCTGACAGGCAATGGGAGCATTTGTGGGGGTCTGGGGGCTGTTTGAAGAAGGGCCTTTCAGGGTGGATCAGATCTACCCTGACCTGGTGTTGCCCTTCCCAGGAGCCAGAACTGCTCTGGAGCTGCAGACCTGCAGCTGTCCCAGGGCCAGGCTGAGCATTCCAGGTGCCCTCAGTGTCCTTCCTTGGGAAGGGATGGAGCCAGCTGGATGTCCCAGTGCCCAAGGGCAGGGATGGATGGGATATTGTGAAGGAATTGTTCCCTGTGAGGGTGAGCAGGCCCTGGCACAGGGTGCCCAGAGCAGCTGTGGCTGCCCCTGGATCCCTGGCAGTGCCCAAGGCCAGGCTGGACATTGGAGCAGCCTGGGCCAGTGGAAGGTGTCCCTGCCATGGCAGGGGTGGCACTGGGTGATCCCTGATTCCATGGACACTGTCCTAGTGAGCTTCATCCAGGCACAGGGAATGTGTGACCTTTGAGGGCACTCCCAGTCCATTGCTGGGACCAGGGATGGAGTGGATGGGGAGGGATGCATGATGTGCTGCAGCAATAGACTCCTGCTGGGAGTCTTGGGGCTGTCCTGTGCAGGGCTGGGAGCTGGTCTTGGATGGTCCCCGTGGGTTCCTTCCAGCTCAGGAAGCCCTGTTTCCATGAAATTGGCAGGGCTGTTGGGGATTTTTCCTCCTGTTTTGCTCTTCTGTGCTTCTTGGAGCAAATACCAGATGGAGATGAGGAACAAGGAGCTGCTTTTATCCTCCCCCCATATCCTGGATGGTCTGGGGAGGTCCCGGAGCAGATCCTCCCTGTCCAGGATCCCTCCTGCCTCTGCAGTCCCTCTCCACAGGCAGCTGGCACAGGGATACAGCCTGTGGAAGGAGCTCAGCTGGGATTTCCCTGCTCCTCATTATTCCTTGGCCACTGTGGAGTCCCCTGGAGCTCTTGGCAACCTGCAGAACTCACAGCAGCTTTTCCTGAGCACTGGAGGTGTTGTTTCAGCGTCTCCAGGATAACAGGCAGGTTCTGTCCAGCACAGCGGGATCGGCTGAGAGGGATGTGGGAGCCTCTGGAAGCAGCAGCTGCTTCCCAGCTTGGGACAAGGCAGCAGCAGGTTCTGCTTTGAGGGAGAAGCTGCTTCCATGGAGAGGAGTGGGAAAGTAACAGAAACTTTGGGCTTTCCCCCTGAACTGACTTAGAACTTTGCTCCCTTCTCACTGCTTCCTTAGGGAGACAATTTCTGCTCTCTCCTGAGATGTTTTCATAGCAAACTTATGAATTCAGGTGTTGGACCAGAATCCCCCTCCCAGGGAGGGCAGTTGTGCATCCCTGGAAGAGCCTCAGCAGGCACCAGTTCTGTGAGAAAGGGATTGGTGCTCAATTCTTTCCCCTCCTGCAGTTGCCTCCTTTGTGCTGGAATCAAGACCAGGGCTGGGTTTCCTTGGAATTTAATTATGTATTTAATGGCCAGGCTGCCAAGAGCAGTCATGTGGGCTTGGTTCTTGATTCTATTTCCTATCAATCTAAATCGATTCATATTTGCCATAAATACTTCCAGAGTCATTTAATCAACCAATTCCATTATTGCCTGGGGAAATTCAATGGATTTTTAAGGTGGGACCAGTTCCACTTTGTATTCCAGGCAGACCAGAAGGTTTAGGGTACTGTGCCTGTGCTCATACTGTGCATGGATATATTGAATATCTGTATTGAGGCCATAGTGACTCTGCTGCTGCAACACTGCACTGTGTCCCTGGCAGTGCCACAGCTCCCTGTCACACTGACTTCTCCCAGGGCCTCTGGAGTCAGGTGCTGCACACTCAGCTCAAGATCATCTTCCCATCATTTTTCATGTGCCAGGGAGCAAACCCACCCTGAATAATCCAGCTGGTGGAAACAGGGAAGCTGCTCTGCACTAAAGACATTGGACCTCTTCCCTGTGCCCTTGAGTGCAGAGCAAGCCCCACATTGTCATAAATAACAATCCAGGCAATAATGGAATTATTCCTGGGGTGCTTTGGAGAGCGCTCTGGAAACAGGGTCAGCAGTACTTGGAGAGCCAGGATCAGAGTTGGAGCAGAGGAGAGGTGGGGAACTGATTTCCTTTTCTTCTTATCTTTTGGGAGATAAGGAACAGAGAGGTCCCAAAGCTCTGGGAGCTGTGGCTGTTTGCTTGGTGGGGAGTGCCTGGTGCCCACTCCAGGGCTGCTTTCCAGGATCCTGCTCCCATCCAAGCTGTGTGGTGCTCCAGGAGGTTCACCTGTGAGCACTGGGATGTGGGTTTGGCCACCCCTGCCCTGGGCCGGGGCTCTGGGGTGGCTGCAGGAAGGGCACGGCCCAGCTCAGAGCTGCTCCCGCTCCTGTCAGTCCAGAGGTCCAATTCCAATGGCTCCAGGACCAGGAAATGTCTCCTTGCCTTCACTCTTGGCCAGCTGCAGCCACCAGGATTGGGGTGATCCATGAGCAGGCTGTGGGAGGCAGCCATGGGCAGAGGGCAGTGCCTAAAATCCCAAAGTGCTGATCCCTCTGTGTTCTGATCCCCACGTGCAGAGCCTGCAGGGATGCAAGGAGAGAAGAAGCCATCTTTAGAGAGAGATAAGGAACCATCTTTAGGCCATCTGCACTGAAATAGTGACTCAGGAGTCATGCTTCCATTTTCTTCTGAAGTTTTTGTTGCATTTGTGAACGAAAAAGGCCAGAATTGCTGAGCAGGCAGCACAGGAGCTCCACAGGAACAGGACAGAGAAGTGGCTTTGTGTCACCCCTTCTCCACCCAAAACAGTGTCACGCCCTCTCCAGCAGCTTTCTCCAGAGCACCTGGAGGTGTTTCCCAGGGGAAGCTTCCCAGCAGTCAGAGCTTTGTGCCAGGCTGGGAGAAGCAGATGTGGATGTGGGAGGCAAAAGCCCTTTCCAGAGCTCTGGTGGGCTTGGAGAAAGGGAGGCATCAAATGGCTCCAAACACCGGGCTGGAAGCACAGCAGGCAAGGAAAGGGAGCTTTGCTTTTCTCTCACCCCTTCCCACCACCCAAAGGCCACCAACTTGAACCACACCCAGCTGGAAGAAGATCTTCCCATGATTTTGTGTTGTTTTTCTTATCAGCTCTTGCTGCACCTTTTTTTTTTTTTTTCCTACATTCTCATTTCTTATCCAGTCCCTTGCATGAATAAGAGATGCCACATCCTTCCCTGACATGTCTCCCTGCTATAAATATCCCTCTGAGCAGAGAGAACATGGACCTGGTGTGTTTAGATGTATTCTAGATCCTAAGTGACGTTTCTCCAATATTGTGTCTTTAATGGGAATTCACTGATTAGGTGCAGAAAAGGCTCCAGGAGACGCCTGGGCTCACTTTAATACAAAGAGTACTACGGTTGCTAAGAGACTGATACTTCAACTTTGGAAATCTTCATCCCCACTCGATAGATTATCTTGGCAAATTGGACTTTCTGAGTTGGCAGCAAACGGGAAAGAGTAACTTTTAAAAATAGAGATAATTTAGGTGACGTCAAAGGCATCTGGTGTCCTTTTCCAGCAACGTGAGACTGATCTATTTTGCTTTGTGTATAAATCACTCTGCATCCAGTGCGAGGCTCTGCTTACGCCTTGCTCGGGGCTGATTTATTAATAACCCCTTTGTGTTTGGGATATTTGGCCAGGTTTGTGGCAGGGAAAGGAGCTCTGTGTTTGCAGCATGCAGGACCTGTCCAGGGATTGGGGAATCGGGCAGGGATTGGGGAATCAGGCAGGGATTGGGGAATCAGGCAGGGACTGGGGAATGAGGCGGGGATTGGGGAATCAGGCAGGGATTTGGGAATCAGGCAGGGATTCAGGCTGGGAATCAGGCAGGGATTCTTGTGTTTGGAATCAGGCAGGGATTGGGGCTGTGCATGAGGTGCAGCAGAGAAGGAAGGAGGGAATTGGAGAAGAGGATGGAAGGGGCAGCACGAGGCTGGTGTGAGAGAAAGAAATAAATCAGGAATGACTCAAAGCCAGGGTGTGGGAGGAGATGGCCCCAGGTCCCTGGAGGACAAGGATCTCACTGTGTGGTGGGGCAGGAGAGGAGGGAATGATGGAACCCTCGGAGAAAAGGCACTCCAGGAGTGCATCTCTTGGGACGATGAGCTGGAAGAGGCTCAAATACCTGCTGGAGGATTTTTCAGCCATCACCTGTATCCTGGCAGCACCTTTCCCAGGGATTTTCCATGGTTCAGCACCTGCAGTCACACAGATAAGTTGTGGCTGCCTGTGTCACCTCAGCACTCTAGGGAAGGCTGTCCCCACCTCAGGTGTGGCTCTGCCTCCCAGACAGAGATGGATGGCCCAGCATAAATTATCTCCTCCAAAGCAGAGCTTAAGGTGGACTTCTCCAGAGTTCAGATAGCACACTGGAATTTTAATGTCAGCTCTGAAATGCAGTTGCAGCCTCTGTGCTTTGTTGTGTGCTCAGGTTCTGAGATTTCCTGGTATTTTTAGAAACACTCATTTGTTCCAAGGACCAGCAGATACAGAAGTGGCCACTGAAACGTGACCATGGGATGTATTTTGGTGGTATTGAGCGAACAGGAGTGAGATGATGATAAAGGCAAGGGTTACACGGCTTTTTCCAGCTCAGACAATGCCCTGTAATTGTGTGTCAGGAGTCCTTCAGCTTTGAGATCACACCAGTTAATTAAAGCAGCCCTCTGAAGAGCCTGAGTGCTGGCAGCTTTGCTGCCTCCTTCTCAAGCACAAAACAGCCTCTGAAGGCAGCTCTGGTGTTCAGTGCATCCATCTGGATGGGAACAAGCACTTGGGAAATGGGAGATGTGATGGAATCCACCTCTGGTTTTACTGGGATGAACCAGGTTGGTTTCCACCGCAGGTGCTGGAGGGAGGAGCAGCCTTTGTGCTGTGCTCTGAGCCTTCCCTGCCACTCACTTTTGGTGGCCTTATCTCCGTCCCAAAATCTGTGATCTGTGACACACTGACATAGGAATCCTGATGTAGTTCTTGTTTCTCCTGGGTATCCCAGAATCCTGGAATGCCAGGCTGGAAGGGAGCGCAGAGGGTCCCTGGTGCCACGGGGCTCAGGACTGGACACAGCCCTCGAGGACCTGAGCAGGGCCAGCACAGGGGACAAAGGGAACAATCCCTGCCCTGGCCACTCTATTTTTGATACAGTCCCCAATGCTTTTGGCCACCTGAGCACCTGCCAGGGTCATCCTGATGCAGAGCCAGAAAGGTTCAGTTTTCCCTTCTCTGGTGTTTGATGCACACTGAAGGGTCTGGGGCTGCTCCCAGGATCTGGGAATGTAACCTGGGGAGGAATTAAAATTCATCTACTCCACAGTGCCTTCAGAGACTGTTAAACCTTGGAGGAGCACCCCCAGGGGGTTCTGCCAGCTGCTGCCTCACCCAGATGGATCTGATCACCTGCCGGCAGTAAAATAACGAGGCTGTTCTTTGGTGTCCCAGCCCAAGCAGTCAGCACCAGCAGAGAGCCCAAATCTCATTTCTCTTCCTCATTCCAGCAATGTTTGTTTTCATTCCACCAGAGGAAGAGCTGCCAAGCTCCTGCTTTTGGGATAGGACAAAAAAAAAAAAAAGATGGAAAAAAGAAGAAAAATATGTTAGCAAAAGGTAGGACATGAAAAGAAATGAGTTCTTCAGCGTTATTTAAAGTGTCATTAAAGCTTTCAAGGAAAGCAATGCCTTCCAAGCTGGATTGTCTGTGCCTGCCTCCAACACATTTTTCCAATGGAATTCTCAAGGACTGCTTTCAGGTACACAGCACACCGAGAGAGAACAGGGATTTATTCTCAGGAAGGCTTTATTCTAATGGGTCTTTGATGTGCAGAAATTGCTGTTTCATTCAAACAACCAAACAGGAGAGAAATGCAAATATTTCAATCACTCTCCTGGAACATTTGGAGGATTCAAGGTTTATAGTACAACAGTTTTTCCTGTTTTCTGCAAAAGGTAAACAGAGGAAAAAGAAAGCCAGGAAAGCTTCTTCTACACCTGCTATTAAGTACTTTGGAAGTAGAAACTCCCTCTGGATTTGCTCAGGAGGGTCCTTGCAGGTCAATCCATATCCCTGGGACCTGGCAGGTTCCACTGAATCTCCTTCAGGAATGAAGTCCCCAAATCACAAGACTGAATTTGTTCCCATCAGTAAGCAGCTCCCAAATATCCCTTTACATTTCCAATTATCCCTTCACATTTCCAGAAGTGGATGTTTGAAACTGCCTTTCCAGGTCCTCTGCCTGATTTCTTTGGTTGGAAATCAGGCTGGGCCTGGTTTTTTTGTACTGTTGGGGACAACAAATGCAGAACAGCCCCTGTCCCACGTGCCAGGACCTGCCTGGAGATCAAATCCAGGGGAATTCCATTCCCCTCCTTGATGCAGTCCCTTGTGGTGTTATGGATGGACCTTCAGCCAGAGCAAATGAGCGCTCACAATGCAGCTCCAGGGTGAAATTCAGATTTTTGGAGGGATTTGCAATGAGTTTGCTGCTCTTGGCTCAGGAAAACCCCAGGACTTGGGGACCTTTAGCAAACACATCCCAGTGGCTCACATGAGACTTTTGGAGGTTCATTTGCAATAATTATTCCTAAAATCCCTTCCCTTTTCCTCCCAGCTGCAGCCCCACCCCAGCAGAGCAGGGGCTGAAGGAGCCCTGCTGGGGTTTGGGGCTGGGTTTGGGGTGGGGATGTGTGGCACTGTCACCCTGGCCCTGCAGCAGCTCTCTGGCTGTGCCAGCCTGCCCAGCAGCAATTCCCAGCTGCTGGAAGAAGGCTCTGGGCAGCTGCAGCAGGCAGAGCTCCCCGTGGTGAGCGTGGCTGGTTGATGGTTGGACTTGATGGTCTTGAGACCTTTTCCAGCCTTATTGATTCTGGGATTCTGTGGGTGTGACTGCAAATACAGAACAGACCCTGTCCCACGTGCCAGGACCTGCCTGGAGAATAAAATCCAGGGGAAATCCATTCCCCTCCTTGATGCAGTCCCAGCATCACTTGTGTTATGGATGGACCTTCAGCCAGAGCAAATGAGCACTCACAATGCAGCTCCAGGGTGAAATTCAGATTTTTGGAGGGATTTGCAATGAGTTTGCTGCTCTCTGCACAGGGAAATATTTGGGAATTGCTGACAAAGCTGCTGGAGCCATGTCAGTATTCCAGAGGGGCTGAAGTGTTGCTCTGGGAATTTTGGGGCTCCCTGTTCCTTAAGGGAAACGCTCCAGTGATGCTTTGGGAAAAGCTATCCCAAACTGCTTTAGAGTTCACCAACTGGAATTCTTCCATGGAAACCTTTTCCATCCCCAAAATACAGATTTGATTCCATTCCTTGCTGGCAATGGCCCTTTCAGCCAAAAATAATGCAAGGGCTTTGTTTTGGGAATGCTGCAATATTTCCTTTGGAATTTATGATTTCAGTGTTTAAAATATTGAATAATGGGGCTGTGAAATACTGGGACTGCAGTGGGGTGAAGCCTTTTCTGGAAATCATTCCCAACAGGAATGATGGATGAGCTTTGGTTCTGTTCCACTCAAAGCCACGGCAAGGAAAGCAAACCAAACCAAGGGGTGGATTAGTTCCCAAATTTCCTCACCTTTCTTTTGGCCAAAATATTTGGAGCCTTTTGCGCCACTGTGGCCCCATCCCAGCTGCCAGAATACTGAAGAAGAGGCAGCCAGGCTGCCCAAAATTTCCTTTTCCTTTTCCTTTTCCTTTTCCTTTTCCTTTTCCTTTTCTTTTTTGTTTTTTATTTTTGTTTTCATTTTCCTTTTTGCCTTTTTTCTTTTCCTTTATTTTTTCCTTTCTTTTTGCTTTTTTCCTTTATTTTAATTTTTTTTTTCCTTTTCCTTCACCATCCTTTTTCTTTTTTTTCTTTTTCTTTTTCTTTTTCTTTTTCTTTTTCTTTTCCTTTTTCTTTTTCTTTTCTTTTTCTTTTTCTTTTCTCCTTTCCTCTTCCTTTTCTCTTTTTGTTTTAATTTTCCTTTTTCTTTCCATTTCATTTTTTCTTTTAATTTTTTAAATTATTTTTTCTTTTTACCTTTTTCTCTTTCTCTTTTTTCTTTTTCCCTCTTTTCCCTCTTTTTCTTTCTCATTTTCTTCTTCTTTCTCTTCTTTTTCCTCACCTTTCTTTCTGCCCTAATATCTGGAATTAACCCTTTTTGCTTCAACCCAGCAGCCAGGAGGCTGAGGAAGAGGCAGCCAGGCTGCCCAAAATCCACTGGAATGAGGAATTGTGATTTCTGTCTCCAGCTCTGGGCAGTTCCCAGCCCTTCTCTCTGCTGCTGTGGGATTGCTCCCGCATCCCTCTGCCCTTGCTGCTATCTGCTCTGTACCTGATGGCAATCCTGAGTTTGTTTGGGAATTTCCAGGGGTATTGAGGAGCCTGGGGCTGTGGGTTCAGGTGCTGAGGACTGAGGTCACAGCCCCTCACCCTCTGGGCTGTTCCTCAGGGATTTGGGGATGTACAGAGATCCCTTGGAAGGCGAAAGTGCTGGTTGGAGTTTGGAGATTGCAGAGACTGGCAGCCCTAAAATGAAAGGTGCCCGGTTTAGAGTAGGGGGAAACAATGGGGAAAACTGCCACAAAGCAAGGGCAAAAATCTGAGTTTCATTCTGCACTCAGGTTTGGGGGTTTGTGCACAAAGAGCAGAGTTTGTGTCTGAGGCTGGAACCAGGAGGGGAGTTCTGGCACAGCCGAGTCCTTGCCAGAGTTGCCTTTCCAAACAGAGCTGGTGCTGCCTCTTTCCTCCTCTGGAGCCAGGACTGAGGCTCCTTCCCTGAGCTCCCAGCAGTGAGGAGACAGAGACAGAGAGGATGTGTGAAGTGGGATTTGCTTGCTGGGCTCCTGCTCACCAGCTGTGCTCTCAGGGAAGCATTTCTGTGTTAGAATTGCTCAGGACTTCATGGAAAAAAGCCTCTTCCAGGACAGAAAAGATTCTGGGACTTGGGGAGCAGAAAATGCACAGGAGTAGGGAATTTTTGGATGAAAAGCAGGAAACCAGAGGCATGCTGTGGTCCTTCCCAGAGGCACTTCTCACCTTGGATGGGGATATTGGAGAAACCAGGAGTGGGAATTAATCCGAGGGATGCAGAGGGTGACTGCCCCTGGAGCTTGGAGCAGCCTGGGGCAGTGGAAGGTGTCCCTGCCATGGCAGGGGTGGCACTGGATGGGCTTTGAGGTCCTTCCAATCCAAACCATTCCAGGATCCTGTGAAATCTGCTGAGAGGAAAGGGATGAGAGGGACGCTGGAGGCGTTGCTCCCATCCCACCTGGAGGATTTGGAGGAATGAGAAGGAATATTTCACTGTGGGCTCAATTCCTGTGTCCTGAGCAGACTCAGCAGGGTCCAAGGTCCTTCTCTAGTCCTGAGTAAAACCACAGTAAGGCCTTGTTAACCTGGGCTTAATGGGAAGGTAATTAAAGGCAGAGGGGTTGGGAGAGCAATGGAACTCCAGGAAAACCTGCTGCAGGCACTGCCTGCCCTTCTGAAGGGTGAGTTTGGGATGGGGAGGAAGATCCCAAGCCATCCCCTTTGTCAGAGTCGGGTCTCAGGGTTTGTTTGTAACAGTGATCCCTGTGGGCTGTCCCAAGGACATGATTCCACATGGCACGGGAATACTGGGCAGGAAATTTCCAACAGAGAGTGCTCCAAGTCCAGCTGAGGGTCTGGGAGATCCAGGGAAGGAGCTGCACACGGAAGGACAGGTTCTGCTTCCTGCTGGGCACAGACTGTTTCTGGTTGGAGACCTATGGAGTCATTCCAGCAGGAAATCAGGGCAGGATGAAAATCCATCCATCAGCCAGAGGGAACAATCCCACATGGCTGCTGGGAGAGCACGGATGTGAGGGGTGTGAGGGACTGAGGGGTGTGAGGGATTGGGGGATGTGAGGGGTGTGAGGGATTGGGGGATATGAGGGGTGTGAGGGATTGGGGGATTGGGGCATGTGTGCGATGAGCGGGATATCTGGGATGTCTGGGATTGAGGGGATGTGAGGGATTAAGGGATATGAGAGATGTCTGGGATGTGCGGGATGAGCGGGAGCAGGAGCGGGGGAGGCTTGGGGAGGGGAGCGCTCTGCTCCGTGCTGCTCTGGAAGGAGGAGGGAGAAGGTTGTTTGCTGATAGAGAGAGCTGTGAAGAGAAGGAGCTTTCTTTGGAAAACACTGGAAATTTATTCCCTCCTCATTCAGCCTTTTAGCAGTGGGTTCTGGAGTTGTAAACAAAAGTGGTAGCGTGAATCTGGAATTTATCTGCCTTGTAGTGCTAAGCTCCTTTCAGTGCGGGGTGTTGGGGTTTTTTCTTCTTCTTCTTTCTTCTTCTTCTTCTTTCTTTTTCTTCTTTTTTTTTTTCTTCTTCTTTCTTCTTCTTCTTCTTTCTTTTTCTTCTTCTTCTTCTTCCTTCTTATTTCTTATTTTCCTTTCTTCTTCTTCATTTTCTTCTTCCTCTCCTTCCCCCTTCTTCTTCTTTCTTCTTCTTCTTTCTTTTTCTTCTTCTTCTCCTCCTTCTTCCTTCTTATTTTCCTTTATTCTTCATTTTCTTCTTCTTCTCCTTCCCCCTTCTTCTTTCTTCTTTTCCTTTCTTATTTTTCTTCTCCTTCTTTCTTTTTCTTCCTTTTTCTTCTTTTTCTTCTTTCTTCCTACTTCTCCCTTCTTTCTTCTTCTTCCTTCTTTTTTCCCTTTTCCTTTCTTTTCTACTTTTCCTTTTTTTTCTTCCCTTCCTTCTCTTTTTTATTTTTCTTCTTTTTCTTTTAATCTCTTTTTCTAAAACTTTCTCTTTATTTTTTTTTCCTGTCTCATTTTCTTCTTCCTTTTCCATCAAGGCTGGGTAACACATTTTTCCCTGGCCTTGCCCATCCTGGGTTATGGAATTTGCAGGAAGCCCCACGGAATTCCTGGCTCTGGACCAGCCCCACCTGGGGAGCAGAGCTGGGCAGGACCCCGAGCCCACCCGGGGCAGGGGAGCTCTGGGGCTGCTCCCAGGGCATTTCCATGGTCAATGTTCCATGGCAGGGAACACCAGGAGGAGCCTGTGCCAGTGCTGTGGGATTCCCTGGATTTGTCTGGGTGTTTGGAGCCCCCCTCGCAGAGGTTTTGTGCTGGACAAGCCAAAGGAAGGGTCTCTGTGGTGCAACCTCAGCCAACGTCCCTCAGGGTCACACAGTTTGTGACAGGGGACCAGAACCCCCTGGAATGGGTGTGAGGCGCTGTCCCCACACCCGTCTCTGCAGGGGGACAGGGATGTGCAGTGGATGTGGCACAAAAAGCTGATTTTTATCCAGGGAGCAGAACTGGGCCATTGGCTTGGGCAGAGCCCCCATCTTGGTGCTGCTGTTCAGAATTCCAGGGCTGGGTGCCTAAAAATCATTGGTGGAGATCCAGGGAGACAGGGGTGCAGCAGGAGGGGAGGGCAGGGATCTGAGGAAAGGTTTCAAGCAGTGACTGACAGATGATGAAGCTCAGAACATGAGCCCTCATGTAGGAATTCTGGAATTCATGGAATTCCACATTATTCATGGAATAATCTGTAGGAACAGGAAATTATCTGTAAAAATTAAATTGAATTGTCTGTAGGAATTAATATGGAATCATCTGTAGGAATTAACATGGATTCACCTGTAAGAACAGGAAATTATCTGTAAGATTTAACATAGAATCAGTTGTAGGAATTAACATGAAATCAACCGTAAGAACACAAAATAACCTGTAGGAATTACCATGGAACCACCTGTAAGCATGACCATGGAACCACCTGTAGGCATGACCATGGAATCCTTGTGTGTTTATGCTGACTGCTGCAGCCTGCACTGAAATACTTGATAAAGGATATCAAGACTGAAATATTTGGAATAAAAATGTTCTCAGCAGGTTGGAAGAGGTCCTTGGAGGGCGGGGCTGCTGCTGCTGGAGGTGACTTGGTCACCAAAGCTGCCCAGAACCTACAGAGCCCATTTCCAATGCTGCAGTCTCTCCTCACCCATGGAACCTCTTCCTCATTGAGGCCATTTGTTCCTTCCTCATTTGTCTTCCTCATACCCATCTGTTTCTTCACCAGTGGTGCTCCTCACCTGAAATGGCTTTTCCCTGTCCCTGGAATGCCCCCTCCCTCCTCCTGTCCCCTCACAGGTGGAAATCAAAGCCCTTCCCTGGCACAGGGTGCCCAGAGCAGCTGTGGCTGCCCCTGGATCCCTGGCAGTGCCCAAGGCCAGGCTGGACAGGGCTGGGAGCAGCCTGGGACAGTGGAAGGTGTCCCTGCCATGGCAGGGGTGGAATGAGATGGGTTTCAAGGTCCCTCCAACACAAACCATTCCAGGATTCCATGAGCTGAGTCCTGCCTTCCTCTCCATCCTCCTCCTCACGTCCTTCATTCCCAACTCATCCCTCAGGCCCAGCCTGGCCCTTTCCCTGCGCTGGCACAGAGAAGGTGATTGCTCCTCCTGATTATTCCCCAGGCACTGGCAGCTTGGTTCTTCCTCCCGATTTACAGGTGGGGTCAGAGCACAGCCCCACCCTTCTCTGGTGCTGCGGGTGAGCCCTGCTCTGTCCTGCAGGGATTTCCACAGCTGGGAAATTGATACATGACAGTGGAAGCTGCTGGTTTGCCAAATCCTTCCAACACCTGCAGGATCACAGTGCTGCTGCCCCCCCAGCCTGCCCTCAAGGGTTCCCAGTCCTTGAAAAGCTTCCCTTTGAGGGTGGATCCGGGAGCAGCAGCCCTCGTTCTGTCCTGCATTTCCATGGGAGTGGGGCTCCCAAAGATTCCTGGAAGTGTTCAATGTGCTTGGGAGCAGAAGCACCAAAAATGTCTTTTCCACAAGTCATGTTTTTCCTGGGGAAGGGAGAGACAAATAAAAATCTGCCCAATTCTGTGACAGACAGCCCCGCTGGGGACAGAGCAGCCCCAGCCCCGAGTGCCGAGAGCTTTCCCAGCTGTGCCTTTGCCACCCCCGTGTCTCTCTCTCCCAGCCCTCTCAGTCCTGCTGGTTATCCCCCATTCCTTGCCTGGTCCTGCCTGCTTGGGGGGATGCTGACAGAGGAGCCAGGGGCTGCAGCAGCTCAGGGGACACAGCCCAGGGCACGGTGAGAGCCCCGTCCGGGGCTGCTGAGCTGCTCCGCTGAGATCCCAAAAACCAAGGGAAATATTGTGACACTTCCCATTGGAATACATTGGGGGGGCGTTGCCATTAGATAAAAACAGGATTATTTTGACACTTCGTTGCAATTTGCGGCAGGGAAAAAAAACCCACCCAAAAAAACAAGAGTGAGAATAGCAGATGGAGGGCTGGAAATTTCCAATTTTTTATCCGTAGTAGTGCCAAGCCTCACTCCCGGTTCACTCAAGGACGAGCTGTTTGCAGCTTTCAGATGCTTCCCTTCATACTCGGGGGCCCAAAGGTGCAATTAAGGACGGCGATGAGTGGGGAGATTTGGGGCTCTGTTATCTCGGCTCTTATCTCCCCAATGACCTGGCGGTGATCGCTGAGCGCTGGGCGGGCTGGCTGCGGGGAATGACACTTTTAGGGGGGGATTTACACCCCAAACCACCCCAGGGCGGCCAGGGCATGTGATGGAATTCATCCTCCAGGGAATCGTTATTCCTGCTCCTCCAGGAGACACAAGGAAATGACGATGGCTGCCCAGGGAAATCTCTGGAAATAAACCCGACCAGGGGGAGAGATGAGCAGGGATGGGCTGGAGCAGGGTTAGCGGGAGGGGAGGATGAGGATGGATCTTGGGGAGTTAAGCACTTTCAGGCTGGGTGTCAGGGCCGGCTCTGGCAGCGCTGTTCGTGCCCTTCAGAAAGGTAATGAAGAACCCTCCTTTCCCTGGTTCTCTCCTCCAGGAGGAGGGGGTTGAGTGGATATGGGCTCGGTAATCGGGGAGCTGTAAAGTGCAGCTGTTCAATGGGAGCAGAGAGAGGGAATGAATTGAAAGCAAACACATCCCCCCCTTCCCCTCCACAGCTCTGGAATGCTCAAATAACTCCGGGAAGGGAGTGCTGTGCTCTGGGCTCCTGGGGAACAGGAATCTTCACACCCAGGGAGGAACGTCAGGATAAACTTTCCTGAGAACCCTTTTAGAGCTGGCTCTGCTCCTGCTGCCCCCGAACCCTGACTGATTTGTTCCTTTCTCCTCGCTGGACTTGCACCCTTCCAGTTCTTCCCAGCCTTGGATCATTTGTGAATCTAATTCATGTGGTCGCTGCCTCTTTGAGGTCATTAGCAAAGGTGTTAATCAGGATGATTGGGTGGCCAGGGCTGGATGAGGCTTGGAGCAGCCTGGGAAAGTGGAACAAGAGGAGCCTTGGTCCCTCCCAACCCCAATCTCTGCAGGACTGTGATTCCGTGGGGCAGGATGAACTTCCCTGGCATCTCTTCTTTTCCCCCTTTTATCGTCTAGTACAGTTCTGTGTCAGCTGCCCACATTTGGGAGTAAATGAAGACACCACTTAGGGAAAGAGGAATAAATATTGGGATTTCTGACCCCCCAGTGAGGGGAAATCCACATGCTTGGTTTTCCCTGCTGCCACCCAGGCTGGGCAGGGGGAGAGGGCAGCTCCTGGGGCAGCAGCTCCTCAACACCCTCCCCGCTGTGATCCTTAAAGACAGAACAGGGCTCTGCTTTTTCGGATCAGGGCAAAGCATCCCTGTGGAGATGCTGGAATAGGAAAGATCCCAAAGCTTCTCCCAAGCCCCAGCGCTGTCTGTGGAGAGATTGACTCCATGGACCACATCCCCTCGCAGCTCTGAGCCGGGAGCATCTGTTGCCATGGTGACTTGGTGGGGAAAGTCATCTGGGGAAAGGGAGGCTGTATTTTTAGCTTTGGGTAATGAAATGTAACAGCTGGAGAGGAAGGTGAGGGGCAGCCAGGGGCCACAGGGCCCTGGAGCGGGGTGTGGGAGCAGGGCTGGGTTGGGGCAGGGTGCTCAGGATGGGCAGCACCTGCAGGAGCCTGGGAATAACCCCTGGGAAGAGAAGGGCACGAGGAGGAGCTGTTCCATGGCGGGATTGGAGGAGGCTGTGCCTGAGGTCACACTGCTCCCTGTACAGTGTGTTCAGCCTATAAATAGCTCATATCTACCTCTGCACAAGAGGTATTTATAGAGTGGGGAGGGGAAAGGCTCCTTTGGTGATGGGAGTGGATTTGGGGAGGATGTGCCAAGCTTGGTCTAAAGTTCAGGTCTTTGAGAGGAACAGAAAACCCCAAATTTGAGAGGGGGGGGGGGGGGGGGGGGGGGGGGGGGGGGGGGGGAACGACAGTTTGCTCTGCTCAAGGCTCAAAGGTTGAGTGCTGTTAATGCAGCTTTTGGGGTGGGTGAGCCTGGAGAGGGCCCTCAGCTGGAGCTGCTGTGTGGATATTCCCCAGCAGAGCCCTGGACAGGTGTCCTTTATCCCTGGCATTTACCCCTGGCATTTGGATCAGTCTCGCTCCCATGTAAACTTTACCAGATTCATTTTTTATTTCCTAAAATCCTCTCCCAGCTCCCTGCAATGAATCTCATTCTTCTGCCTTCAGCTGTCACAAGTTTGTTTTCCCATTAATTGATCTGGGTGTGATATTTACTGCACTGAGCTCTCAGGACCACACATGAAAGGAGATTTGCCTGCAGCTGGCAGAGTCTGATGGGATTCAGGGATTCATCCCTACTCCAAAGGCTCCTGGAATTATGAGCCCAAGCTTTGAGCAGCCTCCCCATCCCTCTCTCCCAGCAGGGTGGGCTGGCAGGGAGACATGGAAATGGGAACAGGATCCTGCCCTGGAAAGGGGAATGGGAAATGGGAACAGGACCCTGCCCCTGGCAGTGGGAGCGGTCTGGTGGGGGCAGGGGAGGGCTGAACCTGGGTGAGGTGGTTTAGAAACAGATTTTGAATTATAAAGCTTATGAAAACCCACCAGAGCCATTCCTTGGTGGGCTCTGATGCTCCTGCCTTTTCCCCAGCAACATCCAAAGGTTTCCTGCAGCCCCTCTGCAGGGTCTGGCAGCCCCTGACCTCTGGGGACAGGAGTGAGGTGACTCTGGCAGCCCATGGAGGACTGGGAATATTTCCCTTAAAGCCTGAACTATGCCAGGCAGGTCAAACATTTTCCATCCTCCAATTCCTGATGGAGAATGGAGAATTTTAAAATTAGTTTGGGGTTCTTTTCCAAAAAAAAACTGCTGAGTTTTCCCTCCTGCTTCTCCAGTGCTTTAAATGAAGGTGAAACTCCTCTGAGCAGTTGCAAGGGGCCCTGGGGTATTCCCAAATCCCCATTCCCAGAGGGAGATGATGGAGCATCCCCTGATTCCCTCTCCAAGCACAGGGCAAAGACTGCTTCACCAAAACTGAGGAATTGGCACCTTTTTCCCTCCTCACCTCCAACCTTTCCAGTGGAACAGGCTCCCAGCTGCTGGAAAGTTAAAATTTCTCTGGCATTTGCAAGAGGCAGATCTGGGGAGTTTGGGGCTGGGAGCTGAGAGGTCAGGGAGCAGAGACATTGAGGTGGTGGATCATGGAATCAGGGAATATCCTGACTGGAAGGGACCACAGGGATCATCAATCCAGCCCCTGGCCCTGCACAGACACCCCAACAATCCCTCCCTGGCCATCCCTGGAGCTCCTGGAGCTCTGGCAGCCTCGGGGCCGTGCCCATTCCCTGGGGAGCCTGGGCAGTGCTCTTCTCTGGGGGAAGAACCTTTCCTGAAATCCAGCCTGACCCTGCCCTGGCCCAGCTCCAGCTGTCCCTGTTCCTGTCCCTGTCCCAAGAGCAGAGATTGGAGCTGCCCCTCAGTGTCTCCCCTCACACAAGTGGAGAGGGGCTGCCAGAGGCTGGAGCAGTTAAAAGTTAAAAAACAAACCAAAGTCAGATATCAGGAGCTGAGCCAGGCTAAGGACGATTGATGGAAGTGGTTCCTTATGTTCCATCAGTATTTTTATTGATCTGAGGCTGTTTAGTGCTGTAAAAATGTTATAAATTAGAGAAAAGCTGTGAGCAGGATCTAGAGAAGAAATCACCCAGGGTGACAGCAACAGGAGGAAAGGAAACAGCCTCAGATTGTGCCAGCAGAGGTGCAGGTTGGATATTGGGAATTATTTCCTCACTGGAAAGGTGGCACAGGGTGGAGTCCCTGGAGGGGTTTAACAGCCCTGGGGATGTGGCAGCTGGGGACATGGCTCAGTGGTGGCCCTGGCAGTGCTGGGTTAAGTGGTTGGACTCAGTCTTAGAAGGCTTTTCCAGTTCTGTGTCTCTGATCCTGGGATATCCTGAGTGCGTGGAGGTTTGTGGGTGTGCATTAACATATCCTGATCATCCTGCCCTGGGATGAGCAAATATTCACAATTAACCTTGAAAAAGGCAGCAGCTGCTGCCTCTGTGCTCAGCATCCTCCAAATCCTCCACCATAACACTCGTCCCTTCTCCTTTCCCTCCGCAGAGATCCGGGAGGCTTTCCGAGTGCTGGACCGGGACGGGAATGGCTTCATCTCCAAGCAGGAGCTGGGCATGGCCATGCGCTCCCTGGGCTACATGCCCAGCGAGGTGGAGCTGGCCATCATCATGCAGCGCCTGGACATGGATGGTGAGTGCTCACCGGGCTCTGCTGGGGCTGCTCGGGGCTTTCCCAGTGCTTGGCAGCCCTTGGATCCCCACCCAACAACTCCTGCTCACCAAGGGGAGGGTGCAGGGGAGCTGGGGAACTTCGCTTTCCCCACACAAAAGGGAAGGGCAAAGTGAGACGTGAACCTGCTGTGGGTAATCCTGGGGATCAGGCAAGCCATGGAAGGGGGATGGATTGTGGGACACAGCTGAGTGAACACAGAGCAAAGTCTACAGTCCCAACAATCCCAGCCTGGGCATCCCTGGAGCTCTGGCAGCCTGTGGGCTGTGCCCATTCCTGGGGAGCCTGGGCAGTGCCCAGCACCCTTGGGGTGTTATAGACAAGTAATGTAATAGTTGGCTCTCACAATTAAAGAGACAGATATTATACAGATGTATGGTAATGTTATTGTAAGATGTCATTCCACAGTCCCCTTTCCCTCCCCCACCTTGTAATAGCCTCAGCACTCAGGACCTTTAGAGGAGGCTGGCTTGTTACCAGAGGGGTGGTGTAACAACACCTGACCGCCAATCAAGGTGTAAAAAATTATCTCCACCAATGGAAGGCTGAGAAGTTGACTGACAAAATTTTAAGAGAGGCTGAGGTTATGAAAACAGAGCATCCATTTTGTAAAGGAGCACGTGGCTGGTAGCCACAGGGGCTCCCAGTGCTGTAATTTTTCCTTATTTAGTCCTTCCTTGTAGTTTTTGTTAAAATTTCATAAAAATTTAAAAAATGAGCAGTTGTTTCTCACAAGGGGAAGAACCTTTCCCTAAAATCCAATTTAAATGCCCCTGGCACAGCTGCAGCCGTTCCCTGGGCCCTGTCCCTGTCCCACAGAGCAGAAATGGGAGCTGTCCCTCAAGAGGAGCTGAGTCTCCCCTCACAGAGGGTGAGGGCTGTCCCAGCCTGGAGGGGGACATTCCACAGGTGAAACACAAACCAAAGTGAGATGTCAGAAGCTGAGCCAGGCTGAAGGGATGGAAGCAATTCCTTTGACGCCATCACCATCATGGAATATCCTGATTGGAAGGGACCCCCAGGATCTAGTCCAGCTCGTGGACTGACCCAGGCACCCCAACAATCCCACTCCGCACAGATAATCCTTGCCAGGCTCTTTGAACCTTCCCTGTGCGCTCCTGGGCAGCCCCTGGCCGGTGACATTCCCGGGAGAGGAGCAGGATTCCCCCAGTGCCGGAGCTGCAGTGCTGGGAGCTGCTCTAATGAGGTGTTGATTGCTCTGCGAGGAGAAGTTTGGAGGGGTGGAATCATCCCGAGCCAAGTCCTGCTGGGAGAGCTCATCAAACAATTACTGAGGGAATAAAAGCAACAGAACCCCCGTTAGCGGGGAGGGAAATGCAGGATGGGGATGCTGGAGCCAGGCAGGATTGCAGCTGCTGCAGAGCTGAACAATTCCTTTAAAATGTCCTTGGCAGGGCAGAGGGGAGCCCTCCCTGCTGCCAGGAGCTGGGGTGCAGGGGCAGGGTGGGAACGCTGCAATCCTGCCAGAGCAGGGGATCCGGGAGAGCCCGGGATCCTTGGGGACACCGGGGAGCAGAGCCGGGAGATGGGGCAGGGACAGTCCCCTGCCCCGCTGGGCATTCCCCACGTCCCTGCGAGGCACAGGACAGTGTCACAGGGCAGGGCTGTCCCCTGCTGAGGGTGTCCTGCAGAGAAAGGGCTGCAAAGCCTGGCAGGGACAGGAGATCCGCTGCGGGAATGATCTCATTCCCTAAAGACAAGGGGGAAAAGGAATCCATCACTTTTAGAGTGTTCTGTCCAAAAGTTGTTGTTTGCCCCTTGCCCTGCTGTGCTGGCCTTTCCTGGCAGAGAGCAACTCAGGCTCAGGTTTGGCAAAGCCAGGCTTAGTGTGCTGCCAGCTCCTGGGGTCTTTTCCCGAAATTCTGAGCTTTTTTGGAAAAAGTGTGCTGGGACTTGGCTCCCAGTTCTGATTCATCTCCAGTCCTTCCCTGACTCTGGCAGACTTTGGCACCGTTCTGTGCAGACTGCTGCTCTGGAGGGACCCGAGGTGGGGAGTGCAGGCAGACCTGGAATGATGGAAGTGGTAAATTCCTGCTGAGGCTTTCCCGGGAGCTCTTCGTGCTCTCTGCAGGGATGGCAGCTGATCCTCCAGCTCCAAACTGGTTGTACTGGTGCAATGTTGGAGCAGGGCTTTGGGGGCTGTGCCAGGGGAAGGTCAAGTGGGCCATGGATTTAAAAAAAGTCAGGGAATGGGAAATTCCTGAGGCACTGAGCAAAGAGGGGAATGTTCTGTGAAAGATTTACCTTGCCTGCAAATTGAATTAGTGCTGTACAGCTTGAATTTATATTATTATGGCTACTTTTTCCTCCAATGGATCCTTCACCTTTTCCTGGGATTTAACTTGAACTGTGGAGTGAGAAGCAGCAGCCTCCTCCTTCCTCTCCCACTGGGAAAGGGCAGCATTCAGGAGCAGGGAGGAATGTTGGCTGTGCCCAGTGCTGCCCGGAACTGCCTGACCACCTTCCCATATACTCCTGGGGAGGGCTGCTGAGGTTTTCCAGGTTCTTGCTTGGCATTAGATGGGTTGGAAGCTCGGGTGGATGAAAGGTCACACTCAGGGGGAGTCTCCAGTGGTCAGGAGAGCTGGGGGGAGGTGAAATCCTCTGCACATCTCTGCCCCGTGCCGTGAGTTACGATGTGCTGGCAGGTGGAGCAGCCAGACATCCATTCCTTCCTTCCCATCAAAACTGCTGCCAGGGCCTGCAAATGAGGTAAGAAAATTGGCAGGGCTTGGGATTTAAGCTGAGCCAGCCTGAGCAGCCCCAACATCCAGTTTTCATCAGCAAATTCCAGCGTGGCAGAGGGGCTGGCTGCATCTGAGGGCCAGCAAAAACCAGGAGAATCAGGAGCTGGGCTGGTTTTCCTGATTTCTGTAGGGATGGGCATGGAAGGAGCAGGACTACCAGGCTGGGCAGGGCGGTCTCAGAGGAGCATCCACAGCCTTGCTGGGGCTGAGCATAAAGGGACCTGACCAGAGAACTTCACACCTGGTGTCACCTCCTGCCACCGAGCCAGGGAGTGGCACAGGGACAGGCACAGGGAGTGGCAAAGGGAGAACAGCCTCCAGGGCCATGGTGTGCAGCTGCATTGGAGCAGGAAGGAATGGGTGCTCTATAATTCATCACTTTTGGAGCAAAAATGAGGTTAGGGAGAGAACGCTACTGGAACTTGAGCAAAACCAGCCTTGGCACAGCTGGGATTTGGGCCAGGAGCCCTTCACAGGTGTCACCTCTGATGCCTCCATGGCTGCTGAGGGCTGTCAACACCTCCCTGCACAGGGACATGTCACCAGCCTTCCTGCAGAGGGGGCAGGCCAGCAGAGGGATGTGTCACCAGCCACCAGCCTGGCACTGCCAGGGTGCCCAGGAGTGCAGGGAGTGGCTCTGCCCTCACCCCCCTCCGCATGCCCTGATTTCCTGGGAATATCCCATTCCTGCTCCTCCTCCCTGGAGGCAGGAGAGCAGCAGGGCTGGGGATCCCCTGGATCCCTGCAAGTCCCTCCTCCAGCTGTTCTTCCAAAGCTTTGCTGAGAGCTTGGACAGCGCTGCCAGGCCCAGGGTGGGGTGGTTGGGGTGTCTGTGCAGGGCAGGATTTGGATTCCCTGATCCCTGCGGGTCACTCCCAACTCCAGGTATTCCATGATTCTGGGATACTTCCAGGTGTGTGTCTGGGTTTGAAAAGACACTAAGGAAGGCAGGAGCCTCCTTTTAAATGGGAAATGTAAACCCCCTCCCTCCAAATTATTATAATTTTGAAATTAATGGGCTCTCAGGCAAAGATATGAGAGTAGGGATAACAGTTCTTTATTAGGGAAGAAAATGAAAATAAAATAAAAATGCAGTAAAACAAAACACCACTGTCAGAGTCAGAACAGGCCCTGTCCCCCTGTGGGCAGGGTGGTGGCACAGTCCCATCCCATGGGGGCTCAGCCCTCCTGCAGTGCCAGCTGTGCTTCTGCTGGAGCAGGGATCCTGCACAAGGGGGGAGTTTTCCTCTGCAGCTCCAGGGCTGCTGGAGATGGGCCTGCTCTTCCTCTGGGAATGCAGGGCAGGAGAAAGCTGCTCCTCTGGCAATGCAGTGGGCAAAGGCTGCTGTGCTGTTCCAGGCTCAGATTGTATCCAGGTAGGAATGCTTGGCTCCTGCCCTGGGCACAGCATCTCCCCATGGGATGCTGGAATTTGATCAGCCCTGCAGGGACACTCAGTGGCCATGGACAGCAGAGATCTGCTGGAGGGAGGATTGGCTGTGGGAGAGATAAAGAAAACTGCCCCATGAGCAGCAGAGAACTGCCCCAGCTCTGACAGAGGGTGATAGAACTCACCCAGCTACATCTTGTAACCCAGGACAGTGAGCTTCACCCAGGTGAAGAAACACAGCTGCCACTGGGAAAATCATACAACTGGCATAAAACCCCCTCCTAATGGAGAAAAATTGGAATCTCCTTGGAATATTTCAAGATCTCCAGAGAAATCCTAAGAAATCTTCAGAACCCTCCTTTTGTGACCTCCGGGAGATGTTGTGGTACCGCTGGGATGGGAACTGCCAGAACAGGACAGGAAGAAAAGGGATTTGCTGGGCAAAAATATTTCTCTTTAGGAAGGGAGGTGAGGGCTGGGGGTTCCAAGATTCCCATTATCCCAAAGCTTTGCTTGGAAGTATGGGGCTGTTCCCACAGAGGTTGTTGGTGGACCTGGGCACCCTCTGGAGGCTGTGCCTTGTAGGCAGCCAATATTTTGGTCTGGAAATGCTCCCAGAGGTCAAATCTGACCTTTATTACCTGGATTTCCCTAATTTTAAGCCATAATTCTGCATTTCATGGACACAAACTGTGAGAGGGGCCCATGCTCCTCTTGCAATCTGGGGAATGAGCTGAAATGTTCTTCCAGCACAGGGAAAGGGAAATATTTTATACATTTCTGTGCTGGAAAAAGCAATTATTTGTAAATTATTCCAATTGGCAGCGATGCTGATAAAAACGCTGGGAAATGGCACATGGAATGTGTGGCCTTATCTGAGATTCCTCCTCTTTAAGCAGGATTTGCCATAAAAGAGATGAATGTGTGACTTAAGTGTCACAAATGGTTTCATTGGGATTTTTATCTGAGGAATAAAATGAGCACTTGGTGCATTAATTAGAGGAGCAGCTGGAAAAATAACTGCAGGCTACCACAAGAGGGGGGAAAATCCACCCCTGGATGTCAAATTATTTATTGGGATGAGAATAGGGAGTGTTTTGATGAAGCAAAAGTCGAGCTGGTTTCACCAGGGACCTGCTTGGAACGTCTGGGACGTTCTAGGATGGTGACATCCTTGGGAGCAATAAAAAATGGGAGAATCTCAATTTCAAATTCTGGAAGAGTCATGGAATAATTGAGGTTGGAAAAGATCTCTGAGGTCATAGAGTCCAACCACCCCCAGCACTGCCAAGGCCACCACTGCCCCATGTCCTCAAGAGCCACATGATCCACAGGGCTGTTAAAGCCCTCCAGGGATGGGGACTTCCCCCCTGCCCTGGGCAGTGTCCATGCCTGACCAGCTTTTCCATGGAGGAATTTTCCCAATATCCAACCTAAACTTTTCCTGGTTGTTCCCAGAACAACCTGAGGCTATCCTGGGTGTTCAGACCCAGGCAGAAGTGGCATTGGTGCTGTGGTTTGGTGGCCGTGGGGCCACTCAGACCAAGGTTGGGCCTGATGATCTTGGAGGTCTTTTCCAGCCTCACTGATTCCAGGACTGTTCCAGAAGTTCAAGCTGAGATGCCAGTTTTTCATTGCTCCTGAGGATGTCACCTCTCCAATTCTGCCACTACAGGTGACACATCCCAGATTCTCTTTGGAAAGGGAAGAAGTGACAGTGCCATGGCTGTGTGGTGTCAAGGTCACCGTGTCCCTCCAGGACATTGTCCTGCTGTCCATGACTCCCCCAGGGACATTGCTTTGGTCTGCCTGCCCTGGCTCCTGGGGAGGGAAGGGACACCAGAGCTGGGGACAGGGATGGGAATGGTCAAGGGACATGGGCTGGGACATCTGGAGACAAAGCAAATCTCTCCTTCAAAAATGAACTGTTCAGCTTTCCCCTGGGGCAGACAGAAGGCAAATCCCTTGTTCCTAGGCATGGACAAATCCCAGGATCACAGGATCATTAAGGTTGGACAAATCCCAGTATCATTAAGGTTGGGAAAGACTTCCAAGATCATCCTGTCCAACCTTTGATCAATGACATGTTGGCCTCTGTCACAAGCTCAGCTTGAGCTGCCCTGTGGGGGACAATGGTGACATTCCCAAGCTGGAAACATTTTTTCTCCTTCTTTTGTCTCTCCCACTTCTCTTTTTTTGGGTTTTCCTGAGGTTTTTTACTATTGTGGGTGTTTTCTTGTGTTTCAGCATGAAAAGAGCTGGATAAAATATTTCATTTTATCTCTATATGTGTTTCAGTATAAAATAGCCCAGGCTGCTGGAGGGGGACCAGGAACCATTTCTGGGATAAAATCAGAGTTTCTGGGATAAAATAGGAGTCAGAGAATCCCAGAATCCCAGGTTTGGGTTGGAAATAATCTTATAAATCATCTCACTCCATGCCCTGCCATGGGCAGGGACACCTTCCACTATCCCAAGTTGCTCCAAGCCCTGTCCTGCCTGGCCTTGGGCACTTCCAGGGATCCAGGGGCAACGGGTTATGATGGATTTGGGGTTTGTCCTTTGATCTCAAAGTGATTTTTCTGTGTGAGAAATGATCTAGCCACATTCCAGCCTGGTTGTCCTTTAAAATGTGTTGCTGAGCTGGAAATTCTGGGCAGCAGGATGGATTTGATGAGACTTGTCTGGATTTATAGGGGCCACTCTCTCCATGTCTGCTCTCATTTGGACAATGAGGATTATCACATTTTTATCCCATTCTGTGTTCTCACTGCAGAAACGAGGAGTAATTACAGCTGCTGCTGCAGCCTGTCAGGTCTGCAGCTCAGGAGCAGCTAGAGGTTCATCAAATTACACCGAATTATATCAAATTATACCCAGTAATATCCCACCCTGCCTTGCTGAAGTGCAGCCCAGCACAAAAGGAAGGCCTGAAGTGCAGTGCCTCCTCTGGAACCCACCCGTGCTTGGCCTGGAATGCACCCTGTGCTTGCTTTGCATCCTTGTGGAATTTTATTTCTTGCTGAAATGCAGTGCCCTGGGATCATTTTGCCTTCCCAGGGTGTGTGCCCCAGGGAGCACCCAGAGTCCTGCTGGTGCTGCCCAAGGTGCACCCCGAGCTCTCTGCCCCTGCCAGGGCAGGGGGCAGAGCTGATGGGATCCTGGGGAGTCTGGGGTGATCCCACTGCTCCTGATCCATGGGACACAGCTGCTCACAGCTGGGGACAGACCAGAGTCTGCACATTCCTGCCAAATGGGTTTAGGTGCCCAGGGAGGGGATCTCAGAGAGGGCTGGGGGCTCTGGGGACTCACATCCCCCTCAGCAGCCCCTGCAGGGCCTGCCCCTGGGGACATCTGGTGGCAGGGCTGGTCCCTGGGCCTCCTGCAGCTCCCTGGGGCTGCTGTGGAGCTGGCAGGTGTCTGATGGGCATTTATTCCTTACGGCAGCCCTGCTTTCCTTGGACTTTTCCTCCTGGTTTGAGTGCTTGTGCTGGAGCGGGTCCCGGTGGATTCCCTGTCCCCTCAGTCCCTGTCTCCTGGGGACACGGGGAGCTCACAGAGTTATTTTAAATGGGAAGCAAACCAGGCCTGGGGGGCTGTTCCCTCCCCCTGCAGGACAAGCCAATGGGTGCTAGAGTGAGGAACTCTCCATCTCCTCTGCTCGGTGGGATGGACAAACCCCCCTGTTCCCCTGTTCTGGGCTGGGCTGGAGCCTTCCAGCCCCATGGAACCCCTCCTGCAGGGATGGTGCCTCCAGTCCATGGAGCTTTTCTGCGGGGTTGTCATGGAACCAGATCCACACAACTGCTCTGAAAACTGCAGGAGTGGAGGGACTTAAGGGACAAAGGGGCTCCAGTGGAGATGTTTGATCCTTTCCTCAGATCCAGTGAAGTTTTCATGGAATTCCAGAATGGTTTGGGTGGGAAGAGATCTTAGTGCTCCTCTCATTCCATGGCAGAGACATCTTCCACTGTCCCAGGCTGCTCCCAGCCCTGTCCAGCCTGGCCTTGGGCACTGCCAGGGATCCAGGGGCAGCCCCAGCAGCTCTGGGCACCCTGTGCCAGGGCCTGCCCACCCTGCCAGGGAACAATTCCTAATTCCCAATATCCCATCCAGCCCTGCCCTCTGTTAATATGAAGCCATTCCCTGTGTCCTGTCCCTCCATCCCCTGTCCCCAGTCCCTCTCCAGCTCTCCTGGAGCCCCTTTAGGCCCTGCAAGGGGCTCTGAGCTCTCTCTGGAGCTTCTCCTGTCCAGGTGAGCACCCCCAGCTGTCCCAGCCTGGCTCCAGAGGTGTCCCAGAGCTGGCAGCAGCTCCGTGCTCTCCTGGATTCACTCCCACAGACCCACGTCCTCCCTGGCAGTGGGGGCAGTTGTTTCTCTCCTCCCAGAAGTCACTGGAGCCATCTATAATTAAAACTGTTTCTCAAGGCCAAAGTCTTGTGCCTGACTTTCCCTGTTCCCGTCGTAGTTCTGGACTGAGTTGTAATTAGGGAGAAATTCTCTGCCTCGTGCTGGGCAAGGGGTCAGGCTGCTGAGGAGGCTCTGACCTCCCAGTCTTTGAAACCGAAAGCCTTGTCTGGGCAATCTCCTGAGGCTGGAGCTGTTCCTGCTCTCCCTGTGCCTCATCCCAGGGCACAGCCTGGCCCAGAGCGCGCCAGCCCTGCCCGGCTGAGCGGGGCACGGCAATGACACAGCCCGGGCCGGCCGGGCACCGCAGGGAGCTGCTGCAGAATAAAAATAAACAGCAGTTGTGTGCTCGGGGCCCCGAGCTGCAAACCCAGCTCATTAACTTTAAATATCTCACCTCGCTGCTCGCTGGAGGTCACGCTCGGCAGGAGGAGCGCGGTGCTCATCAGCTCCCAGCGCACATCCTCATCCTCATCCTCACCCCGGCCCGGGCGCGCCTCGCTCGGGGCCACGCAGGGAACTCCCAGGGACCTGATTATCCTGAGAATGGCCAGGGAAAGGCTCATTTAGGGAGCAATCAGGGCGCATTATCCAACCAATTCGATACACAAGGCTCTGAAAACCCGGGCTAAGTCCTTTCTGCCAGGGGGTGGAGGTGATGCAATCCAGGAATGTTTTCCCCCTCTCATTTCCCTTTCCCCCTCCCATTTTCCTTTCCCCCCTCACATTTCCCTTCTCCATAATTTTCTTTTTCCCCCTTTCATTTCCAGCCATATTTTCCCCTTCCACTTCCCCTCTCCAGCTCTGCCTTTCTCCAGCCCAATAAAGATTTAATTCCACCCTCCAAGGCAGCCGCTCGGACAGGAGACTTTTGGAGAGACAGGGGTCTCTCCTGAGGGCTGAGGGTAGAGCTGTCCCATGGGAATGGGGGTGGGATGGGTCACCCCCTGCTCCTCCGAGCATTCCCTTGTTCCCTCAAAGCTCGGGCAGGAGTTCCCAGGAGCTGCTGCTGCTCCCTGGGATGAGGGGATTTGGAGCCCTGCTCTCCCTGCCCGCCATTTCCAGCCTGGGCAGACTTCTGAGGGTGGATCCTGTGGGATCAGGAGGAGCTGGGATGGGCTCATGGGCTGGTTTGGGTGCAGCTGGGGGTGTTTGGGGCTGCTGGTGCCCTGACAAGGTGACTGCACAGCTCTGGCTCTGGCTCCTGCTGCACATCCCAGCAGATCCAACTTCCCCTGCTCCCTGTAGTGAAGGGCTGAGGGAAGATGAAATCCTTTGTCTGGAGCTCAAAGCTTAGGGAGAGGGTGGGAATTCTCTGTGCTAAGCTCTTACAAACCAGTGCAGAACCAGCTGGTCACACCTGGAAGCTCATGGTGCTGGAGATGTCGGATTGGAACCTGGAGGAGAATTGGTGTTGAAGGGAAGTGGCTTAGGGAGCAAATCCCCTTTCAAAAGGGCTGGAGGCTCTTCCATCTCCCCTGAGATGGTGTCCAACCCAAAGGCTGCTCCCTGCAGTTGTGTTCAGTCCCCTCCAGGTATTCAGTCATTAATGATTTTCTTTTTCCTGTGTCCCAACTCCTCTGCTCAACTCCTGACAGGAGGGGACAGCCGGGGGGTCGGGCTGTGCTCCCAGGGAACAGGGACAGGAGGAGAGGGAACGGCCTCAGGCTGGGCCAGGGGAGGTTCAGGGTGGACACTGTGAACATTTCCTCACTGGAAAGATGGTTAGGCATCCCTAAGTGTTCAAAAACCATGTGGATGTGGCTCGTGGGGACAGGGGTCAGCGAGGGCCTTGGCAGTGCTGGGGGAAAGTTGGACTTGATCCTGGAGGTCATTTCCAACCTCAGTGATTCCATGATTTTGTGCTCCCACAGGTTTATTTAGGAGGCAGATGTTTGCAGAGGTGTAAACATCCCTTCCTTGAGTCACTCAGGTCCAAAGCAAATCTCCCTGGGCTGCAAGGTCTGGAAAAGCTCTTGGGTTCCCAGCTCCACGCTGCTCTTTGCTGCTCCTCCATCATCCTCAGTGCCCTCGGAATCAAAGAGCCACAGCGGTTTGGGGTGGAAGGGACCTTAGAGATGACCCAGCCCCAGCCCTGCCATCCCCACACTTGGCACAACGCTGTTGGATGTGCCATGGGATCCCAGGATTCCCTGCTGGAGCTCTGTGGAGCTCTGGGAGTGGCCATACTGAGCTCACACATGGCAAATGTTGATGCTGGGGCTCCTCAGGCTGGAACTATCCCCAAGGTCTCTCTGCACCCCATGAAGGAGCAGTGAGGGGGAGCTTTGACAAGTCCCTGCTGGCCACACGAGGTCTGTGGCACTGGAAAGTTTCCCAGAGAACACAGAGCTGTTGCTTGGTGCCTTCAGCATCCTCTTCCCATGATGGGACAACAGGCTCCCTCCACCACTGCCATTCCTTGTTATGTCACACTTCCCTGGTGTCTGCCAGGGCTGAGTCCTGCAGGGAGCAAAGGTCTGTGGGCACCTGGAGCTCTTCTCTTCTCACCCACTGAGGGCCTGGGGATGATGAGCTGATCTGATTTGGCTCTGCTGGGGTGGCCACAGAGGTTCTGAGTCATTGCTTGAGTCATGAGGCTCAGCCACAGCGCTGGTGGCCCCGGGTGACTCGGTGACATTAATGCCAGGATTAACACAGAGCTTTACCGGGGAGGAAAATGTGAGAGCACTGCTGGGAGGGAATCAAGGAGTGCTTTAGGTGGGTTTAAACCAGTGCTTAAGCTCAGCTCTGGTGTTCTGCTAAGATCACCCACACAGGCAGTGACCCATCCCTTGGCTCAGGGAACTCAGGGATGGGGAGAAATCCTGCCTGGAGCCCTCTGTCCTCACCCCCATTGCCACCTGCCAGGCTGCCCTGGCCCAGCAGCCCCTCACCCCATTCCCAGGGTTTCCATGTCCCAATAAACCCCTCACCCCCATTCCCAAGGTTTCCATGTCCCAATAAACCCCTCACCCCCATTCCCAAGGTTTCCATGTCCCAGCAGACCCCACTGTGCCCCTAGGTTTCCCTGCCCTCCCAGTTTGTAAATAAGCTCTGGAAATGTGTGAGTGCCTTGGAATGATGGAATCATTAATCTGGAAAAAAGCTCTGAAACCCTCAGGTGCAGCCATTAACCCATTGCTGCCTGGTCCCCATGGAACCATGTCCCTTCCTCAGTTAGGAGCCTCAGCCTGACCGGGGTTTATAAATCTGTATTTGTGCTTGGGAGCAGGGAGGGGAAGGAGCTGTCCTGGGTCAGGGAGCACATCCTGCTCCCCCTGGCTGCAGCTGTCCTGCCTGGGCCCCTCCAGCCTTCCCAGGGGTTCTTGTCCTGCAGGATGAGCCTGTTCAGGCCTCAGTGGGAGCCTGGAGGCAGAGGAGGGGAGCATCCATCTCACGGAGCTCACAGTGAGCCCTGCTGGGATCAGAGATTGTGGGATGGCTCCTGGAGAGGAGCGAGGAAGGTGAGGGAGAACAGACAGCACATGAGCTCCTGCCCAGCCTTTTTCTCCTTTCTCCCCATCCTTAAACCAACTCTGAGTTAATTTGTGGGTAATCCACACATGGCTCAGAATCCCAAGGACATTGGGGAGAGCAGTGCATCTGCAGAACAGGGATGGGAGGGTTGGATTTGATTCCAGGGCTCGATCCCCCAGCAGCTCTGTAGGGAGGAGCAGGAGGGCGAGCTGGGTGGCTCGTCCTGTGCCAAACCTGAATTCCACACTGTGCTCCCAGGATGGGATGTGAAAACCAGGCTTTGGTGGTGCCTGGGCTGTGCAGAGCAGCCCCGTGCAGGTTTTAGTGTTGGTTTTTATAACATTTCTCTCGTGGCTGTCAAAAGGAATTTTCAGACAAACCCGTGATTTCTCTCTGTTGATGAAATGATGCTGCAGTCTCCTGAGGTGCTGGTGGCAGGGAAGGTTTGTTTTCTGCAGCTTCACATGTTAAAGGGATATTTCTACCAGGCAAAAGTGGGGTCTAGCTGCTTTGCTAGTTAAGAGTTTTAATTTAAAAAGCAGCCAATAAGGGGATAATGTATTTTTCAATGGCATCTTTCTTTGGAGGTTGTGGAAAATGCTCTCATTAAGCTGATAATTAAAGCCTGTGAAGTTAGTGATGATTCCTGGCAGAGGCACCGGGAAGTCACGAGCGAGGGGCTGCCCGAAGTCTTGTACAAAGTCAGAGCCCAGCAGTCCTTGTCTCTGGAATCACGTGTGGGACCGAGTCCTGCCTGCCCTCTGGGGGTGGAGTGACATTGGAGACAACCCGAACTGAGTAACTCCGTGCTCGGGGTCACCCGGCACAGGCCAAATGAATGCGGGGGCAGGTACCAGCATCTCTTTAAAATGCAAATTGTTTTCTTGCTAATCTGGCTAATTTAAAGAAATTAGCATCCCAAAGCATCCCGATTTGCATCCCAGCGCGCGGATTCGCTGCAGTCGGTGCCGTCGGGCGCGGTGTGAAGGACCCGGAGCCGCTGTCACCTTGCGCTGCCTCCCGAGCGATCCGCCGCGGTGTGAAGGACCCAGAGCCGCTGTCACCTTGCGCTGCCTCCCGAGCGATCCGGCGTGCCCATCCACCCGCGGGACGGCCCCGAGGGGCGGCGGCGGAACGCCTTTCCCAGAGCCCATAAATGTTTTACAGCATGGCTCTGCAGGTGACGGAGAGCCTCAGTATGCTGGCCCAGAAATGAGCTCGGTCCTGCAGAGCCCCGGAGCTGGGAGCGGCTTTAGCAGCGGGACCGTGAGCGGATCCCTCCCATTTCACAGCATCCCTGCAGGGTCCCCTTTCAGAGCCTCACCCCGGGATATTCCCTCCCAGAAATCCCAGATCTCCCGGAGCCCGGAGATCCCAACGCAGCCCAGGGAGTGCTCGGGCTGGGCTGGTTTTGGGCTTGGGCTGGGCTGGTTTTCCCACAGCGTTTGTGCCGAGATAAGGGCACGGGAGATCGCAATCAGCCACTCGGCTGCTCGGATCGGCACATGGGGTGTGACAAGAGGCACAGGTGTGATGGATAAGAAGCACAGGTGTGATAAGAATCGCAGATGTGATCGATAAGAATCGCAGATGTGATGGATAAGAAGCACAGGTGTGACTGATAAGAAGCACAGGTGTGATGGATAGGAAGCACAGATGTGGTAGATAAGAAGCACAGGTGTGATTGATAAGAAGCACAGGTGTGATGGATAGGAAGCACAGATGTGGTAGATAAGAAGCACAGGTGTGACTGATAAGAAGCACAGGTGTGATAAGCACAGGCAGGGCGGTGGCAGGGCTGGCACATGGCACTGCTGCGGGCACTGCCGGTGTTTCAGTGGCAGCCCCAGCATTGATCTGCTGGAGCCTCACGGTCTGAGACACTTCTCACACCTGGTGAGGTAACAGCAGCGGCTCCAGGGAGGGCTGGATGTGGTCATTCTGCATTTACTCCCATTCACTTCCCTCTGAATGGGAGTGAAACACAACCCCAGATCCCGAGGGTGCTGGAAGCAGGTCTGATTCACCCAGCCCATCAGTTCATTAACATGGAGGAGGAGATGTCCCTGGCCTGATCAATGAAGGAGATTTTCCACAAGATTAGGTTAAGCATTCTCAGGAGATCTGGGCATTGAACTGCTCAGACAGACAGGGATTTTAAAGATCCTTCAGCAGTCACGAATATCCCTATTTTTGTGGAGGGAAAAGTGACATTTGGTACAAAACTCCCTCCAAACAGCCCTGTGCCTTGTTCAGAGCAGGAGCCACACTCAGCACTGCACCAGCTCAGCTCATTAGTGGCAGGACCTGTCACCTGTCCCTGCTGGTGGCACTGAGGCTGTGCCTGCACTGCCTGCTCTGCATGCCAGGCACACACGGATGCTGCTGGGAAGCTGGGCTGAAAAACCTGCTGGATCTGCAATGGCCCGGGCCCTGCTCTGCCTGCTGGATCTGCAATGGCCTGGCTCTTGCTCTGCCTGTTCTCCCCTCCTCTGGAGCCTGGGGCTGGCCCTGTAAAACTTGTGCAGAACCTAAGAGGGAGAGCCCTGGCTGTGCTGCTGGCTCCTGCCCCCCTGCCAAAACGGTTTTTTGGGAGCTGCATCTGGACTCTCTGGGACTGGGGAATGATCTGTTCCCCTCAGCATGGCCTGATTCTGTCCTTGGGGCCATTTGGGACACACAGGGGCCATTCCCTGGCACAGCAAAGGATTTGGGTCCGTGGGCACCAGGAAATTGCTGTGGAGGTTTCCCAGGGTGTGGGGGTGTCCCTGATGTGCAGCAGGTCCAGAGGGACATGTTGGACTCTAAGGGGTAATTAATTGATAATAACAATTAGGGTGGGGAGGCCCTGGCACAGATTTCCAGAGCAGCTGTGGCTGTACCTGGATCCCTGGCAGGGATCTCAGGCTGGAGGGGCTTGGAGTACCCAGGGATTGTGGAAGGTGTCCCTGTTCACATCAGGGTGTTGCACTATTTGACCTCTAAAAGTCCCTTCTAACCCAGCCTTCTCTCTGATTTCTGAGTCTCTGATCTTTTCCTCTCATTCCAGGGGATGGCCAGGTGGATTTTGATGAATTTATGACCATTCTGGGACCTAAGCTGGTGTCGTCAGAGGGCAGGGACGGCTTCCTGGGGAACACAATAGACAGCATATTCTGGCAGGTAAGTCAGCATTGCTTGAATTGCAACTTCAGGCAGCTCTCAGCAGCTTCCAGAGTGGAGTTGTTGAGGAGCACAGGATGTTTTACTGAGTTTGACTGTGGAAAGGGTGTTGAGGTCCATCATGCCGGGGGCTGTGGAAGAACATCCCACACTGGGGGAGGGAATTGTGTCCAGCCAAGCCCTGTGTTCCTGTGCATGGATGCAGCTGGACACAGCAAAGCACCCCGAGACTCATGCAGCATCTTTAGGAGTCTGGGATTCACTTCTGGAAGAGAAAAGCATTTTTCTCCAGGAATCTTTTGAGTAGGGAACCTTGAAGCCGCCCAGCTGCTCCCAGAATTGTGTCCCAGTCCAGTGTCCCTTGGTGGTGGCAGGGGTTGTTCCACACAGAGGGAATGTGCTGGGCAGGTCAGGTCCCACTGGGATTTCTGCTGAATTCAGTGTTGAGCACTCTGTGTTGTGCCAGAGGAAGTTTTGCCCCCCGTGCTGCCCTGGGGTGGTTTGGTCCTGCTGGTCCCAGGCCCTGGAAGGAGACAGATCCAGCACTGGGAGCTGCTTTTTGCCTGCCCTGCAGTGAGACTTTAAACAGCGCTGGAGCTTCCAAGAAAAGCAGTCCAGGCTGTTATGGTAGGATCAAAAATCCTCCAAAACAAAGAGCTGCATGTTTGCTGCCAATGGTTCAAATGTGTGGCTTCCTGTGGGATTCCAGCTCCTTTCTCTGACCATCCTACAACCCTGGCCTGCTAAGGAACTTTGGCTGTTCCCAAGTTTAATGAAGCAAAAGAGCCAGACCTGGAAATGAGATTTTCTGCCTTCTTTTACAACCCTCCAGCCCCGTCCAGACTGAATTGGGTGGAGCTTTGGAAGAGTATTTTAAAAGGCCTTTAAAAGCTTGTTCCTGGCCTCCTGGCATGGGACAGAATAACCCTGAAAATTCTGCTCTGGATTCCAGGATTTGGTTGTCAAAGCAAGAGTTTGGTGCTGGCAAAGCCCCCATGGTTTGTGATGCACCTGGGGACAGTAAATGGCACTAGGAGGGGCAGGACTGGGAGCCAGGGATGTTTTAGTGCCTCCACTGCTCCTTGGGAGCCCCATCCCAGCCTGGGAAGGAGAGGAGGGAGCCCCATCCCATCCCATGGAGCCACTGGGGCCTTCCAGAATCCCAGCCCCTCAGGAGCTGCTCAAGAAGCAAAAATCCTGCTGGGAAAATCAAGTTTGTGAGCTGAGCTCTTGGATGGGGAGCAGAGAAGTCTGGAGCCTTGCTGAAAATGCTGCTCATGGTTTAACACACTGCTTTTAGTGACCCTCCCACCTCTGCAAATGCCTGGAATGAGGCTGGGAGACAGGATTGTGCCTGGATTTAGGGCAGCAGGGTTCCTGGGATCAGCTTCCACAGGGACATGGCCCTGGTGCCTCCCTGGCTGTGGTGGGACAGGGAAAAGGGAGCAGAGGCTCCAGGTGGGAGCCTTGGGTGGGCAGAGACAGCCCTGGGAGCTCCTTCAGGCAGCAAAGCCCTTAGTTCCTCAAGTGCTCCATGGCCTTGGAAAACAGCAGTTATGGCCTTTACCACCTCTTTACTCAGCACTTCCCTGGACTTCTGAGCCCTTGAAGAGCTCTGGTTCCTCTGGGGTTGAGTACAATGTCTCTGCAGCTTTTTCCCAAAGAGAAAGCAAGGCAAAAGTCATGGAAGTGTCATTCAGGGAACAGGTTCTCTTTGCCCATTGCTCCCTGGCTTTACCCAATCCCTCTTCAGGGCCATCAGTCACCTCATCCCTGAGCATTTCTGCCTCTGCATCATCTCCAGTGGGACTCCTGGTGGGAAGCCAAGCCTTTGTGGGATCAGGGCTTGGCCGTGTTCCCCATTTCCCCTGATGTGCAATTTCCACATTTTCTGGAGCCAGTGGCAGGGGCTGACCCGGGTTGCTGACAGTCTTTCAGCCCAGCAGCCATTCCCAAGGAAGGATTTTAAGGAGGGAATGGTGCCCACAAGGCTGTGGCTGGGCCCAGGGCTGGGGGGCAAGGATGGGACAAAAGGGGCACCTGGCTGGGCAGTGCCACCATGAAACCTCACACCAAAGCTTCTTCAATCAGTCCCACGGGAGAGAGGAACCATGTGGGCATCCAGAAAGTGCCTTCCCCTCCCCATCCAAGCAGCAGCTGCCCTCCAGCCCTTGCCATGCTGGGATGTCTTTGCCAAGCTCATTTCTAAGGGCAAAGACCTCCAAGCTCCAGGGTTAAACACTTCCTTTGGCATGGAATGTGAAGGAGCTCCAGGTCCCCAGGGCCCAGAAGGAATAACAGCCCTGGATGAGAGGTTTTTAATGGAATAAACCTCTCTGAAGTGGCTGAAATGCTTTGGGAAGTCAGGACAAGTGGTATTGTTCAACAACAGGGCTGCATCTGCATCAGGTGCAGGGGAAATTCTGAGCCCACAGCACTGATGAGGTGATTTGGAAAAGCCAACACTGTACCTGACCAGCTGAGAGCCACAGCACTGCCTGATTGATTCCCCCCCTTTCCCTTTGCTGCGTGCACACAGAGGCTGCAGGGAATTTCAGGCAGGACACCTGGGGCTTTGTCTGGCATCAGGGGACAGGGCTGGATTGTCCCCTCAGCCAGGTGCCTGTGCATGCCATCAGGAGCAGCCTGGGCATTTGGGATAAACAAAGCTGCTTTGCAGGAGCAGGAGCAGCAGAATTCCAATGGGGAGACACTGCCCAGAGCTCTCATTTCTCACTGCTGGGATGTCCCTGCAGGTCTGGGGAGGCAGGTCCTGTGTGATAATTTACTTGTGGGCAATTTGGAAGGAAATTGCGACAGGATCTTTGATGATGGAGTTTATTTCCTTATCTCCTACATAGGCAGGAAGGGTGAGTTCAGCTCACATCTTCACTGCATGGTTCACAAGGTCACAAGACCCTAAGCTGCAAGACTTTTTAAGGCATTATTGACCAGTAAAATATTGCCAATGAGGATATTTATGTTTTGGACCCAATCCTTAAATATTCTGTCTTATGGACCCATGCTACAGTGTAAGCTTTCTTAGCCATCATGTTATGACACACAAACGTAAACTTTTTGTTTACCTCTGTAAAGACTTTTATTTTTTCTATAACTAAAACTCTAAACATTCCTTTACTTAGCTTAACGTGTCTCTGCTTTAAACTCTAAATCCACATTCTCGCTTCTAGCACCTCAGTTTGGAAGCCTTTTCCAAGGTCTCAGATCAAATCCCGAGTGTAATTCTAAGCTTTGGATTACAGGCCCAAAGTTCTGAGGGTTCCCTGCATTTCAGATTCCACCAGTCCTGGAGTAAAGAACAGCTCAGCTGCTGTTTGTGTTCTCTGGGTTTGGGGGAACCTTTTCCTTTCTCCAGCCTCTCACAGACTTCTGCTAGGGGGAGGGATAGCCGGGGGTTTATCATCCTTGATGGGTGAGTAGGAATGGCCAAAAATCCAACAGCACCCTTGTGCAAGGAGGGAGGGATGTGCAGGGACAGCAGGGACAGCAGGAATGGACCAGGGACAGGCCAGGGACAGGAAGGATGGGCCAGGGACAGGAGGGATGTCCAGGAACAGGCCAGGGACAGCAGGGATGGGCCAGAGACAGCCAGGGGCAGACAGCAAGGACAGGGACAGGCCAAGGACAGCCAGAGACAGCCAGGGGCAGACAGCAAGGACAAGAACAAGCCAGGGACAGCAGGGACCCCCGAGCTCTGAGGTGCACCCCCAGCACAGGCCCCAGGGCCACTCTGTTCCCTGGAAAACGGGGCAGGGCCCACATCCAGCAGTGGGGTGCATTTGGGGCTGGCTGGGGAGGGAGTTCAGCGAGAGGAGGGGGGTCAGCGCTGGCTGGGGACACGGGACAGCAGGGGGACACTGCTGGGGTGGGACACGGCTGGTGTGTGACATGCAGGTTCCCCTCCCATCCCAGCACCGAGGTTTCCTGCTCTGCCCGTGCAGCTGGGAATGCAGGAGAGTCCCTGGGGACAGATCTGGGATCTCCTGATCTGGTCAATCAATTAGTGCCTTAATAGAGTGAAATGAAGGGGAAAATGTGAGGGAATGGCCGTGGCACAGGGCAGGGCAGGGGGGGAGAGGGAGTGAGGGAGAGGGGGGTGAGGGAGACGGAGTGAGGAGAGGGAGTGAAGGAGAGGGGAGTGAGGGAGCAGGGGGTGAGGGAGAGGGGGGTGAGGGAGAGGGAGTGAGGGAGCAGGGGGTGAGGGGCTGTGTTGGCTCTGTCTCCAAAGACAGTTTTGCCTGGAGAGGGATTTTTCTTTATGGAGTTCAGAGATAAAACTGCTGCAGTTCCTTCTCGTGTGTGAGTTTCTCCTGCTGTCCCTGCAGAGGAGTTAATCTGATGATGGCAAATGAGCCTTGCTGCAGAGGAGTTGTTTGTGTCTGTGTCCAATTTGATGTGTAACAGCTCCAGGTGCCCCTCTGGGGTCAGCCCTTCCTCCCTCTCCTCCTCCCTCTCCTCCTGAGCCAGTGCAGCCCCTCTGGGCAGGTGCAAGATGTTGTAAAACCACAGGATGGGACATTTTACACCTTGCAGCAGAATGTTTTGCTGGTGCTGAGCTGCTCTGCTGCAAAAATCTCGATTGCTGGATTTCAGGAGCTGCTGTGTCAGCTTTTAAAAGAACCTTCTCAAATTGACTGCCTGGAAGGAAGAGAAGTGAGAGATTGGGAAAGAATTCTTTACTCAGAGGGTGGGCAGGCCCTGGCACAGGGTGCCCAGAGCGACTGCCTGGGAGGAAGAGAAGTGAGAGATTGGAAAAGAATTATTTACTCAGAGGGTGGGCAGGCTCTGGCACAGGGTGCCCAGAGCAGCTGGGGCTGCCCCTGGATCCCTGGCAGTGCCCAAGGTCAGGATGTGGGGCAGTGGAAGGTGTCCCTGCCATGGCAGGGGTGGCACTGGATGGGCTTTGAGGTCCTTCCAAGCCATTCCACATCTCTGTGATTCACAGATCCTGTGCCCTCCCTCTGGGTGGCTGCTCTGGGGTTTAAATCAGGAAATGCAGCTGAAAGTTTGGGTGGAAATTTGATGGATGGGGCCAAAGATGGAGAATTGGGTCTGGACCATTGCACCAGGAACACGTCCCCAAATCCTCTTCCACCAAACAAATCATCCCACAGCATCACCTCATTCTGGGCAGCACTTTTTGATTGTTGAACCTGAGGTATCTTCAAGTGATTTCCACAGGAAAAAAATCCATACATTTAAAATATCCACCATTTCTTGGGTTTTCCCAGCTGGAAAAGTAAAGGAGAGTTTGGAAACCTTGCCATTGATTATCCTGCAAAACCACTGCAATGTGAGCTGGGAGCCAAGGCAGAGACCTTTCCTGGGACACCCAGCTGTGGTCATTGTTTTCGCCAGTGCCCCAGAACTCAAACATCCTGATCATATCCTAATTTCAGGAACTAAATCTCCTGCCACAGCTGCTCCTGCAGTTTAGGTCATGGTTTCCTCACATCCATATTTAAAAGGTGAGATTTTCCATGGGAGGTTGCAGGTAGCTGGTGTGAAGTTTATTCCAAAAAACCTGGGACACTGCTCAGTGTCCTTTAGCTCATCCCAAATATCCTGGGACTCTGCCAGAGTGTCCTTTAGCTCATCCCAGATAACCTGGGACACTCAGAGAATGTTCCAGAGTGTCCTAGAGCTATCAGAGGAAAACAGCCACTTCCAGGGTACAATTCAAGGGATCTGCTTTGGGCATCAGCCTCAGGAAAGGATAAACTGTGCTTCACAAGTGCCATTTTTACTGCATTTGGTAGAAAAAATGTGGAGGGAAGTGGCTCAGGTGGAGCTGTGTGCCCTGGGGACAGCTAAATGTCACCTCCTGGGTCCCAGCAAAGCTTTCAAGGCCTTTCTGGTGTAAGTCCCAGCCCCGTGGTGCTGTTATCAGCAGAGGAGCAGTTCTGCTGGCCCACTGAACCTCCCTTTGCTGCCAGGACATTACTGCCTGTTGCTCTCTGTGGATTTGTGGCAGCACAGGGAGAGCTGAGCCCGTGCAGGGATGAATCCATCTCCAGACACTGCTCCCTGTCTGTGTCCAGATGTGCTGGCACAGCTGAGGCAGATGTGAGCACTGCAGGGCTTCATGCCCTGGCCCGTGGTGGCACAGTGTCCCTGTCCTGGCCCTGGAGCCCTGGATGAATCCACCACAGCAATTCTGGCAGGCCTCACGTTCACCTGCCTGTGAAGGGACCTCCTTTCCACCCCCACATTTTCCCTGCAACAAAACCCACCCTCCCAAACCTCCAGGGCAGAGTTAACAGCTCAGCACTGGAGACACTGGAGATGAAAAAGTTTTGGAAGCAGCAAAGCAGGACAAAAGCAGGATTTCCTTGCCCAGCTGTGGTTTTGAGCTTCAAGCAGCACCTTTAGGCCTCAGAAACGCTCTGCAGCTTTGGTTCAGAGCCTGTTTAAAGCAGGCAGTTGATATCCAAAGGGCTCCTGCCTGCTGCGTTCAGGATCTGGCTGCCCTGGAAGGTGTGGCTGGGCTCTGTGCACCCTCTGCAGCACTCAGGGACACTTCCTCCAGCAGCTCTCATGGTCCAGTGGTTCTTCTTTCTGTGCCAGTTTATAAATAAACTCAGTCTGCAGCTCCAGGGCTTTTTTTGGAGAGATTTTTTTCTCTTGCCTGGTGTGTGAAATAGGAATTGTGCTGTGGATTTCTCAGGGATTAGTGTGGAAGTGTCAGGAGCAGCCAGCAGGAAGGGTGAATGTGTGGGAGCATTACCTGATCTCCCAGGGCTGGGAGAGGCTTCCTGGCTTTTTTTTCTGAGGGGGTCAGAATCCCCAGCATCCCTGAGGACCAGGATCTACACCCAGTGCTGGTTTTCTTGGATTTGGGATAATTTTTCCTTTGGACAAGCCTCTTTGGGTGATGGAGCAGAAGTGACAATTTTCAGGCAGGGCACTTTTGGGGCAAATCCCAAATCCCCTCACTCCTGGTGTCAGAAAGGAGTTTCTGCCAAAGAGGAGGCTCCACCTGGCCTTAAATCCCTATCCAGATCTCAGGATCATCCATCTCTCATCCATCCATCCATCCATCCATCCATCCATCCATCCATCCATCATCCATTTCTTATCTGTAAGAGCCGTAATGAGAGACGTGGGACTCCAGGCACTTCCTCCAAATGCAGTTTATTACGTCAAAGACATTGCAGCAGTCCAGGGTCGTGGGTGACAGAGCCTGTGCCTACAGCTGTCAGCTGCAGACAGGCCTGAAGACCCTTAGTTTGGGTTAAAAATGCATTATATACTTTTCTGAGCATCTTAATACAGTAGAACCAATCTATACCTTGACTTTTATCTATAGCCTATCATAACCATATTCATGTTACTATTCTCCAGTCACTAAAAGTTAGTACATTACAGTTTGAGCTAGAAGTTGTTTTTCAGTTTTCTTGCAGTGGAAAATTCTGAGACTTTTTTTTCTACTTGCAACATCTGCTGACTTGTTTAATTGTCATCCATCCATCCATCCATCCATCCATCCATCCATCCTTCCATCCATCCCTCCTCTCTACACAGAGGAAATCACATGGGAGGAGCCCAAATCCTGCTGGACTCTGCCTCTGGCTTCCCTGGATTCTTCCCATTCCTGTAACAAGATCACCTCTCACTGCACTGCAGGAATTTTGTTGAGGGAAATCTTAATTGACTCAAAGGAAAGTCTGATTTTCATGGAGATCTGAGATTGGGAATTCAAAACAGACTTGGCCTGTTTATTTCTTCTTTTTTTCTAAAGAATCCCCACTGTGAGATAAAAATCTACACATTGCCCTGCCTCCAAGCTCTGGCATTTAGTGGAGTAAAAATATCAGGGAAACTGAAGTAAGACTTGAAAAAGAAGGAATACCAGGAAAATAGACGCTCCATCGCTCATAAACAAGCAGAAACCTCGAGGCATTGGCAACTGTTTGCAACAAAGAAATGTGTTAGAAAGAAAATGACCTTTTCTGTGAAAGAAAATATAGAAAACAATTACCTGTTTGGGAACAAAAAAAAAAAAAAGAAAGAAAAAAAGAAAAAAAGACCTTTGGAAAAATGTAAATTAAGAAGATCCCAGTGCTGGGGGTGGGGAGTGCTGGAGTTCCTTAGGGTGAGGGGAGGAAAGGCCTGCAGGCCCTGACTGCCAGGGAATCCCTGCAGGCCAGTGTGTAATTTGCATTTTCCCAGTGTATATCCCAGATTTCAGGTGCACCTGAAACCTGGCACCAAATCCCTGGCACAGGGTGCCCAGAGCAGCTGTGGCTGCCCCTAGATCCCTGGCAGTGCCCAAGGCCAGGCTGGATGGGGCTTGGAGCAGCCTGGGACAGTGGGAGGTGTTGGGGTTGGAGTGGGATGGCTTTGAAGGTCCCTTCCAACCCAAACCCTTCTGGGGTTCTGAAAGAACCCTCTGGAGGTTCCAGGCCCTGGGTGACCCCTGAGTGACCCCCGGGTGTTTGTGATGCCCTCCAGGTGTCTCCTGAGCACAGCTCCTGCCAGGGCCACCTGGGGCTGGGCTTCTGCCCCTGCAGAGGCACCAGGAGCAGTTTGGAAGTGCCAGCGGAGACGAGAGGTGTCCCCTCTGCCTTGCCATGCTCATCCAGCTGTCACCTGTGTGGGACAGCTGTCTCACCACTGGTGGCCCTCACAGAGTCACCCAGGCCCAGCTGTCCTGAGCTATGGCCAGGATGGGGACATTCCTGTGGCCACCAGGGTGGAGATGTGCCCCGGCCATCCCAGCTGAGGAGCTGGAGATGGTTTGGGTGTCCTGCAGGCTCAGCTCCACCCTGTCCTGTCCCCCGGGCCCCTCTGCTGCTGGCAGGAGGTGGGACAGGGACAGGGCTCCCTCCCTCGCCTTCCTTTGGGACCTTGCCCTGATTCCTCTGGGCACTTGTGCCACCAGTGCTGCCAATGGGGTTGTGCTTCAGTTTGGAGGATTTTATTTCAGGGTTGTTTTTTTTTTTTTTTTTTTTTTTTTTTTTTTTTTTTTTTTTTTTTTTTTTTTTTTTTTTTTTTTTTTTACTTCAGTTTGGGCTTTTCTGTCAGTAATTTCTGGGCTCTTGGGTGATGTGCAGGGAACTGAGGGTGTTGGTGGTGCTGTGACCATCTCACATTACTGCACCAGTGCCAGGCAGATCCTTCCCAGGCTCTGAATTTATCAGCAAAATTCCCAGCAGATCCCTAATGCAGTTTTACCAAGTGAATGGAACAATGCAGATCTTCAAGAGAAATTCCTTGAGGATTTATCTTTAAACAAATTTACCACTTCACTCAGAACCCGTTCCTTTGTCTGGGTGTTTTCTGCACCATCATTTCTCTGTCTGAGGAGGTTTGGGGTTATTTTTGTGCTGACAAACACAGAAATCTGCACTCTGAGGTGGCTGCAGCCTCCAGAGCTGGCAGTGCTGATGTGCTGTACAGATATGTGTTTTGTTATTTTTGTTGAGTACACAACTCTATCAAGTGGTCATTAGAATAAATGATTCTGTGATCCAATACATTTACTCAGTTAAAAGAATGTAGCCACAGCAGGGGCCCAGAGCAACCTGAGGGAGCTGTGCAAGGATCCGATATTTGTGTGAGCTCGGTGGGAAGTGTTCAGAACTGATTTTCATCACTTTGGAGAGTGAATAAGCAGACCTAGCACCTAAGGGGAAGATCTCTGCTTACAACGAGCCACAATAAGGCTGTAGTTCCCTCCAGAGATGGATTTTAGTGTCCAAATTTCCTATTCTGAGCAGAGCCCACCCTCGGGATCACCCAGCAAGGTGGAGCTTATGGAAGGGTTTGGAGCAGGCAGTGGGAGCTGCTGCCTTCCCTGGGGAAGGGATGGGGGAATCATCCCCTGACAGTGATCTGCATGTTTTTCATCTCTGCCCCTGCTGGGGGTTGGTTCTGATGTTTCCCTGGGGGTCCTCTGCCCAGGGGATCATTATCAAACATGTCCCTGTCCCTCCAACTGCTGCCCTGTGCCCCTGCAGCTCCAGTGGCCTCAAGCTCAGGGAGTGACAGAGCAATAAAGAGACAAATGAAACTGAGAAATTATGCTCAGTCCTAAAAATTTAAAAGGTTTATTAAAACCTTATCAAAAATACAACAGAAGACTGAATAGAGAAAATATTACAGCACCAGGAGCAGAGGATTTTTCCCACCATGTGCTCACCCACACCATGGAGGTTTCCCCTTTTAACCCTTTGGCCTCTCCCAAAGTTCTGTCCATCCACTCCTCCTTCCCTGCCCAGTGCTGAGATCACTGCCTGACACCTTGACTGGAGCTCAGGTGCTGCCATGGGAACGAGTGACCCTCCCAAATGTCCCAAACCCAGGCACCCCTGATAACAGCACAAGGGGGGTAAAACACAGCTATAAATCTATAAAACTTCTCCTAACGTACATACAGGATATTTGCCTTTTAATTGTGAGAGTCACCCATGGCATTGCTCATCTATCACAAAACAAATGCAGGCATCTGAAAGGAGCAGAGCCCGAGCAGAGCTGTCAGGGAGGGAGCCAGGCTGGCTGCAGGTGCCACATTCCTGGGATTTCAGGGACTCTGATCCCTTGTGGGGATAAATCCCTGAACCTCAGCTTCCAGCACTTGTGTCCTTTGTGTACGAGACAATTGAGGCGATATAAATATTTATTTTATGGCCAGCTGGTGTGTGGGTGCGTGCTTTCACAACATTATTCAGGATTAAAGTGCCAGAGGGCAGGGTTAGGTGGGATATTGGGCAGGAATTGTTCCCTGGGAGGGTGGGCAGGCCCTGGCACAGGGTGCCCAGGGCAGCTGTGGCTGCCCCTGGATCCCTGGCAGTGCCCAAGGCCAGGCTGGACATTAGGGCTGGGAGCAGCGTGGGACAGCGGAAGGTGTCCCTGCCATGGCAGGGAATGGAATGGGATGGGTTTTGAGGTCCCTCCCATCCAAACCATGCTGGGAATCCAGATTTAGGTTAAATTTATCTATTCCCCGATGTTGGCTTCCTTTTGCTATGTCAGCCCTGTCCTGGCATTTCCAATGCCACATTTTTAACACATACAGGTAGGAAAGCTCTGCTGAACTCATGCTCAAAACCCCCTGTGTGGATGTTCCTGCACCTCTTTTTCCTACTGCCATTTGAAAGTTCTCTGTTTCAAGGGCATTTTCAGGGCAGAAGTGGAATTTATTATAATTACAGGATCAAATGAGGATATTGTAACCTCCCAGGAAGTGCTGGTTCAGCTCAGGATAGACGTGGAAAACAGCCCCTCTTGCCCAGGATTGTTGTTTTGTGCACTTTCAGAGAAGGAGAGCAAAGCCCTGTGAGGATGGAGGGAGTGGAGAGAAGCCTCCCCTCTGTCCTGCTGTCCTTGAGCCAGCTGAGCCTTTGTCACCTTCAGCCCCTTCTGAGCGTTCCTCGACTTCCTGGGGAACACGGGGGCTCAGTTTAATCTTGATCTGTGTTTAAACTTGATCTGGGGAAAAACCCCAGCAGATCAGCGCTGGACATGGGTCAGAGCAGGGCTGGGTAGGGAACAGGCAAACTGCAGTGGGACAGGGCTGAACTGGCCCAGAGCTGCTCCTAAACTGCTCCAAACCCATTTGGGGCTGGCAGGGGAGGTGTCCTGGGACCCTGAGCCAAACCCCGAGGTGTGATCTCAGCTTGTTGGGAAGACTAAGTTTTAGAGTTTAGGTTTGTGGTTTGGTTCACATCTTGATTCATGCTGGGCCTGGCACAGGCAGAGAAATGCTGGCATAAATCTTCCAAAACAAGGATCTTGGGAATGAAGGGACGAGCTGAGCCTGCTCTGTGAGTGCTGTGCTCCTTCCTCCTGTGCTGAATTGGGGTTTTCATTTCGGGTAGGTGTGTGATACCTCAGAGAATATTTACACTGATGATTGAGAATAACCAACACATTTTTGTGAATCCGATTCCCTTCAAATTGCCCTCTGTTTTTACCCAAGTGGGACTATGATCAAAGGCTTGGAAATTGCTGTTAGATCCAGAATTCCTGCCCTGTTTTTCCTGAATATGTGCCTGGTTTTCATCAACGTGTTTTAAAATGTGTTTCACTCAGCAGTGACACAACACCCTCATTTATCTGGGGCCTGTTTCTCCGCAAACAAATCAAATGGGGTTTCTCTTGTATCATTTGGAACAGAAAATGGAGCACTGGACCAAAGGAAAATGACTTTGAGGTGTTTGATGTGGAGTTTTGCATTTCTGCTTAGAGCAGTTTGTCCTGAGTGACCATGGGGTTGTCACACATGGCCAGACTGGCACTGAAATGCACTGAGCTGGGGCAGGTGTCCCCAAGGCTGGCGACAGGGACCTGCAAACCTGGGTTGTAAAGGTGCTTCCATAGCAGTAGCCCACTACTTTGGCTTCCCACTGCCAGAGGGCAGGGCTGGATGGGATATTGGGAATTAGGAATTGTTCCCTGTGAGGGTGGGCAGGCCCTGGCACAGGGTGCCCAGAGCAGCTGGGGCTGCCCCTGGATCCCTGGCAGTGCCCAAGGCCAGGTTGGACACTGGGGTTTGGAGCAGCCTGGGACAGTGGAAGGTGTCCCTGCCATGGCAGGGGTGGCACTGGATGGGCTTTGAGATCCTTCCTATCCAACCCACCCATGATCCTGGGGCTCACTCAGAACTTTCTGAGTGCCTTTCTTCTCTGGCAGTGGTGACTTATTCTCTCTCCACACTTCCCCCATATCTCCCTGGGCTACAGATGATCCTGGTCCATGTCCTGAAGGATGGTCACTCCTCTGGCAGCCTGGTCTGCTTTGCCCACCACCCCTCCCTCTCCGAGAGCGCCCATTATTCACAGAACCCCAGAATGGGTTGGGTTGGAGGCACCTTGGGGCTCATCCAGTGCCACCCCTGCCATGGCAGGGACACCTTCCACTGTCCCAGGCTGCTCCCAGCCCCAGTGTCCAGCCTGTCCTTGGGCACTGCCAGGGTTCCAGGGGCAGCCCCAGCTGCTCTGGGCACCCTGTGCCAGGGCCTGCCCTCCCTGCCAGGGAGGAATTTTGTTCCTTTCCCGCAGCCAGGGGCCAGCAGGGTTCTGCCAGGGCAGGGGGAGGGAAGGAGCAATGGGAGAAGAAGCAGACAGAGGGCTGGGAGAGCCCCCAGCCCTGAGGAACCCTCTCCTTTCCCCACCTGCTCTGGAGCCAGCTGAGCGCTGATTGCTGAGCAGGAATTAAATTAGGGCAGTTAAACCCCAATCCACCCCAGCCAGGCACACTCGGAGGAAACGTTTGGTAATCAGCGTGGAGTGGCTGATTAAAGGCCATTAAAATGCACCAGGAATGATTCTAATCCTCTCTGCACTTCCAGCCCAGCTCTTTTCCGGGTGTTGGATAATCAGTGCTGACTTTAGCTATCAGCCCTGACACAGTGCCCCTGCTCTGCACGGAGCTGCTGCCCCATCTCACAGCACACAGAAAACAAGGCAAGAATAATTGGATTTATAGAAAACAAGGCCTGGAACCTGCAGGAGGAAACACCCTGGAAGTGCTCTGTCCTCCCCCAGGGACACGGGAGACATGTGGATGATATTAAAAATTGAATTGCAACAAGAGCTGACAACTTCTGTGTTGGGAAATTTGTTGCATCTCAGAAATTTGTGGGGAATGTGGTAACTTTATTATATTTATTATGACAACTTTATAATATTTATTCTTGTTTTCTGTATGTGAAACTGGAAGAGCTCTGAACTTCCCTTCCCTGAAAGTGTCTTTTCCACATCAGAAACATCCCAGTCCTTACTCACCAAGGTCATCACAGCCCTCGTTAAGAGACCTTGAACCTGCCCAGGATAATTTACATTACCCCACCTGCCTCTGGCTGCTTTCAGAGCCTCCCAGGCTCTGCCATTTGACAGACACGGAAATTGCTCCTGCAATGAAAGCTGCAGTCAGCACCTGCACAGCGAAACCCCAGCCTTGGAGCCGCTCCTGGCCCGGGTCACCCCTGGTGTGCCAGGCAGGAGCTCCCCGGCTCTCACTGCTGGCAGAGCCCCGAGGGGCCGGGGGAGGCTGAGTGAAGTCCCAGTTCAGCCTTTAAGTGGCTTTTTGTCACTCCCGGGTCATTGTTTGGGGGGTGGCAGCGCTTTGGGGGGCTGCAGTGTCCCCTCACCCTCTGTGTCCCCTCACCCTCTGTGCCCTGTCTGCCACAGCCAGGGCTCCTCTGGTCACACAGAGGGTGGGGACACTCCTGTCCTGGCTGTCACCTGTCCCCACCATGGCTTTTCACCCCAGGAGCCCCTGGTGGCTGTCACTGCTGGTGACACAGTGGTGCTGATGATGGCTCTGGACCAGACACTGCTGCAGCTTCCTCAGGTCAGGTCCTGTGGCTTCCTTATCTTCATTCCTTCACTAAAAAGGGGGCAGGAGGAGATCCCAGGAATCATGGAATGGTTTGGGGTAGAAAGGATCTTAAAGCCCACCTTGTTCCAGCCTCTTCCTCTATCCTGGCATGCTCCCAGCCCCATCCAGCCTGGCCTTGGACACTGCCAGGAATCCAGGGGCAGCCCCAGCATCACAAATTCCATGATTCTGTGATTCCATGATTCCCTGACTCTGGGAATCAGGACACAGCTCTGGAGAATCAGCAGTGCCTGCTGTGCTCACACTGGATGTGCAAAGAGTTCGTTTCAAACAACCTGCCCCTCTCTTTTAGCACAAACCCCAAGCAGGTGCAGCCACCACATCCTAACTAATTAATTGCACAGAAAATGAGATCTGGAATTCCACTGAGAAGGCTTTTCTGTAGCTGGGAATAAATAAAATCCATGATTATGAGGGCTTGGATCACTGGTGTTGCATTGAAAAGCTGCAGGGGTCAAAGCTTCAGCTCACTGCAGAGATGGAAACATTTCTTCTTCATAATTAGAGAATCAGTAGGGTTGGAAAAAAGCTTTGAGATCATCAAGTCCAACCTAAAGGCAAAGGAAAGGGCAGGAAGGAGATATAGGAAATAGAGGAGAACATCAAACACAAATAGATCCATCCATCTGAACCTGTCTCTGGAATGGGAATCTGAGGAAGAGAGCCTGGATATTGGAGATGTGGAATGGGATTTCAGGAGCTGCTGGATCATAGCAATAAATGACACCTCAATTTAGCATTGATTGAAAACACTCCCCAGTCAGTACGAGGGGGGCAGTGTCAGGGTGCTCTCAGCCAATTGTTTTTAGCCAGTTTTGCCAAACTGGAGGATCTTTTGGGCAATGACAGTTGCCTTTGAGGAGGCAGCAATATTCCCTCTCAGTGTGCAGGTCACCGTGGGTGGGGGATGATGAAGCCCCATTCCCTTTTAGCATGAAGAAGACATGTTCAAACTTTAAATACTTCAAATATCACTGACAATAAAAGTCACATTCTTTCAACGTGATGAACCCAGTGATTCATAAGTCTCTGTTCTCTTTAGAGCAGGGGAAGGTACCTAAGATGGAAATATTTCCCAGAAAATCAGATTTTCAGTCTGTGGGGATGAAGATCAACCCCTGCTTGAGGGCAGGCCCCACCTGAAGAGGTGACAGGGCCACAGCTGTGCAGGCAGAGCACCCCAGGGGCACCTGGAAGGTGGCAAAAGGCTGGATCAGGGAGTGAATGCTCCACCAGCATTCCCTGCCAGACACTCAGCACGGAGCAGAATCCCAGGGGCAGCTCTGCCTGAGGAATGCACTCGGCTGTCAGGAGAGGGATCTGCTGATCACCTCCTTCCCTGCTGCAATTGCTGAGCCTCAGTACGGAGGGAGCAGGAGCCTGGGCTTTGGGAAGTTATTTCCACTCAGCTCAGGGGAGAAGTCAATCAGTTAATGGCTCTAATTAGCAATCTTTTCATGTCTTCCCCTCAGCACAGGCACAGGTTTGCCCACGCTGGGGTTTGCAGCCCCTGTGATTCAAACTCTCCCTTGGATGTGCCACACAATGAACAGAAATCCCCATTTTTTTCCAAGCAGAACAGACTTGGGGCTCCATTTGAAGGAGCCTCTCCTGTCTGTGGCAGAGCCTGTACCTGAGCACATCCACTGCTTTGGTTTCTCTGTTTCCCTCATTCCCTTTCTCCTCTGGCTCCTTAAGGAATCAGTCCAAGTGCTGCACGTCCCATCTTTCTGCAGGAAGCAGGAATCTCACATCCCCTCAGTCTCAGGGTGTGATGAGCTGCCAGGGGAGCAGGACTCCTGAAATCCCAGGAACTGATCTGATCACACAGGCAGAGCTTGTGGCTGCTTTTAGGATATGATCGGATCAACAAGATAAAATTTTAATTAAATTACAATGATTCCCAGGTTTAATGGATGTTCTAGTTTTCAGTGTTCCTTGGAAACAAACCCCACAGGAGCTGAGCTTTGTGATGCTGAGGATGTGGGGTTATTGCTGCCACCTGGGGCAGGACGGATGGCAGGGCATGGAATGGGAGGGATGGCTTTGGGATGGAGATGGCTCAGGAGTGAGGTCACCTGCTCTGGGATGGTTCAGAACCTCCTGTCACAGCCTGTCTGAAGTGCCACCTGCCAATGACTCAAAAGGCCTCTGTTTGTCACCCTCAGGAACAGCTCAGCCAGTGGGATGTGCCAGAGGGAAGATTCCCCTTTTCTACCCCAGTTTCTCATGCCCAGCATGGGAAGGTCAGGCAGGTTTAATCCCAGAGATTCCAGCCATGGAGCTGGAATTCTCTGGCACAGAACCCCTGTTATCCCCATGTGGCAGCTTCCCAAGCAAACTTCTTCCTGCACAGAAAGACATTTCCCAAAATTCTGGACCTCTGTTTTTACTCAATCCCAGGAAAATGTGGGGTTTTTTTCCCAGCTCCTCAGCCTGTTGCATTCCTTCCCTTGAGCTGCTGCTGCCCCAAAATGTCCCTGTGCTTATCACTCTTCCTTGCACCGAGAGCTTTTAGCACAGACAGGGTGGATTTAGGGCTCCCATGTGCAGCTTCCTTCCCCATCTGTCCCTCAGTTGCTTCTGAAACATTTGAGAGCAAAATCTCATCCTCACAAAATCAGTCCTGATAGGAACAGAGAGCAACGGGGCACCTGCTCCACGTGCATTGTTCCAAGCTGCCTGTGGAGTGGGTAATGGAAGATTATTGTAAATACTGTGTGTGTTTACATTTCTTTTATAAATAACTCCATCCAGCAGAGCTTCAGAGCTTCCTTACACTGGGAATAGAGGTTGGAACTTGTTGAAAAGTGAGTTTGTCTAAAAACCTTCTGGCTGTGCACTCCAGCAGGGCTGGGAGCAGCAGGGATGCTGAAAGCCCTGGTTTGGAAGCCATCAGGAGGGGTAACACAAAGGAGCAGCTGCTGGGCCGTGCTGACACTCCAAACCCAGGAGCTTCTGCTGCTTCCCTGCTCTGGTGTTCTCAGCCAAGCTCTGCCTGACCAGAGGCACAAAGCCAGCACTCTCCATCTCCCAGGAGAGTCATGGAATAACCTGAGCTGGAACAGACCACAGGGATCAGCAATCCAGCTCCTGGCCCTGCACAGACACCCCAGCAATCCTTCCCTGGGCATCCCTGGAGCTCTGGCAGCCTCGGGGCTGTCCCCATTCCCTGGGGAGCCCGGGCAGTGCCTTTTCCCAGTTTTTTATTCCTTTTGCCAGTCTGCCATTTTACCAGGAAACGCTGGTTGCTGGGGGAACCCTAAGAAGCCAGAGCATGGATTTGCCACCTTGCCTTGCTCCCCATGGAGCACCCAGGGAGCTCCTTTTCCCAGTTTTTTATTCCTTTTCCCAGTCTGCCATTTTACCAGGAAACGCTGGTTGCTGGGGGAAAGGAAATGTTTTGTGTTTTCAGATTTGGTTTTGTGCCCCTCTCCTTTTGCCCTTGGGGGTGACCATTGTGCCTTGGATTCTGCTTAGAGCCAGGCTTTGGAGTCCAGCGCATTGCTGAGATGTGTGTTCAACAATTGCAGATAACCCAGACAATGCAGACACCTGGATTTGTGTTAATTCCTACCTGAGCCTTGGCCATGGGCTCCCACAAGGGAAGACCTGCTCCATTCTCCCTGGAAAGCACTCAGCTGCTTTGTTTTTCTATTTGGGTGCTTTTCCCTACTGCTTGGCTGACATTTCCTCCATCTTTCCTTTGTTTTTGTGTGCCTGTGGAGCTGGGGATGAAGTCAGGAGTTCTCAGAAGGATTGCCAGACAGGGAAGCAGCCTCAGTAATAAAAGGCATAAAGACAGCCCCCCTCCTAAACCAAATCCATTATTTCCTTGCTCACACACCGAAAATGCAAACTCAACTTATTAACTCACCATTCACTCCTGATTCCATGATTTTATGTTTGCCTTTTATATCCATAATATCCATTTTCCACTTTCTTAACACCCAACAAAAAAATCCCCTCCCAATCCCGCCCTCTTTGTTCTTCTCTGCTTGCAGCCAGTCTGACTTAGCAGGAGCACATCTGGAGCTCAGCTGCAGCTGTGCTCCCAGCCTGCTGTGGGATTCTGGGGAGTCTCAGCCCTCCCACGCTGAATTTGAGGCAGAAACTGGAGCTTGTGTGGAGCAGTTGAAGATAATGCTGTGCCAAAATGAAACTTTGATAAACAAGTTGGTTTTCCCTTTTATTTCCAGTGGGAAATTGGATGTGCAGTCCAAAGTATTAAACTGCACATTTGGGAAGTGGGATTGTCCTGGAAGCTGGTGAACTTTGAGGCTTTGGGACCAAAGGGGTGGTTCAGGGGTTGGTATAAAATAACACAATGTGACAAGGGGATGAGTTCACATCAATGAGCTGTGTTATCCATTCCAATGAGCCAAATTTCCATGGGGAAGGAGACAAAAAACTCAGGTGGAGATAAAAAACTCAAATGGTGTCAGGTTTTTCCGGTTGTTGCCAGTGTAATTCCCATGAGCCCTTAAAATGCAGGAAAATGGCACAATTCTCCAAAATGTAAAAACCCACCGGGCCAAACAGTCCCTGGGTTCAAGAGAAATGTAAAATGCAGCTCACTAAATCATGGAATCATGAAATCATGGAATCACAGAGTAATGGAATCATGGAACCACAGAATCATGGGATAATGGAGTGATAGAATTATGGAATCATGAAATCAGGGAATCATAGAATCAGGGAATCATTACATCATAGAATCATGAAATTGTGGAATCACAGTATTATGAAATCATGGAATACCAGAGCCATGAAATCATGGAATCCTTGAATGGTTTGGGCAGGAAAGCACCTTAAAACTCTCCTTGTTCCAGCCTGTGCCCCACAGTGTGAAACAGCTTCAAACTGAGGAGGGCTTGTTGAGAAGGAGCCTTTCCTTCTCCAGGGCCAGCACGGAGTTTCTGGAGTTTCTCCTCAATATCCCAGCAGGCAGGTTGAGACCCAAAAGCAGATTTGGCACCCCAGGAGCAGCAGGGTTCAGTCAGTCCAGTAAGGAACTGAGGCTGAGCCATCCCAGCTCCTCCCAAAGCCAGAGGCAATCCCAGGGAAGAGCTTTCTCTTAACAGTGGAATTTTATGGACACATCCCTAGGCACTGGTACATGGAGAAGGTGGGAATCCTGACTCCTGGGTCATAGTTAAAATTGCTTCCTTGTGCTGCAGCTGTTCCCATCTGGCTGTGGAGAGATCCCTCAGATACACTGGTACAGCAGCTTTTCCTGAAGAGCTGAATCCCTGTGTGGAGTATTAACAAACACCTACCTGGGTTAGACAGGAGAGGATGGAGGACACTGATGCTTTTCCAGCTTAAAACCCTGCAGAATTAAAATTCCAGCTGCAGCAGTGAGCACTGAGGGAAGGGAACCACTGTGTTGAGAAAGGGAGCAGGACACCTGCAGGGCCATTTCCAGTGGGGCTCCAGTTGCACCCAGCTGCAGGACAGCTGCACCAGAATGGGGATTGTGCTCCTTTTCCTGCCATCCCAGGGGCTTCTCCTGCAGGTTTGCTCTCCTATGGGAGCTGTGAGCCAGTGGACAGCTGTCTCCAGGGTGAAGGTGGCTGATTTCTCCATCTGGATGGTGGCCAGTGTCTGTGTTCACTTTTGGAAGACAGGCAGAAGTATGTGGAAAACATCTGGGATGCTCTGCAGAAGAAAGATGCTGTTCTTGATGCTCACCCTTGGTGCTCTCCTTCTATGGCAAAACGAGCACAGAGTGACACCAAACCTTTTCCACACTGTACATCCCTGAGCTCAGAGAGGGCTGGCACCACTCGGGAATGAGACCCTGAAGTTCTTTTCAGCAGATCCATGGGCAGGTCAGCTCAGCCCTCAGCAAGTGGAAAACTGGGGAAGGTTGAGAAAGGAATAGGGAAAATCCAGCTCGTGTGTGTGTGTTCAGTTCTTGGATGTCATTTGGGATCTGCTCCACTGTGTCGTGGAAGGGAGATGATGGGATGGGAGAAGTTAATGAGGAGGAAACCTTCATCAGTTCCAGGAGGTGCTTCCTCAGGAGGAAACTTTGGTATCTAAAAAGAAGAAACTTAAGTGGGTAAAAAGAAGAAACTTAGGTAGAGAAAAAGATAACTGGGTTATCTTTTCTCTGTCAGAATTTGGGAAGGTGATGACTGGAGCTGGGGAGGGTACAAGTGAAACAGGAGACAGTTTCAGAGCAAGCCCAAGGAGAGGATTTCTCCTGCAAGGTGTGAAATTTCCTGACAGCACAAGTTGGATGTGCTGGAAGTTCACAGAACTTCCCAAAATAACTTGGCAAATTATTCACTCGAGGTCTCTCTTCTTCCCTTCTGCAGTGAAGGTGGGATTCTCCCCCTGACATCTGCTCTGAACCTGCCCATGCACGTGTCCATCCATGGGTTATTGCATCCACCAGGAGAAAACTTCTTCCCAAAGAAAGAGATGGAGTTTAGGGAATACCAAAAGTGAACATTATGCTCTTTTTCCTTTCCATGAGATAAACAAATGGCAGCTGTGACAGACCCTGATCTTGAACCTCAGCAGTCCAGACCCCACAGCTGCACCACCACCAGTGGAGAAAATGAGCTCTGATGTTCTCTGAAAGCCAGCACTGTATCTCCTTCAGCTTCCAGCATTCAATATTTCCTCTTCCAATATTCAATGTTTCCTCTTCCAGCTTTCAGTACTTCATCAGGAATTTGCTTTTCATCGACCTCCAAACACTATCATTGCCCCAGAATGGCCCTGGAGTGATGGATTGCACCATTAGCATTTAAATGCGGGATAAAATCTCCAATTGATCCTCCCAGAGGCAACAGAAAATTCCAATTTAAGCCATCACTTTTTATTTTTATTGCATAAATTACAATCAGGACTAATGAAGTCTGGGGATTCCTTCTGCCTTGCCTTTGGTTCTGCAGTTAGCAAAGTCTGCATCTTCCCAGGAATTTATCCCATTCTGCTGATCTGAATTCTCAGTCAAGGCTGAAGTTAGATGGAGAAATGCAATATAAGGGTGGGAGGGACTTGCTGCCCTTTGGGTTTGCTGGGTTTGCTGTTGTGTCTCCTAAGGAACCTCAGCACCAGCCCTGGGGCTGCTGCACATGGAGCACACAGAATCCCAGGATCACTGGGGCTGGAAAATCCCTCCAAGATCACTGAACCCACCCTGTGCCCCATCCCACCTTGTCCCCAGCCCAGAGCTCTGAGTGCCACCTCCAGCCCTTTCCTGGGCACCTCCAGCGATGGGCACTCCAAACCCCCCGGGGCAGCCCCTGCCAATCCTTGATAATGCTTCCCATGGGGAAATTCCTCATGTTGTCCAACCTGAGCCTCCCCTGGCCCAGTCTGAGGTTGTTCCAGAAGAAAAGCAGATAGAGTTGGGATTTTTAGTACTCATTTTATTTCATTTTACTTTTTGCCAAGCTTGTCAGTTGACAACAATGCTCTGCCTCAGTGCTGGTGTTTGAAGCAGGACTTCAGATCACCCAAGACTCACAAACCACTCTGTCAAAAATCCCTTTCTTCCCCAAACCCATTACTCACCTGTAGGAATATTTCAGATGTGTTTTCACAAAGCTGCCTGACTTGTAATTAGCGAGTGCTCACACAACAAACTATTAAAGAGCAATTAGCTCAGGGAAATTTAGCGGAGCTGTTTGCAGGGCTGACTCAAGGAGTGATAACATCTCCTTGATGGAGGCGTGTCAGATTGACACAGCCACATCCCGGAAATTTATCAAATCCTCAGGATTCCCTGTGATCCCGTTCCTTTTAGGGAGTCTTCATTAGCACCTCTAAAGAGCAGCTAACACTAACACCTGTTCCCAGGGTGTCTTTTCCCATCTCCTCCAGCATGTGTTGCTTTGGCTCTTTAAGCTCTGAGAGAAGCAGATTCCCCTTTGTTCTCCCAGCTCCTGAGCACCTCGTTTATATCCATTCTTTATTAATTGGCAGAATATATAAATTGAAGACTAAGTTTCATTCCTTCTCATTGCATATAACATTGCCTTGTCAACTCTGATAACGTCTCTCTTGCCAAATAATTTGAAAATTATGCATGAATGCTACAAACTGCTTCAAATTATATTTTGCAATGCCTTCCTTTTGATTACATCAGTTCTGATGGATGTGGATGTGCACACACACCCCCAGAGCAGTTCTGGGGGCTCAGGGACTCCTTTCCATGCAGCTCTTCCCAGCTTTTCCCTTGGAGAATCAACATCAAACTTCTCCACTCAGAGTGTGCAGAGGGAAAGAAAGGCTTTAATACAGAAAGTGGCAGAGTGTGTTGTGAACTTTTGTTGCCTAAATGTCAATTTTATTCAATTGACCAGGATGCCAAAAGAGAAAAAAAAAAACAAACCACAATTAAAAAAATAAACCCAGAATTATAAAAAAACAAACAAAAACCAAAAAAACAAACAAAACAAAACCAAAACAAAATCCTGAAGAACCCACATTTCCCTTTACTGGGGAAAATTGGACCTGTTTTGAAGCCTAAGCTCCAGGCAGATATGACAGAGTCTGCTCACCTTATCTCTCTGATAAAATCCAGGTGCACTTGACACACTCAGGTAGAGAGCAGATATTTCAGCCTGGCTCCAGCACTGACAGCAAAATTACTGCACAGTAAATGGGCAGGTCACAGAGGGACCACAGAAGTGATGAAACAGCGGGCTTGGAGCAGCCTGGCCTATTGAAGGTGTCCCTGCCCAGGGCAAGAAATGATTTTGAAGCCCCTTCCAATTTAAACCATTCTGGGATTCAGAGATTCTGAGCTACCAAAAAGCAGCAGCTCTTGGTGCATTTTACATTGTTCCTTTCTTTTTGCTTTCCTTCACCCACTCCTTGGTGAAATCAGCTGTTGTGAAATGATTCTTAGGGCAGCAAAGACTGGGGGAGCCCAAGAAATGACAAAGCAGGTGGGGGGACACTCCGAGGGCAGCAAAGCACAAGTTCCCCTCAGTGTGGCTGTGCCAAACTGGGCAGAAAAGGGGCAGAAAAGGAGCCACTCAAACCCTCACCAGATGTGGATCTCTCTCTCCTGAGGGATTTCAAACAGGGATGAAGCATGCCAGGAAAAGTGTCAGAGATGACAGGAGCTGATGAGCTGGAACAGCTGGGCAGGGAGCACAGATTTCCTGCAGGGAAAGGCAGCTTGTTGTGAGCGGGGAAAACAGAAAACTTGACGTGTGTCACCAAGGAAAAGGGAAAAGGACTTTCTGGAGCTGGTGGTGGAGCCTGAGCCCAGGCAAGGAAAGGAGCAGGACCTTTCCAAAGGGCTCTTCTGCTGACAGGCACTGAGGGTGTGTCACCCCTGAGGGCTGGGGGGATCCACAGGCCTGACCCCAAACCCACAGGGGCACCCTGAGAGCTGGGGGGATCCACAGGCCTGACCCCAAACCCACAGGGGCACCCTGAAAGCTGGGGGGATCCACAGGCCTGACCCCAAACCCACAGGGGCACTGTGCAGGGCAGGAATGCAGCAAGGTTTGCGTTTGTTCAGACAGAGGAGCAAAGTTCAAGGTAAATCCTTGGCAAGCTCAACCCTCCCCTCACTCAGCAGGATGGGTGTGGTAAGATCCCAAATTCCCAGGGATCACAAGCCCACCTGGACTTGAGCAGACACTGTCCTCTGCAAATGGAGCTCTGGAGATATTCCTGGGTCAGGGCTGAAGGGAAGGCAAAGGACAGCCTGGCTTTGCAGCCTGGTCCTTCTTCCACTGACTGTCACAGGATTGCTTCAGCCTCTGTCCTCAGCTTTTTCTTCTGCAAAATCTGTGAATTTTTATTTTGCAAAAGAAGGAATTTCTCCAGCAGATGGAACAGGATGAAAATGCTGCCATTGAGCCAAGGCTCTTGGGCAAATAACAAACATTAAGTAACATTTGCAAAGGAACTGCACCCAGGGACTGATGAAACCAAAACTGGACTGAAGGACTGATGAAACTGAGATCCTTTCCAGGCAAAAGGCCACCCCAAAGCTTGTGCTGGTGTCCCTCACAACAGGTTCTTCTTCCAGGGATGGAATTGGTCACATCACTAAATGCCATTTCTCCTGGTCCCTGCCAGGGTGAGTGTCAGCAGTCAGCTCGGGTCAGGCTGCCAGGTCCTTCCCTCTCGCCGTTAGGCCTCCAATTAATGAGGCTTTAATGAACTCAGGGCTCAGAGTTTTCATGGATCAGTGACATTTCCTATTAGAGAAATATCCCTGCTCAAGCTGTGGAAGGTTCATGTCCTTCTCCAGGGCTGAGGCAGAAGCTCCAGGGTTGGAATGAGCTGGATTTTATTAACACATTTCATAATTCAGTGAGAAAATTAGATTGGTACCTGCAGAGCAGAGGATGCTTCAGCAAGGCTCCAGATGAGGTCTTGGACCCAGTGGGATAAAGAGAAATAGGGAATTATTGCCAGGGGAATGGTCTGGTGTCAGGAGGAATCAGTGAGGGAGGGAGATTTCAGTGTGGCATAAAGCTTGTTTTCCATATCCAACATCACAGAGTGCCAGGATGGTTTGGGTGGGAGGGACCCCCCAGTGCCACCCCTGCCATGGCAGGGACACCTTCCACTGTCCCAGGCTGCTCCCAGCCCTGTCCAGCCTGGCCTTGGGCACTGCCAGGGATCCAGGGGCAGCCACAGCTGCTCTGGGCACCCTGTGCCAGGGCCTGCCCACCCTGCCAGGGAACAATTCCTAATTCCCAATATCCCATCCAGCCCTGCCCTCTGGCAGTGGGAGCCATTCCCTGTGTCCTGTCCCTCCATCCCTTGTCCCAAGTCTCTCCCCATCTTTCCTGTCAGCCCCTTCAGGCCCTGCAAGGTGACAATGAGGTCACCCTGGAGCTTCTCCTGTCCAGGTGAGCATTGCCATCTCTGCCAGCCTGTCCCCCCAGCAGAGCTGCTCATCCCCAGGGCTGGGCTCTGTTTGGAAGCCCAGCTTTGATTTGGCCCCAGGTGCTGCCCCTGGGCTCTCCAAGCTCCCCTTCAGCAAGGCACAGGTGGGGGAGCTGAGCTGCCATGTGACAATTTATTCAGTTTATTTTAGTGGGACAAGAGCCCTTAAGTGTCACTGAGCTAAATATTTCTCTAATTCATGCAGAACTGAAGTGCAATTAGCAGCCTGATGTCACAGGCCTGGGTCACAGCTCTCTGCCATGGTGCGGCTGCTCCAAGGTGGGAGCTCAGGGCTGGGATGGAGCAGGGCTCTCCTGCCTTGGGGACAGTCCCCAGCTGTGCCAGGGCAGGATTTCAGGAAAGGTTCTTCCCCCAGAGGGTGCTGGGCACTGCCCAGGGAATGGGCACGGCCCCAAGGCTGCCAGAGCTGCAGGAGCTCCAGGGATGCCCAGGGAGGGATTGTTGGAGGGTCAGGAGCTGGATGATCCCTGGGGACCCTTTCCAGACAGGATATTCTGTGATTCTACATTCAGGTCCCCAGAGACTCATGGTCAGATGTGCCATAAAGGATACCCCAAGATGAAAGACAATCCAAAGGCATTTATTTATTGTGATACAGCCCAGCAAAATCTGATGATGGGGCAGTTCAGAGAAGGCAGGGAAGGAAAATTCACTGCACCTGCTCCAGCTGCTGTGCCCTCTGTTCTGAGGAACCCCTTGAGTTCACCTGTCCCATGTTCCTGGTGCAGATGATGGGATGGAGAGCTGCTGCTGGGAGGGTCCCACTGCATTCCCAGTGGCTCCACACAAGCACGTGGAGCTCCTCAATGTGTTCCCAATCTGCACTGTCCCTGCTGTCCCCACGTGAGCTCTTCCCACATTTCACCTGCACTGCTGTGGGATCACCTGTGCTGGGGGCCCAGCTCTGCCCCTGCTTTCCCTGGGCCTCTCCTGCAGGAAAAGCTGCTCGTTTATCCCAGTGTGGAGGTGCCAGGGCTCCCTCCTTGGCGCAGACTGAGTCAGGCATTAAAATCACTTTGCTGAAGTTTATTTTTCAGCACTGACAGCTGCTCTGTATTTTCTGCTCTCTCTCTGTTATTGGTCGCTGCCAGGAGCTCACAAATTCCAAGTGAATTGCTGGAGGGGACTTCAGAAGTGATCACCTTGTTTGTAGCATGGCAAAGAAAAAAATCATGGACTCCCTGCACTGGAGTAACTGAGCAGATACTCCAGGCTTTAGTTTTGATGTCGTGGTTTTCAGCTGAATTAATCTTGGTTTCAAACAATGGTTGCTATGTGGAGAGCAAAAGGTGGCATAAAAATAATTACAACATGCAAATATAAGAAAAGAGAAATCCACATCCCAGCACAAGGTGACAGAGAGAAACAAATTCAAAATATTCAAATCATTTCTGTCCTTCCTTCCCATCCTCTGAGCCTTGGTGCACCAGCACCAATTTTTCACATCCTGTGCTCTGGAATTGCTGAACTGAGCTGCAGCAGGGAGGGGTTTGAACTGTGTTTCTGTCTCCAGCTGAATTTGAGATTCATTGCCTTCCCTCAGGGCTCTTGACTCGTCAGGAGATCCATGGCAGGCACCAGGGAGCTGCACTGCCTCCTCTCAGCAGATGTGGGACTGGGGGGCTGATGGGATGGGCTTTAGAGACACCCTGGTTCCTGCAGCTTGGGGGGAAGATGGAAAACAGCCCCAGAAGTGGTGTTTGTGTGCCTTGGCTGTGCAGCTGCTGGGGCTGGGCACTGGGCAGCCCCCACTGGGACACGCTGCTGGTGGCACTGCCATCTCCTCTCTGGCAGCTCCTGGGCCCCATTAGCAACGTCAGGAATGGCTGGCATTTCAAATTTGTTATTTCCTCCTTCTCCTTACAAAGTGCCAGTTTGACAAATCATGACTTTTCCCAGCACAGATGAATTTCTCCTGCTTTAGGTGAATTTCTCACTGTGGAAAAAAAATTTTCCTTTCAATATTTCATGTGTTGCAAATGAGAAGGTGCCAGTCCTGAGGTCCTGGGATATTCCAGACCATGTCAGCACAGATATAAAAGCTAAGAAAAGCAGGAGGAAGGGGGGAGTTTGTTATTTACCATGTTTGCCTTTGGGGAAACTCCAGGGACTGGAGTCCTTCCTGGGAAGTGGCTGAACATCACCTGCTGATGGAAATGGACAATAAAAACTTCGGGATTCGGTTTCTCTTTTCCTCTTTGCTTTAGAGGGTGAGCAGGCCCTGGCACAGGGTGCCCAGAGCAGCTGTGGCTGCCCCTGGATCCCTGGCGTTTCTCTTTTTCCCTTTGCTTTAGAGGGTGGGCAGACCCTGGCACAGGATGCCCAGAGCAGCTGTGGCTGCCCCTGGATCCCTGGCAGTGCCCAAGGCCAGGTTGGATGGGGCTTGGAGCACCCTGGGGCAGTGGAAGCTGTCCCTGCCATGGCAGGGATGAACTTTGAGGTCCCTCCCAGCCAAACCCATGCTGGATTCTGTCTTGGCTCTGGCTGGTGCTGCACAGCAGGATTAGAGGCTCTCTTTGCTGCCTCATTGTTATTATTTTTCATTAACCACCATCAGCAGTGCCAAGGATGCCTCAAGTCCCCCACAGCAGCTCTGGGTCTGCCTTGTAAAGCCTTTATTAATGATTGTGTCCTTTGTGCAGTCCAGGAACAGGTCTCACCTTCTAATCCACTTCTCCCAGCGTTCTCAGAACATTTGTAGCTGTTCAGTAAAAAATTGGTTTCCTTTGGCTGAGGGCTTCCAGGGACAGCAGCAGCAGCAGGGCCCGTTCATTCCCTCGCTGGGGTTTCTGCTGCCTCCTTCCAGCCAGGAGCAGATTAGAGATCCTCTCTGCAGAAAGGGATCTGCAGCAGCCTGTGAGAAACGGGGAGAAGGCCCGAGGGTGGGGCTCACTCTGCTCAGTGAGCCTGCCAGGGGAGGTTATTTCTGCAGGGCCTCGCCTTCCAGTCCCGCTGTGCTGCCGGGTGTGTCACTGCTGCCACAGGCAGTGTCTGTGTCACTGCTGTGCCGGGCGCCTGGCGTGGCACCAGCCTCGCCTGGCACACAGCACAGGTGCCCTCACATCCTGCTGCTGCCTGGATCAGCAATTCCAGCATTCCCAGACACAGCAGCACTGCCCCTGAGGGTCCCCCTGGGGGGCAGAGCCCCTGCTCTCCCCTGATGGAGGAGTTTTGTGGGGCAAAGACAGAAGGACTTTTCCCTCCTTGGAATATTTGGAGTTTTGGCACAGCCCTTGTTGTGCTCACAGACTGAGCCAGGGGGGAACAGCTCAGGGTGGAATCCTGTTCCTGCAGAGGGACAGGGGATTTTATATTGTGGGATATCATGGGATATCACCAGGAAGGATGTTGAGATGCTCGAGCACGTCCAGAGAAGAGCAACAAGGGTGGAGAGAGGCTGGGAACACAAACCCTGAGAGGAAGCAGAGGTTGGATATTAGAAAGAAGTTTTTTACAGAAAGGGTGATAAAGTTCTGGACTGGCTGCCCAGGGAGGTGGTGCAGTCACCATCCCTGGGTGTGTTTAACAAAGCCTGGATGTGGCACTGGGGGCCAGGGTTGAGTTGAGGTGTTGGGGCTGGGTTGGACTCGATCTTGAAGGTCTCTTCCAACCCAGTGATTCTCTGAATTCTGTGAATTTTTGTGTAAATATTTAGCGACTGTTATGTCCTACACTGAGAAATCCTGTCTTTTTTTTTTTTTTTTCTGCTGTGTGAATTATTTTGCTCATTTTGAGGCTGCCACCTGCCATTTCCATGTCAGAACAGGCAGCTCCATCAGGGCAGTTTAACCTCAGCCCACTGCTGGATTTATCCCAGGACAGGACTCCATGAGAACTGCAGATCTGGGGGGAGGCAGAAGATGTCAGATGGGAATTCCCATTTTTATCTTTCATTAGCTGTCAGGAGTTTGCTGCCCCAGAGGCTCCCCCAGGCCTGGCATGGAAGGTCAGGAAGGTGCAGCCCTCGTTAGGGATTCCCTTTGATTAGGATCAGCCCGGGGGCAAGGCCTGGCAGCCCTAAACCCACACCACAGAAATTGTTGGGGCCTGTTAATTTGTGCTGCAGCCTCAGAGCATTCTCTAATTAAAAAACCACCAAGCCACCACTTCTCTGTGGTTTACTAAACTATTTCAAGTTAATTGAATGTGGCCAGCATTAATATTCCTGCTGTGTGTGCTGGGGAGGTGGTGCCTGTCAGGGGGCCTATTCCTCTCAGCCCAGTTTAAGAGCCATTAGATCCCAGCTGGGAAGTGGAGGCACAGCAAAGACCTCCTCCCCTGCTTAAATCATTGCCCCAAAATTAGTCTGGGCCTCGGAAAGGCTGGGGCCAGGCTCAGGACAGGGAATTACAACTCCAGGTTTGTTTTTGGATGAAAAGTGTTTCCTTGCAGCCCAGCCCCAGCAGAATTTCCTATCTCCAGAGCCAAATGTGTCCCTGGGGGCCCCTGGCAGACGTGGGGACCACACCAGCCCCTGTCCCAGGAGTCACGGAGCCAGCAGCTTTAAGGGATGCTCCAAATCCACACTGGCATTGTGGAATATCCCAAGGAAAGGGACCCCCGAGGACCATCGAGTGCAGCTCCTGGCCCTGCACAGGACAGCCACAAAGCCATCCCTGGCAGCAAAGGGGGTGTTTGGAGCCCAGCCCGGAGCAGGCTGTGACCCCCAGACACCAGATGAAATAAGTGGGCAGGAGGTCTTTCTCCTTTTTAATGCCTTTATTAAGAAGAATCAGCTCAGGTGGGGAGAAATCGACGGGTCGCGCCCACGCCACCGCTGCTCCCAGGCGTGGCACGGAGAAGGAGGGTGATGATGGAGCTTTGTCCGCTGGTCTGCAGGCAGAGCTGGGGATTCCGTCCTCACGGGAGAGCAGCAGATTCCTCCTTTTTGGTCCAACACCCCGGGTCCTCTTTCTAGTTAGCATCTTTTGAGGTTAGGGTGAGAAGCAAAAAGGATCCAAGCAGGCACTGGACTACGCTCCCATCCTTAGACATCACTTAGGTCACTTAGTTCTATGTTGGCTCGTTATTTTTAGGGGTTTTCCTGGAAAACTGCAAAATTTGGTGCAATGCATTTCTCATCTGCATAGTAGCTCTGATGCCACTCCCATTCTCCTGGTACCTGCAGGGTCCCTGGCAAGCATCAGGGGGACAATGTTAATCAGCAATTATTAACAGGTAATTGAAGAAGAACTCTTAACAATGAAGCTAACTTAACAGCAACTGGTCTAACTTGTTTTAACTCTGCAACCTTAAAAAAAAAAAAAAAAAAAAAACTTTTTTTTTAAAAAACCCAAAAAACGGGGATTAAAAAAAAAAAAAAAAAAGATAACTTTTTATTCATAACACCAGAGATACTGGGAATCCCAGGGATGATCCCTGGTGATCCCATATGGGCTGTGGGCTGTGCAGGGACACACAGGAGGCACCCAGAGGCTGGAATTCCTCCTCATTTTACAGGGCAAGCTCGGGCTGGGTGTTTGGGGCTGGGGCACTCTGCCCTCAAACCCGATGGAATGGCTCGGGGTGTGCCCTGAACCCGCTGGCATTTGTCACCGCGGGCATTTATTTGTCACCGCGTGTCCGAGTCCCGGAGCTGCCGGGAGGGACGGAGCCTGTCGCGACAGGGGACGAGGGAATTTCGCTATGGAAATGTCCCGGTGCCCTCCCCGCTCCCGGCAGCGTCGGGAACGTGGGATGCTCCTGCCGGGATGGCAGCTCCGCCAGCCCCGGGGGAAGCTGGCACTGCCACCCGGCTGTGCTGGGCACGTCCCACTGCCCACCGCAGGGTGAGCATTCCAGGTGAATTCCGGGGAATGCTTCCTGCAGGGCTCCCGGTGCCCCAGGCACTGGCGGAGAGCCTGTCCCCATGGGAGCGAGCACAGGGATGGGATAAGGGGTGGGATGGATGGGATAATGGGATAATGGGATGGGATAACACCATGCAGGGAGGGCAGGGCTCTCAGTGCTGGGATCCAGCCCCAGGCAGAATGGGACCATGTCCTGCCCACATCATCTCCTGGCAGGAGGGCATAATCCATCGTGGGTGGATGCCAGGCTGGAGGGGCTTGGAGAGGGGTGTGCCTGGACATTTGGGAAATGTTTCATATGTTCCCACTTATATATATACATATACATATACATGTATTTGTGTTGTTTGTGCATACACATTTCATACTTTAGCATTTATTATCATCATATCCCAGAGAGGGATATGATGAAGAATAGAGAAGAGACCTTAAGACCATAAAGTTTTAAACACCTGCCATGGGCAGGGACATCTTCCACTATCCCAGAGTGTTCCAAGCCCCATCCAGCCCAGCCTTGGACACTGATCCAGGGGCAGCCACAGCTGCTCTGAGCACCCCGTGCCAGGACCATGCCAATTCCATCCCAGTATCCCATACATCCCTGCCCTCTGGCAGTGGGAAGCCATTCTCTGTGTCCTCCATCCCTTGTCCAAAGTCTCCATCTTCCTTTTTGGCTTCTTCAGGTCCTGGGAGGCCACAGTGAGGTCGTCCCAAACCTTCTCCTCTCCAGGCTGAACAATGCCAACTCTCCCAGCCTTTCCTCACAAGAGAGCTGCTTCATCCCTCTAAATAATAATGATAATAATAAGGATAAGGATGATGATGATGATGATAATAATAATAATAATAATAGCAATAATATTGTGTAATAACAACAGTAACCATAACAGTAGTAATAACAACAATGACAACAACAACAACAATAATATGTAATAAGACAATGCATTTCTCCATACAAATATATCTGTACATGTGCAAAAAGCCCAAAGCTGCTCTGCAGACTCCAGGTGGTTTTGGGCCCCATCTCCATTGTGGCAGTGTGGGCAGAGCCCTTCTGCAGCTTCCCTGGGATTATCCAAGCCATGCAGAAGGTCTGAGGGCAAAACGAGGGCCTTGTTTGTCACTCAGAGATTGTCCAGGGCTCCAAAGGAGAGATCAGTGGAACACGGACAGGGAGCTTTGGGCCATGCAGGGGTCACTGCAGATGTGCTGCTTTCAGCCTGGTTTAGTGCTGGAATTGGGGTCAGGCCCATGGCTGGACTCAAGGATATTTTCCAGCTGGGGGAAATGGATTTGTAGAGAATTTTCAAAGCTTGCTAGAAGGTTCACACAGTGTGCATCTGTATGTAAACTTGGAGATAAGAAATGCTGACTTGGAAATGCCATGGAATAGGACAGACATTGCTGAGAGAGAAATGGAACTAAGAACAAGTTTCAAAGGATGCTTTTGTAAATAAGACTGGATACTTTGGAGAAATAGAACTATGAAAGATGATTGTAGTGGGACCCACAAAGGGTAATTTTAGGTGATTGGCTTTAAGGCATTTACAGCATAGTGTGGCTAAAGCTGACAGGCCAAGAAACACTTGTAGTGCATTGTAATTAGGAAATAATTGGCTTCTGATTATGATGACATGGATTATAACATCTGTATTGTCTCACCCTTCTCATGAGACTGAAAATGGAATAAAAGTTTTTAAAACACCTCTCAGTTGCCCTATCTCTGGGTCAGAAAAAAGCTTAATCTGACATCCAGCCTAAATGATTCTGTGATTCTTTGAAGCTTTTGGGGTTGCAGAATTAATTTTCAGAAAACGAGGCAAAATCCTGCTCCACCTGGAGCCCTCACCAGCCCCAGCTGACCCTTCCAGGTGGTTTATGTGGGAAACCATAAACCACATGGGTCTAAGTGCTCTCCCAGCCAAACCTCCCTGCCAGAGCAGCCAGTCCCACCTCTTGTCGAGCAAAGTGGCTTTAAAAGACCCTGCAGGTCCCCAGAGTGGCCCTGCTCCTGTCGCCCACCTGCAGGACAGCAAGGCCACCCTGGGAGTCCAGAGAGGAGCCTCCCACTGTTTTGTTTTAAAGCTGAGCTGATAGGAAGTGATCAGGAGTGCTATTCCAGCATTGAACCCCTTCAAGGAACAAGCCCTTCCCCTTGGGCCATTCCTGCACAGAGCAGAGGAGCCCGGGCCAGGCAGGACACAGAACTCCCTGGGAATGGGGCTCTGCAGGCAAGGCAGACACAAATCTGGGAAATTTCAACTGGGGAGGCTCAAGGAACTGAGGTAGGGATTCATTTCCTGCAGGAATTTTAAGTCAAGAAGGAAGCTGGATTGGACCAGGTGCACTTTCCCTTCCAGACTCCAGCCTGGAGCAGAGGCAGGAGGACAGAAGACTCTGCAGAGGTTTTTCAGTGGCAATGCTGGGAGAGAGGGAGAGCAGCAGAGACTGAGAGGCTGAGGAGCTGGGGCTGTGCAGCCGGGGGAACAGGAGGTGGCTGGAGACCTCCCAGCACCTGCCAGGGTCTGGAGGGGACACAGGGAAGAGAGGGACCCTGCACCAGGAACTGGAGAGACAGGACACAGGGAATGGCTCCCACTGCCGGAGGGCAGGGCTGGATGGGATATTGGGAATTGGGAATTGTTCCCTGGCAGGGTGGGCAGGCCCTGGCACAGGGTGCCCAGAGCAGCTGGGGCTGCCCCTGGATCCCTGGCAGTGCCCAAGCCCAGACTTTTGTGAGCCTGGAACAGTGGAAGGTGTCCCTGCTATGGCAGGGGTGGCACTGGGTGGGCTTTCACGTCCTTCCAACCCCACCCATCCTGGGATTCTCATCACTCCTGAGCTACTCAGCCTGAGGTTTTCTTCCCTGACCCCTGCTCATTACACAGGTGCAAAATCATTCATCCTCCAAGGGGTTAATGAAGGAAAATGAGTGCACTTTGCTTAATCTGGGCCCTGCAATATTCCATCTATCTCTGTGTGTGCAGGCAGATTTGCACACATCCCTCTGGTTTTATCCAGCACCCACAGAAACACCAATTTATCCAATTCCCTTCACTCATTTCCTGCACCATCCTTACCCTGCTGCAGGAAATGTGCAGGGGGGTGGACAGCAGGGACCAGAGACAGAGTTCTGGCTCTGTCCAGATGAAAAGCATTTCTGTCAGCAGCAGGGCTGATGGGTTTGGTTTTTCTGCTGTCTTGTTCCTCAGGGATTCAGCTAAAAATAGTGAGCACCCCATTGTCACCAGTGGCTCCTTGGTGCCCAGTTCAAAGCTGGGCTGCAAATCCCCCTGGGATTTAATCACCAATTTCCATCCTGCTTTGTTGTGCATGAACAAATCTCACCAGCCCTGCTCTGCTGTCTTTAATGTTGAAAAGGGAGCAGCTGTGCTCTTCACATCCTGTTCCATGACAAAAAGCGTTTCTCCTGGCAACTGAAGGTGTGGAAATTTGGGATAATTCCTCTGGTTGCCTTGCAGCAGTGCTGGGGGTGTTGCTGGAGGCTTGCAGTGAAGCTGCCCAGGGTTCCCAGCCCTCCTGGGTGGATTCCTGCAGTCCTGATTGCATGGGGGTGAATCCAAGGATTTCTCACCCAACACCCATCCTGCATTCCTTTGGGGTCTTCATCCTGGGAAACTCCAACTTGAAACTGAGCCCCAGCAATGGTAACCCCATAATTCCATCCCCATTGTCCCTTCCTGCCTGCAGGAGCAGCCCCTCAGCCTGTGGTGACCCCTTTCCACCTTGTCTGGGCTGATGCTCAACCTCTGCTGGATTTCTCCTCCAGTTCCTGCCTCAGGGACAATTCTTGAGGCTAGTACAAATCTGGGCTTTGCTGTAGTTTGTGGGTTTGGCTTTTCTGCCTTCAGGGAGTCAGGATCACAGAAAGGCTTGGGGTGGGAGGGACCTCAAAGCCCTTCTAGTGCCACCCCTGCCATGGCAGGGACACCTTCCACTGTCCCAGGCTGCTCCCAACACTGTCCAGCCTGGCCTTGGGCACTGCCAGGGATCCAGGGGCAGCCACAGCTGCTCTGGGCACCCTGTGCCAGGGCCTGCCCACCCTCCCAGGGAACAATTTCTTCCCAATATCCCAAAACCTCTGGCAGTAGGGAAGCCATTCCCCGTGTCCTGTCCTGCCTGGTCTGTCCTGTTCTCCCCAGGCTGGGGAAGGAGTGGGAATTTCCTGCTGCATCCCCACTCTCCCGGGGCAGAGGTAGCTGGGAGTTGGCCTTGCCCTCCTTCCCCTGGGGCATTGAGCCAGAGGGGTTTGGCCTTTCTGGGTGTCCTGAGGATGGCTCAGGTGGGGTGGAGGAGCCCTGGAGGGCCCTGGTTGCTGTGCACAAACCCTGCTGCGGCTGCAAGGCCTCACTTCGAGGAGCTTCTGCAGCACTCAGGAAAACTCATCATGGCTTGGAACATTTCCATTCTTCTTTCCTATACCCAGAGAGACTCCTCTGCTCCCCTGGCACTGCACAGCAGCCAGGGTGTGCCTCCTCTCTGCTGCACCATCAGCAGGGATTCATTAATACCACAAACTGCACGTGTCTAGCATCCTTCTGGGGCAAAATGTTCACATTCAGCAGGAATTTTGGATTTAACTTGGTTGGTGTAAGAACAGCACTTCCTACTAGATCCACAGCAGAAGTCAGCTCTGAGGGAAGTGTCCTCTGCTTCTTCCTCCCCCCAGGCACAGCTGGAGGGTTAGGAATGTAAAAAAGGGGGCACAAACAGGGCTGTGGCTCATGGGAGGTGTGAGAGCTACCAGGGGAACCCCTGAGGGCTTCTCTTTGTTGGGATGGGCTGGATTGCTGCCTCTCCAGCCTGGAAGGCCATCCCTGGCACAGGGCTGGGTGTCTCTGCTGCTCCAGCAGTGCCAGGGGAGCTGGCAGGGGCAGCACCATTTACAGCATCGACTGTTAGAGTGAAAGCAGCCCCAAAGAGCACAGACCCCAGCGAGCTGTTGAATTGGGGCTGATAAAACACGAGCTGGGGATTGTGGCCTTGCCCTCAGAGCTGCTTCCTGGGAGCCCCATCCCTGGGTGTAACTGGGCTGTCTCCCACAGTTTGACATGCAGAGGATAACGCTGGAGGAGCTGAAGCACATCCTGTACCACGCCTTCCGCGACCACCTCACCATGAAGGACATCGAGAACATCATCATCAACGAGGAGGAGAGCTTGAACGAGAACTCTGGCAACTGCCAAACAGAGTTTGAAGGTGAGAGTCAGTCCCTGGGTTCCTGTTCTGTTATCCTGTGTCTGTCCAACTCGCTCTGATCTGGGACAGAGGTGCCTGGGGTTGGCAGGGAGTTATTTTGGAGTGAGCAGCAAGGACACCCAGAGAGCTCAACAGCTGCCCTCACACTTCTATCCCTCAGCAAAGCTGGTCCTTTTCCAGGCTCAGGGATGGAGCACTGGGGGTTTCCCCCCTCTCTGGTGGGATGCAGGCAGAGGGATGTGCTGAGGTCAGTGTCTAAGCCAGGCTGAATTTCCCTACAGAAACACCTTGATTTCCCTCATCCCACCATGGAAAGACTTTCTTGGGACTGGTAGGCCCTACCAAGCTGTGTTGGGCTTCTCCAGTTTTATGTTGAGATCCCAAAAAGGCTCCCAGGGAGCAGCTGGGATGAGTCCTCTCCTGCACTGTGACACCAGCAGTGAGCAGAGGTCCATGTCCTGCTGCCCTGGGACCTTTTGCTCTGAGCTGCCAGGACCTGCCTCAGCCAGGACAGCTCTGAACACAGGAGGAGCTCTTCAAAGCCAGGGGCTGAACAGTGCTTGGAGGCACCCAGAGAAAGGGAAACGTTTCCTTCCTTCAGCAGAGCCACAGGGGATCAAGTATTGGGATCAGAACTGGGATCTACAATAAATTTTGCACTTGAACACAGCTGACACTGGCAAGGAAATTCCCCATTTTAAGCCACCTCAGAAGAAGCATTTTCATTTCCTTGGCCAGAGGAACTCCAACTGCTCTGAAGTGTTGCTGCTTAGAGCAACCAAACAGGTCCTGGTTGTTCATCCTGTGGCTGCCCTTGGAACCCTGGCAGTGCCCAAGGCCAGGCTGGATGGCTTGGAGGAGCCTGGGGCAGTGGAAGGTGTCCCTGCCCATGGAATGAGATGGTTTTTAAGTTCCCTCCCTGCCCAGCCTGTTCTGTGATTCCATGAAATCATCTCAAGTGCCCAGGGAAATGCAACAGAGAAGCTCAGAGTTTGTGCCCTGCTGGAGCCACTGCATGTCCCACCCAGCAATCCCACTTTAGACCATTTTGGGAGGAATTGTGACATTCTGTGGGGTCAAAGAGCTCCGAAAGGGCACCAGGCAGAGACAAAGAGCAGAGGATGAAAATATAGCCCAGTCCTTGGCCTGGCTAATGAATGGGATGCAGCAGCTCCATTCTCACCCTCACCTCTGCCAAACCAGGCAGAGAAGCTAGAGGAGCACAGCTGAATGATAAAAACCCTGCAGGAGGGAGGCAGCAGCAGCACTCTCTGAATCAGGCCAAGCAACAATTTTTGTGTTCTTCCTGGAGAAGAGTGCAGAGGAAGAGATGTTTCTTCCTTGCCTGGAGCTGTTGGTGCCCACTGACCTGCTGATCCCTGGGGACAGGAGCCAGCTGTCACTGCTGCAGAGTTCTGGGAGCTTGGCTGAACCATCCCAGAAAAAACCTGAGTCCCAAATGCTCAGCATCTCATTTTGGAAGCTCCAGTTTCCAAAAGTGCAGCAGGAACAGCTTTTCTCGTGGGATGTTTTGGCATTGCTGGTGCCAGGCAGAACCTAGAAGCAAAACAGACCCTTTTTTTAGATGTTGGGAACACACACAAATCCAGCAGAGAATAAAGATCAGCTGAACTATCAACAGCGGGGCAAAGTTTTGCTCCAGGTCCCAGTGGAAGGGGACAGTTCTGGTCTGACAGCTCTGACAGGAGCGTTTCTGCCAGGAAAGGACAGATTGTGTCCCTGCAGCTCTCCAGGCTGGCCAGGAATGACCCTCAGAGCTCCCAGCTCTCAAACACCAGGATCCCTACAGGGCTCAATAGCAGGAATTACATGTCATGGATTGTGGCACTAAAGGTCAGCTGTCCTGGGGTGTGTCCCTGGGGTCACTCACTTCTAATTAGTGCACTGAAGGAGATGCTTTTTGGGTAGAGTTCCTTGAGATCTATATTTAAGGTACATTCACCCCATTGAAGGGCCTTTAATTCTGGGGAGGAATGAAGCCAAGATGAGCCCCAGTTGTTCCCACTGAGATTTGGGGATCTCCTAAGGGAGCAGACACAGCAGAGACTTCCAGGAGCACATTGGTGAAAGGGTGAAAGGATCTCCACTCAGTGTCACCTCTGGGTGTGCTCTTGGATCCCAGACCAGCTCCAAACCCTTCTCCTCCTGTGGGCAGAGACATTCCCCTTCTCCACACCTGGACATCCCCCTTCTCCACACCTGGGTGAGCTGGCTCAGGTGCTGAAGAGTGTTGTACAGGTAATATCACCAACAGTACAAATCCATGACATTTCTGTCGTAAAGTTATGGAAATAATGTGATAATAAGGTCTTTATGACCATGAAATCTTCTTCAGTATCAATGTGGATGGCAGACCTTGCACCTCTCACCACACAGTTTACCCCAAATACAATATTTGTACCACAGTCAGGGCCAAGTCCAGGATTTCCTCAGCTCCCTCTGAACACTGAAGTCCTTTGCAGGATGTCACATCCAGGGGAAGGACAGGCCCAGGGCAGAGGCACAGTTCTGTCCTCAGCTTTATCTCTGTTTTTATCAGCATTCTGGGCAGGACAGTGAAGGCTGTGTGATTTCCTGGGACACAGGGAAAGGACAATTTGCAGCTCCCAACGATTTACAGCCCAGCAGCCTTTTCCTGGCAGTTCCCTTGATCCAGCACTCAGGACACAGAGCTGGTGGCACAGCAGTGTCAGTGGCTACAGCACTGGCAGGGGGGTCCCACCCTCAGCCATGACCCTCACATCCATGGGATGCAGCCAGCAGCTCCTCCCTGTCCCCCTGTCCTGCTCAGCTCAGTTTGGGGATGACAAACTGACCTGTTAAACCAAAAATAACTCCAGGCAGCCAGAGCAAGCCACCATCACTCACCTGTGGCAGGGCTGGGACAGGGCTCTATAAATACACTGCTCTGTCCTTGTGAGGAGCTGTTCTCCTGCAGGGGAGAAGGCTCCCAGTGCTGGGAGCACATCCCAAACCCACTGTGGCCATTGTGACCTGGAAACAGCCTGGCCCCATTAGCCCCAGTTCCTGAGGAGTTCTGGGGGCAGTGGTGTGTGCCAGCGAGGGAGTTCTCCTCTGCAGCCTGTCCTGGGACTGTTGAGAAGATGAAGAATGACCCAGCTTCGATTTGCCTTTGCCTCATGAGGTCTGATGGATGTTGGAAACCTCTGGGTTGCTCTTCCCCCTAAAAGGGTTGAGGATTTCTCCAGAGGAGCCTCAGGCTCTGCCCATGTCCAATGAAGCACATCCAACCCCTGGCATGTCCTGTGGGTGGCAAAAGCTCTGGGTCCCAGCTTTGGGTCCCAGTGGCACCCAAATGTTGGCATCCAGCCCAGGAACTATGCCAGCTGTGGGAACCAGCAGGAAAAGCAGATTCTGTGCTCAGAGATGATGGATTTAGAGAAAGGAGAGAACTGAGGGCATGTCCTCCCCAGTAAGCAGGGCTGGTTAAATGGAACTTCTAGTTGTAGGGAAGAATTCCAGGAATCAGGACATCAGGAGTTCCAGCTCTTCTGTCTCACTGTGGATTTTAAGGGAGCAGGGCAATGCTGATACCCACCTCCTTCCTGGAGTCATTCCCAACCAACAGCAAGAGGGTCTGGCTGGGCAGACATTCCCCTTTCCCCCGGGGGTATTTGTAGGTAGTTTGGATGTTTGGAATCCCTTTAGTGGGTAAAGGTCAGTAAATGGGGCTTCCCTGCATCCTGCTGCCTTCAGGCACTATTGTATAACAGAGCCCTGAAGAAGCTGTTCAATTCAGGAACATTTCTGCAAAAACACCAAGCGTATTTTACTCTTTTCCTCTGAAGAGGTGAGGTGGTTATCCCAATAAACCCTTGGCCAGCCTTGGGCTGCTGTTACCATCACCAGCCCCTCCCTGACAGCAATGCTGGTGGTGTCAGTGATTTCTCTGCTTCCTGGGAGTGCTTTCAAAGTACAGAAATAATAGAAAAATACATTAAAAATAATTACAGATGGGCAAAAAAAGCTTTTCAAAGCACCAGGGCACCATGCACAAAGCCAGGGGGCCACAGCACTGGTCCTTTGTGGTTTATAAAAGCCAGGGAAGAAATCCTGGAGCAGAGCAGTGCAAGCAGAGAGTGAGGAATGTGGGAGAGCTGCTGGCAGGGGGGATTTCATTCCCTGCCCAGAACACAGCAAGGCCTCACTCACATTCCCTGCCCAGGGCAGGATGGCTCCAACCCTCCCTAAGGAGGGCTCTGTGCCCCTGGCACTGAGCTGGGACCACTGGGAGCTGGGATTAGGGCACAGGCACTGCTGAACACCAGCCAGAGGAGGTGATGGGGGAGAAAACAGATTCAAAACCCAGCTTCAAAGGCTCTCTGTGACATAAGGGTCAAGGCTGGATCAGAACAAGGGGGTTTTCCACATATTCTAAAAATATCCTCCTTTCCAGCTTTCTAAACATGGGCATCTGGAGCCTGTCCTTGGCTGCATTTTAGGTTTGTTTTGGGGTTGTTGTCAACCATCTGAAAGTTTCCTGTCATCACAAGACCATCCATGAGGAGAAGGTGACAGGGACATCCCTTCCCAGGGCAAACCAAGCACCGAGAGCAAAGCAAGGCCCAGAGCAGGCAGGCAGAGCTGCCCATCCTGTGTGGGGTGATTTCCTGGCTGTCCCTGACTGTCCTGGACAGGCCAAATGCCAGGTCCTGCACTTGTTCCATGGGGCACAACAGGAACAGAATGTCCCATGGAACACTCCAGGCTGGGACAGAGGAGCTGGCAGCTGGAAAAGGCCTTGGGGGTGCTGGTGCCAGTGGCTGGACATGAACTCACGTGTGCCCGGATGGCCAAAAAGACCAATGGCACCTGGGCTGTACCAGGACCAGGGCAGGGCTTGTCCCCTCTGCTGCCACTGCTGAGGACACACCTCAAACCCTGGGGACAGCCCTGGGCCCCTCAGGAAAATGCAGACCCTGAGGGGCTGGAGAGTGTCCAGGGCAGGGAACGGAGCTGGGAAGGGTCTGGAGCCCCAGGAGCAGCTGAGGGAGCTGGGAAGGGGCTCAGCCTGGAGAAAAGGAGGCTCAGGGGGCCCTTGTGGCTCTGCACAGCTCCTGACAGGAGGGGACAGCCGGGGGGTCGGGCTGTGCTCCAGGGAACAGGGACAGGAGGAGAGGGAACGGCCCCAGGCTGGGCCAGGGCAGGTTTAGATGAGAAAATAAGAAACATTTCTTCACTGAAAAGGTTGTCCAGCAGTGGTGGAATCCCCGTCCCTGGAAGTGTCCAAGAAGTGTGGCTGTGGCACTCAGGAGATGGTTTAGTGGTGACCATGGTGGTGCTGCTGGGCTGATAATTGGGCTGTTCCAGCCATCAGCACCTGGGATTGCCTGGGGGAACCTTCAAGGCCTTTGCAAAAAATCTCCACAGTGCCCAACAGCACATGTGGCTCTGACAGTCAGATGTGGGGAGGCCAAGACAGGGTCATGAACTGGCTTAATTAAGTCACAGCACGAGTTCTCACTGACAAGCTTGGCAAAAAGTAAAATGAAATAAAATGAGTACTAAAATCCCAACTCTATCTGCTTTTTAATTGCTGCTCTCATCTCTTCTGACAATTATTCTGCAAGCATTCACTTGGAAAGGTTCTTAATAAATCTGATTTGGCTTCAGCACAGAAAACCTAAAACCTAAAAAGTTTGGAAAAGTGACTCATGTGCCATGGATGCTCCTGGGAATTGTCATAGTGGGGGCCTGAGTGTCATCAGGGAGCACTTCTTGATTTTCCACTCATTTCCAGTTGACCTGGATGAGCTGGAGGGATTCACACAAGGTTGATAATTGCTATTAAAGAACTTTAGAAACAACTTAGTTCAAACTGAAAGAGAGGAAGCTTAGGTCAGAGACTGGGAAGAAGGGTAGGGCACAGGGTGCCCAGAGCAGCTGTGAAGAAGGGCTGGGATGAGCTGGATTGGAAGGACTGGGACGAGCTGTATTGGAAGGACTGGGATGAGCTGGTTTGGAAGGACTGGGATGGGCTGGTTTGGAAGGACTGGGATGGGCTGGTTTGCAAGTCCTGGAGGGTTGGGTGGGTTGTTTGGGAATGTCCCAGCAGGGAAAGGGACAGTGAGAACAGGAGGGCCCCTGAGCTGCTCCAGGAGAGAACAGAACCCCTGCCCTGTGTGACGCCCGTCTTGTCCCCGCAGTGCACGCCCAGAAGCAGAACCGCCAGACGTGCGTGCGCAAGAGCCTCATCTGCGCCTTCGCCATGGCCTTCATCATCAGCGTGATGCTGATCGCGGCCAACCAGATCCTGCGCAGCGGCATGGAGTAGGGCTGGCACGGCTCGGAGTGGTCCTGGCACGGGATGGCGGCCATGCATGCGCACCCCGGGAGAGCTCCCGCCCCGATCCCACGGCACCGACACGCGGGCACAGCCGGCGCCTGCAGCAGGAGCCGGAGCCAGCAGCGTGTCCTGTGAACCAACCACATCCTTTTGGCAGGGACATCAAAGGGCTGTTCTAATGCTTTAAAGGTTTTGTTTCCTAATGCAATAATCCCACATCCAGGAGTCCCGAATTATTGCTTCGAAACAGCAATGGCAACGTGGAGGACACTTGGATCCGGCGCTCTGCGGTTTGGAGGAGGCCCAGCCTCGTGACTTGTCCTTACTCCAGGGCCCAGTGACGATCCCACGGAGCTCCCGCCGGGCCTGCATTCCCAGGAAGTTGATCGTAGCATTGCCACAAGCAAGTCCTGTTCCTTTTGTTCCACGTGTTCCAGCTTCACTTTCCTTTTCCCTTATGACCATGCCATGGAGTTTACGGCATTAGAGGGGAGCTAGAGCATCCTTGTACAGTATTTTCTGAGGAAAAAAGGGGAGAATTTGCCAGCACCATACAAAATGTCTATTTTTTGCTTCATCAGCTCCACCTTTGACAAGAGACTGTGGGGTAGCAGGAGTCTGTTGGCCATTTTTTTCCAACTGTGAATCAGGGCTTGAGGAGCACCCCTTGTTTTCCCACCTGGGCATTGCTGAACTTGTGCAAAGTCTTCCAAGGGACTCTGCCACCACCAGCGCCAGCTAAACCTCCATCTCCTCGGGCCTCTCTGCATATTCAACATTTCCTCTCCAGCAGTTTTACCCTTCTTCTTTATTGGTCTCCAAGAATTTTTTCCCAGGTAAAAATCCTGAGGGAAGCTCTTCCTGAGCCGAGCTTTCCTCCCCTCGCCTTGCCTGCACAATTTTGATTTATTCCATTTCATGTGGCCCGGTTATGATCTGCAGTGAAACCTCCATGGCAGACATCATCCTGTGGGGGAGGTTTTATTTTCACCCACGTGGTAAAGTGTTGATTGACCAGCCAACTTCTCCATTCCCTCCCAGGATCCATCCCACCACCCCCATCCCATGGCAGGCTCCAGCAGGGGCCATTGGAAAAGCTGAGCTCAGCAGGAGAAGAAGGAACCCAACCTGAGCCCACCCCCGAATGTTTGGAGTGTGTCAGACTTCCAGGTCTGGGCAGCCTTGGGTGGTTTTCCTGGAATACATTTTAGGGAGCAGCAAGGAGAAGATGGAATGGTGCAGAGCAGGGACACCACACGGGAAGTGCAAGGAGCCAGGATGCCTTGGAAAGGTGTTTTTCCTTAGAAACTTGACACAAATCTGTGCATTTCCCTTTGGATGAACTGTGCCCCTGGGTGTCACACCAGGACAGAGGTGATCTCCTGCCCTCCTGGCAGATCCCAGCTGCTGATCATAGAGTGCTCCAAGGGAGTTCCATGGAGGCACTCCAGTGCTGGAGTGGGGTGGCTGTGCTGGGAGAGCTCCAGGCACACCCAGGAACCCTGAGATGTTGCTCCTGGAAGCGGAGGTGACTGTTCCCTGTGCCACAGGAGGGGCAGGACGGCTCCCCCAGGGGTTGCACAGCCCAGCCTCCCTCATCCCACCCTGCAGCCACTGACTTACACTGGATCCATCCCCAACACAGCTCTTTCTTTTCTACCAGTCTGAGTGACATTTAGCTGTATTTTAGCAGCCTAATTTAAAAATCTGCTGCTCGTTGTCCTGTCTCCCACTACCCCTTTGAACTCAAGTCACTTTTAGGTGTCTCAGTCTCCCACCTCCACCTTTTCCTGTCATTTTCCTGGTGTCCCCTCCATCCCAAAGACAACACCTTTCCCACAGCCCCTGAGCTGGTTTCTTCTGCCTTTCCTAAACACATAACTACTGCTTTTCTGTTCTGCTGTAACCAATAGAGGTGAACTGCAGAATATTCCATTAAAAAAAACCAATTCTGTCTCCCAGAAGATGGAGAAATTTCCATTTGCTGCAGGGCAGCAGCAGAATATCTGTGGGATATTCTGGTGTGGGATTCTCAGTACTGGGGAGCCCAGACACATTTTCTGTGCTGGTCATTGTAGATAATGAGCTTGGAGATCATTTTGAGGAAACTCATCCCCACTTTTAGGTCTCAGGGGTCTGTGGAAAGGTGGCAGCTCTGGGAAAAAAGTCTAAATGTTCCTTGCCACCAAGGAACACTCATTTTGTCCCTGGGATTGTGCTGGGGTGAGCACATGGGAGATGGAGGTGGAGGGGAGGGATGGGGGAGCACAGGGCGGAGCAGTGCCTCCACTGAGCCCAAACACACAACCCCAAACCAGGCATTTCCCCACATTTCCTCACCCATGTGCCACAAACCCCCAGCAGACTCCAGGCCCAGCAGCACCTCATGGACAATGGTTGTCTGCATTCCTTGAAGCTTTCTGGAAGGCTCCAGAATTGCCTCCTGCATGCCCCATAAACCCTTGTAAATACAGCCATTCTCCAGCCCAACCCTTCCCCTCACAGTTCCATTTGTAAAGCCAAACCTATAATGAATATATTGGTAAAAGCCATAGCCTGGTGTCAGTAGAGTTCATTGCACAACTCCCCACTGATTTTACTGGGTACAGGATTTTTGGAGCTTTGGGGTGTGATTTTTTCTGTAGGGAACCTCATTTTTCCATTATGAATCAGGGTCATGTCTTGCCAGAGATCTCCTTGCCCTTCCTAGAGCTGCCTTCCTCCATCCCCAGGCGTTGTGAAGAGATCCCTTCCTCAATCAGTGGCTCCTGGCAATGCAGGATGGATCTGGCCAAGCTATTCCATTCCCCACAACCTTCCCATCCAGCAGCACTGAATGTCTCCTACCTCCCTCCCTGGCTCCATTTATGTAACATCCATTTATCTCTTTTTTTTTTTCCTTTTTTTTTTTTTTTCCCTTCTACACAAGAGGGGAAAAATAGGGCTTTTTGCTGCTTTTACAGACAGGAGGTAAAAATAGAGCAGTAAAATTCTGATTGGAACCTGATGGCAAAAGCTGAGGGGGGAGAAAGCAGAAGAATCAAAGACATAAAAATAAAAACCCCACATCCCATACTTTAAGGAAAAAAAAACCTTATTTAAGTGCTAATTAACATACTTTAAAAAATACTCAGACTGCAGCAGAGCTGTCAGAAAAAGCTCTAAACTTCTGCTCTTGCCAGTTCCAGGAGGATTGAAGTGTCTTTTCAGCCCTGCAGTTCTGGAGGAACAGGAGATTGCCATGGCAACCCTGGCTGTTCGTGACATGGGTGCCACCGTGGCAGAGCACACATGATCCCAGACTTCCAGCGATGGGCAAACAGCTCCCAGCAGTGGGACAGGGGCTTTTCATGGATTAGGAAATTATTAGGAATTCGTGAGCAACTCTGTTGGCTTGGCCACAAAGAACTGTGTGCAATTAAGGGGATTGACGTGCAGGGAAGGCTTCAAGAGGGACGTGGTGATTTCAGCCCGAGAGAGGCTTTGGTTTAATTCAGGAGGGAGTGAAATCCACTCAGCCTGAGCACTGCTTGTCCTGGGCTTGCTGAGGACTTTATGTGAAGGTTTTCCATGTGGGGATCAAGCTCTGGTGGGAAGGATTTGGGTTCCTGCTCCTACAACCCCGATCACTACTGACCTTGGCTTCAGCTACTGGCTTTAGCAGTGATCCTGATCCCATGCTCTTGGAAAAGCCAGCAGAAGGAATAGCAGCCTCACCAATGCTGAAATAATTTGAAGGCTGTAGGGAAGTGAATTCCAGCCAATGCTGCTGAAGGAACACTGCTCACCTGTCAGAGCCAAAGCCATGCCTTCAGGGCAGACATGAGGAACCACAGCTGGGGAGCTCCAGGCAGGACAGGTGCAGTGGCTTTGTCCTGTGCGCCGCCAGGAGCTGGGCTTGAGGTCCTTGTGGGTCCCTTCCCACCCAGGATATTCCATGATGGTGGTGCTGTTGGCCCTGGAGAGCCAGATCCTGCTCACAGCCAGTGACACCTGGGGGGTATCACCTCCAGTGCCGCCCACGGGAGCCTGGCCCCTCCACAAGTGCACCAGTGAGGAGGAGTTTCTGATCAGAAGCAATGTCAACATAATTAAAAGATTTAAATTAGGAAGGCTTGGCTTTGTTAGGACTGTGGTCCTCATGCTGTGGAAGGTGACAGGGAATTAGAGAGAGTTCACAAAATAATTCTCCTTCCTGCTTGATGGGCACTCCCGGTCACTGTCAGCACCTGGGACAGTGATCACAGAGCCCAGGTCCAGGGTGAGCAGGAGGGTGGGAGGGAGGAGCACCCCCAGCTCCTGCCCGTGCTCCCCGGTGAGCCAGGCTGAATTTCTGGGTGTAATCCAGTTCATTTGAGAGATTCCATCCCGGTTATCCAGAGGTTTCACCTGTTGGAAACATGCACTGGCAGGGCTGGATGTTGGTTGCTTTAATTCCAGCAGCTTGGATACCCCTCTTTATGAGCTGGGCTGAGTAAAGAGAGGTTTTAAATCCAGAACTGGGGTAGGAAGCAAGCAAAGCAAGCCAAGCTAGAAAACATTCCCAAGGCCACCACTCTGGATGGCTGAAATCTGTTTGGATGAGCCGAGCATTCACTGGTCCTTTCTTCCATTGAAGCTCGGGAATATTTTGTCCCAAAAACTGACTCTGCATCCTCCTGCCTGTTGCAGAAGAGCTAACCATCTCCTGGGCCACCCCTGGCACTGGGAGGTGCTCCAGGTGACTGGGAGGGACTCCATTCTCAACCAGGGCCCCAGGACAAGGGGACTCAGCTTTTCCCATGGAAAACTGGGCCCCTGCACGTGCTGGGAGCTGCCAGGGCTGTCACCACCGAGGTGACAGGAGCACAGCCCCCGTCAGCCCTGGATCAGCGAGGGGAGAAGCAGTGGGAGGAATGACATTAAAATCTCTAAGAATGAAGTCCCTTATTTTACCCACCCCTGTAATCCATGATTTAGTTCCTGCTTTATGGATGAGCGTTTGAAAGAAGAAAAACCAACTCTTCTAAAATGAGAATCTGATGAAGTGTCTTTTTTTCTTGGCTCTGAATCATGCTTCCATTACACTGATGAAGATGTACAGAACTTGCTGGGTTTCAATCTATTATTTTACCCTCCTGTGCTCTGACAGTGCAATTACATTTCCCTGGCATCACTTAAAACCTGTCCCTTTCCCAGGAATTTAATGCAGAAAAAGAAAAGTTTCACCACATTTCCATATCTTTATATTGTTGCCCATTATCAGGATGGGGTCTGTATTTCTCCAGTTCAAGAAGGACATTTTAGGCAGCTCTAGGAAGTGACAAAGCTTCACCAAGAGCAAGGTGGGCAGAAAATCTAAGACCCTTTTAACTGGAAGTGTGATCCACTTGCACATATCCAGTGGCAAAAGCCTGGAAAAGTGGTGTAATTTGGCATCTTCACTATGAAATAATTGCAGCCCCAGAAGAGGGAGAAAGGAGAAAAAAGAAATCCTCTGGATCTAGGGCTCAGTACTTGACAATTTGATGATGAAAGTACCACAGGGTTTTGGTTTTTTTTTTCATTTTCTGTCAAGACTGACCAACATGCTTTGTAGCCTTGAAAACCATTGCTAGATGAAATTGCCGTTTTCCACCCAATTATTTCCCCAGCTGTTCTGTCTTCTGCTGGCCTGTCTTTGCCAGCAGCCCAAACCAGCAGCTGGATTTCCCCCACTTTAGGTGAGATCCATGTTCCAGCGTTCCTTTCCCTGCTGGTCCTGTGTCTCCATCGGCCAACCAGGAGACCTTTGGAAGCTCTGAGGTGGCTCTGGTGCCACCAGCACTTGGGCACGTTCTGTCCCTCCTGGGGCCATTCCAAAGGGTGCAGGTGATGTTGTTGACATCAATCCCCAAATTCCTGCCTCTGTTCCCACTGAGCAGCCCGAGGGTGGGCTCACATTCCTGAGCATCCCTTCCAGAGCAGCCAAAACCCTTCCAGCTGTTGTTCCTCAGATTTATCTGGGCTGGGCGAGGAAGGGAGAGCAGGTTAGCCGTGGCCCCAGGGCCAGTCAGAAATAACTCATTCGAGTTCACTGGAATAAGCCCAGGACCCAGGCTGTTGCCATTTAATCCATAGCAGGATCCGAGGAATCAATGCCTCCTGATTCATCTCCAGGAAGGTCTCCACTAATCCCTGTGTCTCCCTTTTGTCACCAGCTCATGTTTTCCAGCCATTTACTGTTCATTTGTAAACTCACCGGGTTTTTTTGGCTTGTTAACGAAAGACATGGCTTTTTAATTAAAGAAAAAACTTCACAAAGTCAGCAGCATAATAGTAAAAAAAAAAAGACCTAACAAAAAACCTTTGTACAAAATACTGTAAATATTAATATAAATTAACTGGGCATGCAACTGAAATAAATCCTATGTTATTACAACTTATCTGAGTGTATAAAGGAGTGTATAAAGGAAAACTGAATGCCATATGTATCAGCTGTTCCCTCTAACCAAACTCTACTGTAAATATATAATCTGTATAAAAATATTTTAATTTTACCATTATTTATGCAATAGAAATAAAGGTTTTTTTCTTTTGATGAAGCTTTTTTCCCTCTTTTGAAGCACTGATATTTATTCATGCCCAAGTACAAGAGCAAAAGCAAGATTTGCATAAAATATTAGGACAGAGACCCTTTATTCCTTCTGAGAGATACATGAACATTTGGGGGGGTTATTTTGCTTTGAAAATAGATTTACATATTTAAAAGCCTGTTACTACAGACGGAGCTCCTGCCTGGAGAAATGGGATCAGCAATTCCAGATGCACAGGAGGCCAAAGGGAGGGACCGAACTTCTCCTCTGGAAGGCAAAGCCACAAGTGGTCAGATCTCAGGGAGAAAGGTCAGCACTTGCTTAAAAAGCCCATTTTTTATCCCTCCAGACAGCCAGAGGCTGATCCCTGAGCTTGGGTGGGCTTGGGGTCCTGGTACTGCTGGGAGGAGGATGTTGAGCACAGCTTTAATCCTGCCTCTGGTATTGCCAAGGCCGGAGAGCTGCTCTGTGAGGATTAACTGCACTCAGGTGTCCTGGAGAGCTCTTTTTCCCTTAAAAACCCAGAGCTCTTCATTTCTCTGGAGCCCTGCCTGCACAGGAGCCAGCCCAGCCTGTCCTGCTGGAGAAGGTGAAGGTGAGGTTAATGACTGTCACCACAATTCCTGGCACTGGTGCCTGAATTCAGGTTGAAAAGGGAATGGTTGATGTTGGCAAATCAGCTTCCCCCAGGTGGGGCCAAGGCACAGTGGCAGGACAAGGCTGGGCTGGGAGAAGGTGTCCCTGCCCATGGAATGAGGTGGACTTTAAGGTCCTGTCCAGCCCAAGCCATTCTGGGATCCTGTGACAGTGGGGTCTGAGCAGCTCCATGCAATCCCTGCAATCCAGGCAGGGATTGCCACTGGACAGATGTGCAGGAAATCCATGTTTAACAAATTTAAAGTATGAAAAAGGCACTGCACACTCTCACTGACCTCTCATGTCAGTAGAGAGTGTTCCAATGAACAGCCCTGGAATGAGCCTGGATTTATTACAGGAATGAATCAAATGTACTGCAGGAATTCCTGTACATTCACCATAGGAAGAATGAGCACTTGGAGGAATTCCCAGCTGGAAGGAGGAACCTGCACCCCACACTGAGAGCTGTTCTCCTGCAGGTCAGTGTGTTCAGTGCCCTCAGTAAAAGCCAAGCTTGTGCCTTGAGTTTCAGCCACCAGAGCTGTCCACACATTGACATTTGCTGCTCCTCTGCCCATCAGCCCTTGGAGAGGTGAGCACAGCTCAGTGTGACATCACCAGGAAATCACCCCTGACTGCAGGAGAAAAGCAGCTTTAAAAGGGAAAAAACACCCCACAATTGGCCTGAGAGCAAACAGCTTTATCTCTCCAGAACCTTTCCAGGAGCACAACCATTGTCCCTGCTCCACCAAAGCCTGTTTATCTCCCTTGTCATTTTAATACTCTCCATTAATGGAGAATTGAATGGCTAATTTAATTCTCCCCATTAATGGAGAAATGCAGGTGAAAACACTACCCAAAAGCCCCATCCTTCAGCCGTGCCCCATCAGGGTTCTTAGGGACTGCTGCTGCTGTGGAAGCAGCACTGGCACTGGGCAGGAGCGATGGTGCAGGTCTAATCCAGCTCCCCGGGAGGCAGTGGAAACATTCCCAGACTTTGTGGGATTTGGATTAGGTCATCACACAGCACAGCACTTCACACTCTGGATCCTTGCTTTGTTTAAATGGAGCCTGGCCAAGGCCTGGAATTGAATTACTGAAACATGAGTCCTGAAGAAAATAAATAAACCTTTCCTTACCCTGAGTGAAATTCAGGCACAGCCCCTCTGGCCATGGCTGGGCTCCCCAAGCTCCAACCTGCAGCAGTGTCTTGGTTTGGCCCCACACTTTCCCCAGGCAGGTCCAGGCTGACCCAGAGACCCTCCCCCAGCCCTGGGCTGATCCCAGTGTGGGCAGCAGGGCAGGGACTGGGATTGTGCCCCTGTGCCCCTGTGCTCAGGTGAGACCCCACCTGCAGAGCTGCCCCAGCCCTGGCCCAGCACAGGCAGGAGCTGGAGCTGCTGCAGGAGCCCAGAGGAGGCTCCAGGATGAGCAGAGGGATGGAGCAGCTCTGCTGGGAGGAAAGGCTGGCACAGCTGGGAATGCTCACCTGGACAGGAGAAGCTTTGGGGGGACTGAACTGGGGCCTTGCAGGGCCTGAAGGAGCTGCAGGAAAGATGGAGAGAGACTTTGGACAGGGGATGGAGGGACAGGACAAGCGGGAATGGGATCAAAGTGACAGAGAATGGGTTTAGGTTGGATATTGGGAAGGAATTGTTCCCTGGGAGAGCAGTGAGGCCCTGGCACAGGGTGCCCAGAGCAGCTGTGGCTGCCCCTGGATCCCTGGCAGTGCCCAAGGGCACGCTGGATGGGACTTGGAGCAGCCTGGGACAGTGGAAGGTGTCCCTGCTCATCCAGGGATGGGATGAGAAGAGCTTTAAGGTCCCATCCACCCCAGACCCTTCTGGGACTCTGTGGCCCTGCAGGCTGCCTTTGTTGCTATGATCTCACCCACTCCATTCTCGCTCTTTCCTCATTAACATCTCTAGGAAGTATTTGCTAATGCAAATCCAGAAGCAGTAATTTATTTGGGCCGAGCCAGTTAATCCTGGCAAGACTCTCCCTTGTAAGTATAGACCAATATCATCTTGTTTTAATTGCTTCTTTCAGTGTTCCTCAACAAATCAAAAACATTTTAATTAAAAAATTCACCAAGAGTATCTTCCGGATCTTTTCCCATTTGTTCTTCTTCCTACCAAAATTATCAGGACAATTGTGAAGTTCTAAAGAAAGTAATTACAGCAGATGTTGATCTCTGCTGCAGCACCAGGCTTGCTGAATGCTGCACATCAGTCCCCTGGCTTCTACTTTTTTGCAGCTTTGTGAAGCAGAAATTTCCATCCTTGGTCCTCCCTCAGAAATGAGGCTGTCTGTGGAGGGGCTGGGATGATTTCATTCCACGTTCAGCCAGCTGCTAAGACTCGGGGAAATTTGGAGGGGAGAAGGGGGAAGAAAAGAGGAGACAGAATTAAGGAACTGCCAGGGATACAGGGATTTGGGCACAGAACAGTAAGGGATGGCTGACAGGTGTTTTATTTTACTTTAATACCATTCCTGGGCAGAAAGGCCCTGCTCCACCATCACCTCCCGAAAAGGGAAGATGATAAATCCACTGGAAGTGGCAGTATCAGGCTGAGGATGTCAAGTGCCACGCCTGGCACACTGCAATAAATCTCTTTTAACCCTAATTACTGCCTAAATTTCCCCTTGCCCATACTGACCTGCTTTGGAATAAGCTGTCAGAAATAACCGCCCACGCAATGACAGACAGCTGAGATGATCACAGGGGTGTCACTGCAGACAGGAATTAAATGCAGGTGTCAGCACATGGCCCACAACCTGTAGCAGGATGCTGGTGGTCTAGGAAAGCCAATTTCAGCATCCTCAGACTGCTCAGGGCCACAGAAGGAGCAGTTTTTAATTGAAGGAGCAGTATCCTCCACCCACAGGGCAAGAAAAATATCATTCCTTTGTTGGAGGAAAAATGCCTCTAGGTCTGAGCTAAAATTATAAACACAAAGGGACAAAACTCTGGGAGCTAAAGTTGTGCAAAAGCTCCAGCTCTTTCTCTATAAAGTTTCACAAAAAATTCAGGTGTCTGCCTCCAGCCCCTCAGTTCTCAGCCTCTGTTGTGCTGAACTCATGGAGCTGGACCTGCCAGGGAGGTCTCTCTGCACTGCAGACTTGGGGCACATCCCCAGCAGGTGCAGGAATGGGACCCACATGGTTGGGTTTGAGACACCAAAGATTGTAGAATCCCAGAGTGGTCTGCATTGGAAAGGACCTCAAAGCCCATCCAGTGCCACCCCTGCCATGGCAGGGACACCTTCCCCTGTCCCAGGCTGCTCCAAGCCCTGTCCAGTCTGGCCTTGGGCACTGCCAGGGATCCAGGGGCAGCCACAGCTGCTCTGGGCACCCTGTGCCAGGGCCTGCCCACCCTGCCAGGGAGGAATTCCTTCCCAATACCCCATCCATCCCTGCCCTCTGGCAGTGGGAGCCATTCCCTGTGTCTGCCATTACAGCTGGGACAGCAGCAGCTGTCCCTGATCTCTGCAGTGCTGAATTTCACACACACAGATTGCAGGGCAAGAGCACAAACACTGCAAATCCAGCACTGGGGCTGCTGCAGATCCAGCACTGGGGGTGCTGCAAACACCCAGCACTGGGGCTGCTGCAAATCCAGCACTGGGGTGCTGCAAACACCCAGCAATGGGGGTGCTGCAAATCCAGCACTGTGCTCTCTCTGCATTTGAGGTCAACCCCTGCAGTGAGGGGTGATGTGGACAAGGCTCCACTGATGTCTCCACTCCTGGCACTGCTCCAGGGGCAGAGCAGAGATGCCAGAGGCACCTCAGCCCCAAGGAGAACACAATGCCACTGAGCCACCTCTGGATCCAGCAAGTTCCAGCTCACAGAGTGTTTCACAGCAAAGCACCAGAACCTCCTTGAAGTGAAAGATGTCACCTGGAGGGGCTGAGAGCCCCCAGCCTGGTACGAGCAGTGCTGGGGGAAGAAGGGTAATCACTGCATGTGAGGCAGGAAACCTCTCAAGTGATTACTGTTTGCAGAGGCTGATTAAATAGAAATTAAACTCATCTGCATGTTCAGTGAGAAATGTGAATGGAATAGCAAGAGCATCCTTCCCACTGGCCTTTGGGGAGCTCATCCCTGGCCTGGCATGTTCACACATGGAGCTATGGAGATTCCAGGCCTGCACCAGCAGCTTTTACATCTGCAGATTGTTGAAATTAAACTTCCAGAGAGGTGGTTTCAGATAGAGAATGAACAAGGAATTCATCAGCCTCAGGTTGCATGTGGGGAGGACACAGTTCCCTGTTTGCCACATTCCAGTTCCTGCTGCTCATCTTCACTGCACTCAGCTTCCCCAGGCACTTCTCCAGCTTGGGATGGAAGAGACCAGACCAGACCAGACCAGACCAGTTTATTTCAGCTGAAATGACCTGCAATGATTAGGATCAGTCCAGCTTTGACCACTTCAGGGCTGACCAAAAGTTAAAGCAGGTTTTCAAGGGTGGTTTCCAAACTCTTCCTAAACATTGACTGGCTTGGGGCATTGACCATGTCTCTGAGAAGATGAGGTGATCAGCCTGTCCCAGTGTCTGACCACCCTTTTGGTACAGAAATGCTTCCTCAGGTTCCTGGCAATGCCCTGAGGCCTCCACAAGCCCTTGCCATGAAGTTATCAGAGAGACCATGGTGATGAATTCTCCAAGCACCCTGGCGCTCATTAAGAAGAGATTTCTTCATCTTCTCCCCCTCCGTACGAGGGGACAGAGCCTCATTTCTAAATCTGAATTATCATCCAGAGCCCCCTGGGCTGGCACCATGTTCCTGCCACCGTCTGTGCCTGGGGAGCAGCAGGGAGCTCCCTGGTGCAGGAGGGATGGGAGCAGCTTGGAGCATCCTGCACGTGGGAGGTGTCTGGAACACCTGTGGGCTTCTCCTGCCTCGCTCAGGGTGGGTCTGGTGACCTTGGCCTGAAACCAAGCCCTGCTTGGGGAGGGACAACTGGTTTCCTGAATTCAGTGGTGAGGAATGGCAATCACCCCCCCAAAGGTGGTTCATTATCAGGATGCCAGGATACAGCATTATCACACACCCCAGGATACAGCATTTTTTCTCACCATTTCTCAGGGAGCCTTTTTGAGCACAAGCAGAAGCCTGGAAGGGCTGTGAACAGACGGATCCAGGAAGACGCGTGAAGAACCCAGTGACCAAAGCCCTGGGATCTGAGGGAGAGGGGATGCTGTTTCCTACCACATTGTGTGAGCTCCCACTGTGCTGGTGCCAATTTTAGTGTCTTCTCTCACTTTGAACTGGAGAGAACCTAAAAGCCTGAAAAATACTGAAAATGGGGATTGCTTCTTATGGTGAGAGAAATCTCCATGTACCAGGAACAGGCTCCAGCTTAGGACCTGTCAACGCAGACCTGCCAAAATTAAATTTATTTGAAAGTGCATAACCCGTACTTTAATCCTGAAGATCTACAACATTCTGCTTGGAATATTTATTATTTCTTATACTCCATTTCAGAAAGGATTTTAAAAATCAATTAACTCTTGTCCTATTCACGTGGAGAGTGATCACAGCATTCACTCCCTCTTGGAGAAACTAACCTTGCAAATATTTTAAGATTATTGCCCCCTATAAGGAGGAAAATCAAGCATCAGTTCAGAGGGCAGAAGGGAAGAAATGACAGGGACGGGACTGGGATAAAACTGAAAAAACTTTGAGGACATGGATTTGCTTGTGCTGGTCTCAGTAACAGGCTCAGGGAAAGATGTAATACATCAGGGCTGCTACAAAGTATTGGCATTTCTTGGGAAAGCAGTTTCAGTGCTGCCATGATGAACTGCTTAAACCATTCAGGATATGTCAGGCATGAAGCTGGAGTTCAGTTCATAACTGCAATTATTGCAGCATTTTCAAAAAAATCAAAGTCAACACCCATGAAACCATCCTCCTTTATGGAGGAGCTGGAGGAGATAAAACCATTTCAGGTGATCAAGGAATGGGAAAGAACCTGCAGTTAAACATCATCTCCTTTAACAGCCTTGCTGTACTACAGCACCTCTGAGAAGAGCAGCAGCAAAGGCAAAGTGAGGCACTTCCCCCGTCAGAACCAGGGCCCCAAAAACACCCCTCAGGGATCAGCACTTGGGGATTCTCTCCTCAGAACTCCTGCTTGCCATCCTGGTGATTTCTCCAGAAAATCTGGTGCCCAGCAGGAGCTCACATGTGGGATGGCACTGGGAGGATGTGAGGCTTGCTGGGCCCCAGAGGTCATTGTCCACTCCCACTGTGTGACACGGGGGCTGCTGGTGCTGTGACAGGGCACCTCTGAACATCCAAAGGTGCTGAAAGGCCCAGGAGCACGTCCTGTTCTCCTGTGACCTCCCAGACAAAGGGGTCAGGGTTTGGGAAGGGCAGGGGGACTCAGCAGGTGAATGGCTGGCTGTGCAGGTGGTGCTGAAGGTTTGGGATCTGAGGATCTACCCTGGAGCAGCTGGATCTGGTGGGAGTTGATGGCATCTACCTGATCTCATACCAGGGGCACAACCAGGGCGTGTGTGGGACTCAGGAGGGACAGGGAAATCCCTGCACAGCAGCCTCAGACCAGAGCTCCAGGGCCCCTTCTCAGTGGCCCTGTGGCACAGCAGCTGCTGGACACCATGATGGCTGCAGAGATGATTTTCCTCTGCTTCCCTCTGTGCTTCCAGACCATGCCAGGCATTCCAGAGGGGCTGTGGGAGCTCTGGCTGGGCAGGACCAAGCAAGAGGCACCTGAGGTATATGTCCATGTGTCCACACAGGAGACCCTGAGTGTTCCCCAGGGAATCAATGACGATTCTGCTCATCCCAGCCTCTGGCCAGGGCCTTGGCACTGCACACCTGGACATGCTGGGCACTCAGGGGACATTGCTGTGGTGTCACTGGGAGTTTGGTACTGCACACCTGGACATGCTTGGCACTCAGGGGACATTGCTGTGGTGTCACTGGGAGTTTGGTACTGCACACCTGAAACCACCACCCCCACCGGCCCATCACCTGGGAAATGGCTCTTTGGAGTCAAGGTCCTCTCACACAGCACATGTGATGTACCCTGGCCCCTGTGCCACCCTGGGCCTGTGTCACGATGGGGGCTGCTCCACAGGGCCCCAGCAGTGCCGCTGTCCCTGTGCAGCCTGGGCAAGCAGTGAGGGCACACCTGGGTGCTCCCCTGCTCCCAGGCCCAGCCTGGTGGGACACCCGGGCCAGGGTCCGTGGCTGCTGCTGGGGCAGTGGGACAGGCCCTGTCCCCTGGGGCCTCTGACTGCTGCCCCACATCCCTGCAGCGCCTGTCCCTGATCCCTCAGCATCACTCCCTCATCCCGGCTCCAGCGGGGCCTGTGCTCTCCCTCAGGCCATGCTCACACGCTCTGCTGCGGTGTGTGCGAGCCCTCCTGCCCTCCTGCAGCCCCCCGCTCTGCTGCGGTGTGTGCGAGCCCTCCTGCCCTCCTGCAGCCCCCGCTCTGCTGCGGTGTGTGCGAGCCCTCCTGCAGCCCCGCACCCTGGGGAGGGCCGTCTGAGGCAGCCGAGAGCGGATGCAGCAGTTGGAGGAATTCTTGTCCCGGCTCTGGCGGGGCTGGGCCCTTCCTCAGGCCCGTCCTGCTCCTCGGGCTCTGCTGTCAGGGAGAGCTCCCGTGGGGCTGCAGCAGGGAGTGCTGAGGGCAGGAGGAGCAGGGAGGTGCAGGAGATGCCCAGGAGGACAGAGGTCTGGTTTCTGAAGGCAGCCTCGCAGGAGGGGATCTCCACGAGCACAGCGTCCGTGGCTCCTCAGTTCATTTCTGACCAGGGTTCAAGGCAGCCCCTGAGGGCCCTGTCCAGGCTGAAGGGTGGGCACGATGGCTTTTGCCCGGTGGAGCTGGCTGTGCCCTGGCCCCAGTCCCAGCAGGGACAGCTCCCAAGGCCCCGGCAGGCCCCTGCAGCCCATGGCAGTGCTGAGTGCTGGGCAGGAACCCCACACCAAGGGTGGCAGAAATCCCTTCACTGTGTTTGTTATTGCTGGAGTTCCACAGCCACCCTTCCAAAGGAGCATTAACATTTAATTCTTTTTAATCTCAGCTTCGGAGACACTGACATCCCGATGCCCTCTGAGTAACTGATAGAGATATCCTTCACACCCTGGCAGAGGGAGCTCAGTGCTGTTTACACTCTTACCCCTTTCACTGGGTTTGACCATGAGGATTTGTGATGGAATTGTTGGAGAACGCCCCTGCCTGAGCTGAGTTTCCAGCAGCAGGTAGAGCTAAACCCCAGTGTTAATAAAAATCAATGAAGCATCCTCACAAGGCAAACAGTTTCCCTTTACAGCTCACAGCCTCCTGACGCTGATAGAAGATGACAATCACCAGATGTGGCAACATCAGTTGAGGGCAGCTCCAAAAAGCTGCCAGTTCAACACATCCCCTTCCAGTTCCCACTAACTTATTTATACAGTCACAGACATTTTTTTATGCTTTTGGGACACCTTATCTCACTGGCTACACAAATCCTCCTCTGTCTGTATCATGTCTAAGTGTGAAATAATGCATTATTAAAGTCACTGTGACCCGGGGACGCAGGAGCCCTTCCAGCCATGGTGACCTCATTAATGAAAATCCTTCATATCCAAAGGCTCCAGCTTTGCAAAGGTCTGGTTGCATGGCAAAGAAATCCTGGGATAACAGCATCCTCCTGGCATTCCAAACACAGCCTGCTCCAAGACATGATCTCACCACAAGGTTTTAGTGCCTCTGGCTGAGACAGTGCTGCTCTGTGTATCCCAGGGAATCGCTCCTACCCTGGCATGCTGAGGTAGGCTCAGGAGCAGGGCTGGCTGCTTCCACTCTGTCCTGATCCAAACCAGGAGCACTCTGCTGCCTTTCCGAGCCACTGCTCAGCAGGAGGAATCTGCCTGCCTGCTACCTCTGGAAAACAGATGAGGAATGTCTTTTCCATTGGCATTTGCAGCAGGAATTAGGCTGCAGGAGAAGAGTCCAGCCACGAGCACCTCACCGGCCACCACAGGCCCTGAGGTGTCTCCAGTGCCACTGAGGTGGGGAGGGCAAAGAACTGAGACCGTCCCTGATTTATTCCAGCCACAGCACTAAACATCTTTCCTCCAGGATTTTATCCTGTGGTTACCCTGGAGCAGTCACTGGTTTTTGACAGTGGCAGTGAGACAGGGCAGTGCTAATCAGCAGTTTAATGAGGGGCAGTGCTAATGAGCAGTGTTAATCAGCAGTTTAATGGGTTCTTGGTCCAGGCAGTGCCCTACACTTTGCTGATCCAGGATAACCCATCCACTCCTCCCCATCTGGAGGAAAAAATGCTGGGAAAACATAACGATTCTTCCTGCCTGTGTGAACCTGTGAGTGTCCCAAGCACCAGGAGAAACGTCTCTGTTTAACAAACAGCTCAGTCCTCTCCACTCACCCTCATCCCTCTGGCAGAGCTGATATCCACCAGAAGATTCCAAGGCCCATTTTGGGGGGGATCCCCATTTATCTTCCATTATACCCAAATACTTTTTTCCCCCAGAAATCTGATGCACAACTTGGTAAGCATCTGGCACAACCTTGGCTATGTGCTTAGCCAAGTTCTTATTTCCACTATTTTTTCACTGAATCAGAGGCAGAGCTGCCCTAAACATAATAAAGACTTCGTGGTCACTCTGACTCCCACAAATTCCTGGTATCATTTCCCTTGCAAGAGTAAATGAGTGTAAACAGCACAGTCTCAATCTCTTCTGGAGCAGGAGAACATCACATTCCTCTTATTTGGTTTGGTTTTCCTATTACTCTCTGCATATAGAAGAGTTGTCTTAATTAATGTAAGCTTATTATGAAATTAGAGCACTGATATAATTAAAACATTGATTAAAAAGCCAATAAAACAAGCAGCTCAAGCTCTTTTGAAAGAAGAGCAGTATGAATCTTTCTTGATTAAATATTACAGCTCAGTCAATATTTAACCATTCCATTGTATTGACTTAATTTCTCCATCAAGCTGGGAATAAGCATCCCTTGGGACCTAATTATGGCAGGTTTGCTTCCCTTGTTGTTCTGAGTTTGTGGGCTTGTTTGGTTTATTTTGATATTTCTGAAACGTCTGACAGAGCAGATCTTCCATCCTGGGGAACCACACTCCATGGAGATAATTCATGGGTAATGAACAGTTCAGATAATTGTGTTTATCTTTGGAAATTAACTCCAGTAAATCCATCCTATCCATGAGAACCAGTCCTGCCTCCTTCAGCTGGCTCCCCATTGAGGTTGTTCATGGACTTGGCAGCCAGGTCAAACCAACAGCCCTGCTCCACATCCCCTGAAGGTCTCCCTGGGGTTTAGTGGAGACATTTCCTCCCCTCCTTTCCACATCCATCCACAGAAACATTGGAGCAACATCCAGAGCAACCTTCAGCTCCTCAATTCATTCATCTCCACCCATTTCAGAACTGACTCCCTAAAATGACATTTCCTTCTTCATTACCACTCCAAAACTAAAATCCCACATGTGGGGCTGGGCTGTCCCCAGAGCCCTGCCTCAAACCAGCCCCAGGAATGGGGAGAGTGCAGGGCCAGGCCAGCCCCTGGAGCTGGAGTGGGCAGAGTGCAGGGACATTCCAGCCCCTGGAGCTGGAGTGGGCAGAGTGCAGGGACATTCCAGCCCCTGGAGCTGCTGCAGGATGCAGATCCTTTGGGCCACAGCTGGTTCCATCTGTCCTCTGCCACACTGAGGCCAGGGACATGTTGGGGACATGGATTAGAGGTAGCTTTGGCAGTGCTGGGTTCACAGCTGGACTTGAGGGAGTCTGAGGGCTTTTCCAGCCTTACTGATTCCATGGTTTTGTGAGGCAGTGTCGCTGTGATCCAGCACTTCCTGTCCTCTCCCCACCTGAAGCAACATCTGGGAACATCAGAAAGCCTGGAGAGGCCACATCCCCAGACTTTTCCTGAAACTGTGTGGGGTGAAGAGAAACCTGTTCAGGCTGTCAGACATTCCTAAAGCTTCCCAGTGCTCTGGGCTGCAAGGTGGATATTCTGGAAGAACAAAGGTTGCATTTCAGATCCTTGCAGCCTGTTTGCTCTGAAGAAGCAGCATGACTTCATTTGCCTTTTCCTCCTGTTATATTCCCCAGTTCTTTTTCCTTAGGGAAATAGAACAGTTCTGAGGAAGCATCACAGATGAAAGAGCAGGAGGAGGTTTTCTAGCCCTTATTTTTTTAGCTCAGCATTTGTCTTGGATCTGTAATTGGGCCTTCAGGAATGTTTGATCACTCCCAGGTGTGCAGGGCCAACACCTCACAAAGGAAAGCTCACCTCACATACAAATATGTGCTTTTCCATCAGGGATCTGGAGATCTCCCGGAGACAACTCAGGTGGAGTCTTGGCTATCTGTTAGGCCAGCTCAGAGCAGGCGTTTTACAGTGCCTGTCCTCAGATTAAACCAGGGTGAAGTGTGAGAATTGATGGTTTGTCCTACTTTGTCAGCACAGCTCCTCCAGCTCTGAAAAAGCTGGGACACTTAGAGAATCATGGAATGCTTTGGATTGGAAGGAACCTTATAGTCCATCCAGTGCCTCCCCTGCCATGGGCAGGGACACCTTCCACTATCCCAGGCTGCTCCAAGCCCCAGTGTCCAGCCTGGCCTTGGGCACTGCCAGGGATTCAGGGGCAGCCACAGCTGCTCTGGGCACCCTGTGCCAGGGCCTGCCCACCCTCCCAGGGAACAATTCCTCATTCCCAATATCCCATCCAGCCCTGCCCTCTGGCAGTGGGAGCCATTCCCTGTGTCCTGTCCCTCCATCCCCTGTCCCCAGTCCCTCTCCAGCTCTCCTGGAATCCCTTTAGGCTCTGGAAGGGCTCTGAGCTCTCCCTGGAGCTTCTCCTCTCCAGGTGAGCTCCCCCAGCTCTGCCAGCCTGGCTCCAGAGCAGAGGGGTTTGTTGGGCCACTCCCAGTGCCCCTACCAGGACTCATCGCCTCTGGACAAAATGCAGCCTCCTCTGGGAGGGCTGGGCTGAGTTTTACCTTCCCAGGCTCAGCACAGAGCGGACATACAATGAGCTCTGAGCTGGACTTAACTGAGAAAAGCTAAACCTCACTATTTTTTCTGCTCAGCAACAGAACAGGAATGTCATCAACACTCTCAGGGAAGATGCTGGAGCAGCTGAAAGTTAAAAATGCAAATCAAAGCCCAAAAGAGCTCTGAGCTTGCAGTAGACGTGCCACAGTGTGGCATTTGCAGCATGGCAGCAAGAATGTGCTGGCACGTGTGTGCGAGGTGGGGAAAAAAGCGTGAAGCTAAGCATGACTTTAGAGGGAAAAAAAATGCCCAAAATCCAAAAAAGAGGAGTTTATTCAGGGATTATCAACGTGACTGCCTTCATCAAGTGGTGGAGCAGCTGAAAGCACGGGAAGCAGGTTCTGAAAATGTGGAAAAAAAACCAGTTTATGACATCTAGTGGTAAGAGGAGATGCCCCCCTGCCTGGAGCTCTGGCTGTGCCAGTCAGGGCTGATTCCAGAGCAGGTTCACTGCACTCCCACTGCACTCCTGACAATAATCTGTGTGCAAAGTGTGAGCCTTTCTGGGCAGCTCTGTCAAAGGCAGGGCTTTACATGCAACGGCTGAGTGATTCCAATTGCAGGCTGGGCACGGAGAACAGCCCTTTGTGTGGGCTGATATCACACCAACAACAGCACAGAGCTCCCAGCTTTTATCACAGCCCTTGGAGCTGCTCTCTCAGAAATGATCACTGCCTGCATCCTTTGCTGCTTTGGAAAATAGCCAAGGCACGGTGAGAAAAGAGCCCCAGGATGTCTGAAGTGAGCAGGATCACTGAAAAAAGGATGGGGGCACCCCCATAGGCTCTGGGACATCCCAGAGCACACAATTCCTGCTGTAGCTGTGCCCTTCTCTGATTGCAGCACGAAGAGATGGCACCTTTGGGCAAAAACATTCCTTCTGTTCTCTTCATTCCCACCTTGTCCTCCAAAGAGCCAATTCCTGGCATTCCTTCTGGGCCCTGTGACCATAAGAGCTGTCAGTGCAGGATGCAGGATAAGCTCAGTTTATCAGTGCTGCCCTCCCTGGAAATGCTGCCTCAGCCCTGCAGGAGCCCGGGGCTGGAAGAAATCCTGTGGAGCTGGACAGACTTTGTCCATAGGAAAAGGCTCTGCCCCAGCAGGGCCTCATCCCCTGCCAGATCCCCTCAGAAGGGGCTGAGGAAAGGTTTGGGGTGGAAGAGACAATAAGGATGATCCCATCCCACCCCTGCCATGGCAGGGACACCTTCCACTGTCCCAGGCTGCTCCAAGTCACATCCAGGCTGGCCTTGGGCACTGCCAGGGATCCAGGGGCAGCCCCAGCTGCTCTGGGCACCCTGTGCCAGGGCCTGCCCACCTTCACAGGGAACAATTCCTTCCCAATATCCCACCTAACCCACATTCTGTAAACATGAAGCCATTCCTTGTGCCCTGTCCCTCCTCTCCTTGTCCCCAGTCCCTCTCCAGCTCTCCGGAGCCCCTTTCAGCACTGGAAGGTCTCCCTGGGGACAGTGGGTGTTTTCCTTCAGGAATCCAGTTCAGATCTGGGCTCTTCTTCAACAACCACCACCTAAATCGAGCTCTCTCTCTGTCCCCTCCTTGCCCTCAGCCTGTCACCCTTCCCTGCACCCAGCACCTTTGGGGGCTGAGTGCTGCTTCCCACAGCTCTGCTCGGACCCCAGGGTCCAGCAGGGATTGGCAGAGATGTGTGGGCTCTGAAAGTGAAAACCCCACACTCCAAGGGCCTCAGGAGCCTCAGAAGCTGAGGGCAGGGTTTTCCTGCTAATGATGGCATCCATGTCCATGGAATCACCGTGCTGGGGGTGCCAGCACCTTCTCCAGCCCTGGAGACCTGGGCTGAATTCCCAGCTGGAGCACCCAGCCCAGTCGGCCTTTGCTGTGACAGACACTGAGAGAGCAGAGGGCAGGTGATTCCCATACCCTGGGCACCAGGGACCCATGAAACCAAGGAAAAGCCCAGAAAAGGGAAGAGGGAATGAAAAGGGGGAGGGAAATGCTGCAGTGCACTCCTGGACACCTCACAACGCCATGGGGAGGCTCAAATGCCACTGCTGCCCCAGCCCTCAGCACCAACCACTGCACCGGACTGGCTCAATGAACTTTTCAGACAATGGGGATTAACTGGATGGGTTTCATCTTTAATTAAAGGTACTTTATGGATTTTTATTGCGACTCCTACCAGGTTGAGCCGTCAGAGGTGTCCAAGTGGATTAGTGAGGATCAGGGTAGGACAATAGCAGTGTTTACATGGACTGAGCTCTGTCCCTCGAGGCACTTTAAAGCACTTCTTTCAGCTGCTGAAGTATTGATTAGAATGGTCTGGAATGACTTTCACTGCTACAAAACCTCTCTAAAGAGTTCCAAACTCAAAGATCAGCACAAATCCTGAGTTTCTGCCTTAGACTCACAAGCCAATATCTTTGGGAGCCAGGGGAATGTGGAGATGCCAGGGAAGCACAAGGTGACCCATCCCTGTGACAGCCCTTGGCACAGAGGCACTCTCTCAAATGCCATTTACACCAGGGCAGGTTGGGGCTGGATGTGAGGAAAAATTTTTTCAGTGGTCTTCAGTTTCTAGAGGAAAGAAAGCAACAACTTCCCCCAGCACAAGAAAGATGTGGAATGAATTGTGGTGGAAGGAATCCAGAGGAGGCCACAGAGATACTCCAGGAGCTGGAGCCCCTCTGGAGCCAGGCTGGGAGAGCTGGGGCTCTTCAGGGTAGAGATGAAAAGATTTTGGAGAGACCTCAGAGCCCCTTGCAGGGCTAAAGGGGCTCCAGGAGAGCTGGAGAGGGACTGGGGACAAGGCATGGAGGGACAGGACACAGAGAAAATGGCTTCACATTTATAGAGTGTGGGTTAAGTGAGATATTGGGAAGGAATTGTTCCCTGGGAGGGTGGGAGCTGTGGCTGCCCCTGGATCCCTGGCAGTGCCCAAGGCCAGCCTGGACACTGGGGCTGGGAGCAGCCTGGGACAGTGGAAGGTGTCCGTGCCATGGATGGGCCTTAAGGTCCCTCCAGCCCAAGGCATCCCAGGACCCTGTGTTAACAGGAGTGTGTTAACAGGAATGTGTTTATCCTCCTAAGGGGCTGGGGGGCACAGAACGAGCCTCTCTTGGCTGAGAAAGGGGAAAAAGTTCAAAATTGGACATTTGATGCCAGCCACTGGAGACCCCCTGACCACTGAGGAGGAGCCTCACCACACCTGTGCTGGTGCATCCTGTTCCTGTAAATTTGGTTTTCCCCTGGTTTGGCTCTTCCATCAAAGGGTTCCCAAAGCACCTCAGTTTCCCACAGCTGCTGGGAAATTTGGGGGTCTCACCCCAAGGACCCAAACCCCAGCAGCCAGAGGTGTGTTGGAAGTCTCACCTGTGAGAGGATGAGACCTTTCCTCCCCAGCTCCGGCATCGGCTGCTTCCAGCCTTGCTCCTAGATGCTTTTTCCAACTGGATTTTTTCCTTCGGTTCTTGGAGACCTCTCGTGGTGGGAAGTAAAACCACGTTTATTTGGGAAGGGCAGGAGAAGTCCCGGACGGCTCCTCTACAGAAACTTTGGGATCAGAAACCAGGAGAGAAGATATCCCAGAGAGCAGGAGCTGCCCCTGCGCTCGGAAAGCCGCAAACACCCTCCTGTGCCAGGTGAGGTCCCTGCACATTCCAGGGGATAACTCCTGGTTTCACAGCACAAATACACAACGCTGGAGCTGCAGGGGTGCCAGGCCAGCTGTGCCATCCTTGGGAGTCACCAGGAACCCCCTGGGAATTGGATTGTGGTGGTATTTCCTTGCAGGAGCCTCCCTGGAGGAGCAGAGCCTGTGGTTGAGCACAGCTGGAATTCTTTGTGCTGCTTGTTGGTGTTTCAGCCCTCCAGTCCCATAAATCTGCCTCTGCTGGATGTTTAATTTGAGGCTTTTTTTCATCAGGGAAAAGTTCCAGTGAGGAAGACCTTGTGGGAAATGGATTTGTAAAGAATTTTTCAAGTTTGATAGAATGTTCACATAGTATGTATTTGTATATAAACTTTGAAATAAGAAATGTTGAAGTATTAGAAATATTATAAAATAGGACAGATATTGTTGAGAGAGAAATGGAATCACAAATAAGTTTTAAAAGACAGTTTTATAAATAAGACTAGTTTTTTAGATAAATAAAACTATAAAAGATGTATTGTTGTAAGACATAAAGAGTAATTTTAGATAAATAGTTTTAAAGTATTTACAACAGTGTTACAAAAGTTGGTAGGCTAAAAAACACTTATAACATATTATTATTAAGAAATAGTTTTTGACTGTGATAGTGTAAATTACAACACTTGCATTATTTTACTTTTTATATGAGACTAAAAATAGAATAAAAGCTTTTAAAACACTTTTTAGTTACCTTTTTTTGTTATAAAATGTTATTTTAACACTTTAGTTACTTTTATTTTTTATGTTTTGACCTCAGTGAGTGGGGGCTGTTCCACCCCTCCTCCTGCAGCTCCCAGCTCCTGAGCCTGCAGTGTTGTGGGTGAGTTCAAGTCTCAGACCTCAGATCAGGCAGCTGCTCCCCACAGGCACCAGGAGGGCACGCTGGGCATCAGGAGGAATTTCTTCCTGGAAAGGCTGGGCAGGCCCTGGAAGGGGCTGCCCAGGGAAAGGTTCTTCCCCCAGAGGGTGCTGGGCACTGCCCAGGCTGCCCAGGGAATGGGCACGGCCCCGAGGCTGCCAGAGCTCCAGGAGCTCCAGGGATGGCCAGGCTGGGATTGTTGGGGTGTCCTGAGGCCAGGGGCTGCACTGGATGGTCCCTGGGGGTCCTACCCAACTCAGGATATTCCCTGATTCTGTGATCTATAAGGACTTTCTTACTATGAAATAGTTCTAAAGTGATTTAAAGGTTTTTTTCCCCAATGGATGCTCCTGCTCAGCTCCTCCAGGACAGCTCAGGTTGGGCATTCCCCTTCCTGTGCCCCTGGAGCTGCCCACCCTGGCCCCAGGGGGCTCCCAGCACTGGGAGGTGCTGCTGAAGGCAAAGCCCCTCTGCAGCAGCCCTGCAAGCTCCAAGACCCCTCCCTGCCATTCCCAGCTTCCAGAGTGGAGCTCCAACCCCAGCCCCCCTCCCATCTCCCCCTCTCTCATTCCCAAGGGTTGCATAATTAACACACCCTGGATTGCCTGCAGTGCCTCTCCCAGAGGCTTTGGGACCACCCTGCTCCAGGAATCTGGGCTTTCCTGGGGGAAGGCAGAGCCCAGCCCAGGAGACCCCATCCTTCAGCCTGTCCCCCACACTGTGAGCAGGGATCTGCCATGGACTGCTGAGGAAATCCAGATTTTCCTGGGGTTTGTCCCTGAGCCATAGGACAGGATCATCCCTCTGGGTGCTCCAGGGATGTCTGGTTTGGGAATTCCAGGCCTTTTGCCCCAGGTGCTCGTTCCAAAGGGCAGATTTATAATTCCTTCCTTCTTCTTCCTCCTCCTGGGTTCCTTTTCCCCATTTTTGAAGCCCTCCCTGTCACTTCTGGTGTGCAGAAATGTCTCTAATAACGAGTTGCCAAGTAGTTCAGGCAGAGTTCTGGAAGTTCACAGGGTTTCTGTGCTGGAAAAGTCCAAGGCTCTCAAGACCAGGAATTCCCAGTGCTGATGCTTTTGCAGCTTGCACAGCACTGGCTCACCTCTGGCTGCCCCAGATTCCTGTTTTCCCCAGACGCTTCCAGCCCTCCCTCATGTCCCACCACTGAGCGTCAGAGGTCAGGCTTTTCTCCTTCCCTATTAGTGCAGATTTTGACAGACAGGACACGGAGCTGCTGGAATCCTGAGGAAGCCATGAGGATGCTCCAAGGCTGCTCTGGAGCCAGGCTGGCAGAGCTGGGGGTGCTCACCTGGAGAGGGGAAGGCTCCAGAGAGACCTCAGAGCCCCTTCCAGGGCCTAAAGGGGGTTCATAAAAAAGAGGGAAAGGGACTTTTGACATGGCCAGATACTGACAGGACAGAGGGGAACAGATTTAAACTGAAAAATGAGATATTTAAATTAGATATTGGGAAGGAATTGTTCCCTGTGAGGCAGGGAAGGCCCTGGCACAGGCTGCAGGAGCTGCACCCTGAGGGTGCCTGGGCACAGCCTTCAGCTCTGTGCCCCCTCCAGCTGGGGTGAACATGAAGCATTTTTAAACCTTTAGGGAAGGCCGGGCTCAGCCTGCTTGGTAAAGCTTCACCTAAAGCCACACTCTCAGCTGCTCTGGGGGGAGCCTCATCCAAAAGCCATTTCTGGCCCCATTTGGGAATTGCCAGCCCCACAAGGATGTCCTGGACTTTGCCATCCCCTGTGACAGCTCTGCAGACCTGCCAGGCTGTTTGCTTTTCAGGCACAAGGTGGCAGTGGGAGAGCAGCTTTCCTTTCCCTTTCCCTTTCCCTTTCCCTTTCCCTTTCCCTTTCCCTTTCCCTTTCCCTTTCCCTTTCCCTTTCCCCCTGTACCTCATCCCTGGCCAGCACAGCTCAGCCTGGGCAGGCCCCCGGGGTCCCCCATCCTCAAACCCCAAATCCCACCCCACAGGTTCACCCTGTGCAGGAAATCCCACCCCTGTGAGGCCTGTGGGGTTCAGACCCTGCTCTGGAAGGATCACCCCACAGACAGGGATGTGGCTCCAACCAGACATGTCCTGCCAGTGCCACCCTGAGCCCCAAACCCATCCCTGCCAGTGCCACCCTGAGCCCCAAACCCATCCCTGCCAGTGCCACCCTGAGCCCCAAACCCCTCCCTGCCAGTGCCACCCTGGGCACCAAGCCCACCACACTCACACCTTTCCCAATTTCCCTGCTCTCCTGAGCTGTCCCGGGGTACTGGGCACGGGGCACCCCCACCTTGTGAGACTCCCTTGCCCTCCTGCTTCCTCTGCCCTGGTGATGTCCCCAGCAAGGTCACCCATCTTCTTCCAGGCCACTCCTGCTCTTGGGGTTTCTGACTGGTTTAGGGGAGGTTTTATTGTTTTAAACTGATTTATTTTGTACCTGCCAGCACCTCAGGGCTTCCCTCCAGGAGTGGTGGGAGTGCTCTGAGCACTGTCCTGGCACAGGGGGGAAAGCCCCACCAGGGTCCCTGGCCAAGGGGCACCAGCACCTGCCCGGGGCTGCCTGGGAGGGGGAACAGCCCTGGGGCACGCAGGACAATGGGCAGGGATGGGGACACTCAGGGGCCTCCTGCAGAGGGGACAGGGAGTGGCTTTGTGGTGACAGTAGTGTCCTGTGGCACCTCCCAGGTGAGAGTTTGGCAGAGGTGAGGGCTGGAGTGGGAATATGAAGCACAGCAGGTATTTTGAGATCCCTGTGGCTCAAGGTCAAGGGGAAACCCCAAATCCAGCAAGGAATAAAGCACCCACCTCCTCCCTGGCTCTCCAGGGGCTCCAGGATGGGAAGTGAGGTGAGCACATTGCTCACAGGCGTCTCTTTGGGGCAGGACCAGCTCTGCCCTGCCCAGCAGCATTCCCAAAGCCCCTTCCCAGCCCCCATTCCTCCCCTCAGGTGCTGCAGCTCCATCCCTCCCAGCCCAGGAGCCCCCACCCGGTCCGGGGCAAGCAGGGTCTGTCCTGACAAACACCTAGAGCTGAGGCAGGCAGGGAAGCTGGGAAATAACAGTCACCAACCATTTCAAACACTGCCGAGAGGAGCAGGAGCCTCCCAGGCAGTTTTCCAGCCCAGTGGTTCCAACAAGCTCTTGTTGTGTTTACACACAAATAACAATAATTAAAGCAAACCCAACAGAACCACGGGTGCTCCCACCACATCACAGCCAGGAAAATAAAACCCTCTGGAAAACAATCACACCTTTCCTGTGCTGCTCAGAGTCTCACATGGGTCCAGATGTTGAGTGAGACATTCTAGGATGCAGTCACACAGGTTCACTGATCCCCCTTCTCCAAGGACCAGGCTGCCCAGGGAATGGGCACTGGCCAGGGAATGGGCAGGACCCTGAGGCTGCCAGAGCTCCAGGAGCTCCCAGGGATGCCCAGGGTGGGATTGTTGGGGTGCAGGACCAGAGCTGCACTGATGATCCCTGGGGGTCCCTTCCAGGATGTTCTGTGATTCCAGGAAAACTTCATCCCTCTTGCCCAGGATGGCAGCAGGAGGAGTTTTGGCTCCAGGGTGTGGCTGGGTCCCCTCAAGGAACACGAGCAGCATTTTTGGCTGGATGTGTCCCAGCAAAATCACAGAGAAAAGGGGGAGTGGATTACTTTCCATAATTTCCTACACAAACTTGTGGGGTGGGGAAAACCCCTCCTTAAAACATGAAAAGCAGCTGGTTGATCCCAAGGTTTTAATGTTTAAAGGCTCAGGTAATAAATATATTTTACCTCCTGCCTGTTCCCGGGGAGGGTTGGAGCACTGTGGGCCCCTCATTCCATGGGCCATCAAATATCAAAATAAATCACATTCACTCAATTTTCTTCATGGTGGAAAAAAACCAAACCCTTCTTTATTCACATAACTCATTTTTATACAGTTTTACAGACCTCCTGCGGGACTCCAGTTGTCAGGAGCTTCTTGCCAATTACTTTATTGGCCAGTAACAAGTTGTTACCTTCTGTTCATTGGTCACTCAAACCCTGGGGTGTACGTGCAGGAAAAGTTGTTTGTGAGAGATAGTTTTCATTTTTCTATCTAATGGTGCAAAAACAGCTTATGCAGGTGCTGTTGTCTGTTTTTTTTACCCAGGAATAGATTGTTATGTTAACAAACTGCTCCCACCAGGATTGCTTTCACATGGGAACTTGCAAAGGGCCAGCCTGACAAGGCCAGCCACAGAAATAACAGAGCAGGCCTGATTTCATGAGGCCTCTTTCTTACAGTTTTTCTACCTTACTGCAACAATCAAATATTAAGGAACACTTAAAGCAGCATTTTTCCCTCCTCACCCCGCAACTCCAACTCTTCCATAATTCCTGTCAGACTGAGAAGTGAACCCCTCTTCTCTGCCTGCTGCCATCGCACCCCTGGAAAAGGAAATTGGTGCTAACGGGGATGGGTGGCAGCTGGGAGAAGATTTCAGGCTGCATTCCCTGCTCCCTGGCAGGACTGGTGGGCAGCCAGCTCCACATCCCTGCGCGCTCCCCACATTCTGGCTTTGGGATGTGCATCTCGGGAACATCACGTTGTGAAAATCATATTGGCTCTCCTGTGAAAATGCAAAAATTTGAATAAAGGACAATGGGAGACAAGGACCACAGAGCAAAGTTTTTTAGGGTTGGCACTCAGCCAAGAGCACACTGCTATCCTTGGGGATACCCCTTAAATACCTTTTAATTACATCAGCCTGTTGCATATCCACACACCCTGTTGCATATCCATAAACTAGTTTACATTTTCCAGGACTATTTTACCTGGCCCCTCCTTGGTCTGCCTTTTCAGAGCATACGTGTTTCTTGGCTGTGGTTTTGGCTCCTTCTCCTTATCACTTCCAGTTTGAGCCTTGGTCCATGCTTTCTTCAGGCAGGGAGTGCTGATGGTTGGCAGATCTGTACAGGTGTCCTGATCCCGTGTTCATTGGATCTTATCCCATCCCAGCAGGCATTTTAACACAAGCACACTGATGTCAGCTATTGCACTGCTATGTCTGAGCTTAATTAACAACAGAAATAAAAACTATATCTTCATAACAAAGTTACTTTAACACCTCGCATATAAAATCCATTTTAACATTTGTGAAAAGCCAATATTATAATATCCATCTGTGAAAAATGCCAATCACTTGTTTTTAAAATTTAAAAAGTTTTATAGTAATAAAATGGTTATAAAAATAGTGATAAAATTAGAATAATACAAATTTGAACAATTAGGATGAGGACAATACAAGACAATAAAAACAAAGAGTTACAGACGGTCCGGGTACCTTTTTCTGGGCAAAATAAGCCTGAAAAAGGACACCCATTAACAGAGGATCAACCTTTAAAAACAATAGCCTGTTGCATATTCCTACACTTCATACATGATGTATAAATTCCATTCAAACACAGGATTCTGTCTGGTCAGTGTCAACTTCTTCCTCTTAATCCTGAGGCGTCTTCAAGGCTGAGCGAGGTGGGAAGAAGTTTGTTTCTTCTGATAGGTGAGCAATAAATTCTCTTTCTCTGGAAGATTTAGGTGTCCTGCTGCTGCTATCTCGGTACTTCATTCCTTTCTTTAAATAAAATATCCCACCTACACTGTTTCTATTTTAACTACAAAAGCTACATTTTAACTACAAAACTACATTTACCATACTATTAAAATGTTAATACAGCAGCACTAATCAATACAACGTACCACATACAGTAAATATCTGCGTAGAGCCCTATCATATGCACTTTTCACACACCTGTAACACTGCTCTGCTGCAGCCCCAGCAGCCAGCAGAGATTAATCTGCGATCTCTGCTCTTAGATATCCATCAAAGGCCTGAGCAGAGGGCCTGGCGCTATTGAAACAGTTGAACCACTGATGGCATTATAATTATCTCGCTATCAGCTGCAACAAAGCCGCTCGGCAGGAGCTGCTCCGCTCAAACACCGGAGGTCAAGGGAATTACCCGAGCGGGAAGTGAACGGGCTCGCTCCGAGATTGCCGATAATTAATGGCAATTATAATTGATACCGGGGCCGGCTCTTGTCAGGCCACTGGGTCACACACTCGGCAGCTGCATGGGCTCTTCTGTCTTTTCCCAGCGAGGATCTGGGATGGGGAAGCCTCTGCACCAAGCGTGGAGGGCTCCTGGCTCCAGGGTGTGAGAAATGCTGCTCACTTCCAAAAAATGTAAAAGGTTTGTTAAAACCTTATAAAAAATACAGCAGAAGACTGAATAGAGAAAATGAACATGGCACAAAGAGCAGAGGATTCTCCCCACCATGGGAAAATGGTCACCCACACCATGGAGGTTTCCCCTTTTAACCCTTTGGCCCTCCCAAAGTTCTGTCCATCCACTCCTCCTTCCCTGCCCAGTGCTGAGATCACTGCCTGACACCTTGACTGGAGCTCAGGTGCTGCCATGGGAACGAGTGACCCTCCCAAATGTCCCAAACCCAGGCACCCCTGATAACAGCACAAGGGGGGTAAAACACAGCTATAAATCTATAAAACTTCTCCTAACGTACATACAGGATATTTGCCTTTTAATTGTGAGAGTCACCCACGGCATTGCTCATCTATCACAAGGGTTTGTGGATTTATTTTACGCATACTGGAATGAAATTCCTCCTTGTGAGGGTGGTGAGGTGCTGGAATGGATTTCCCAGAGCAGCTGTGGCTGCCCCTGGATCCCTGGCAGTGTCCAAGGCCAGGATGTGGGGCAGTGGAAGGTGTCCCTGCTGTGGCTGCCCCTGGATCCCTGGCAGTGTCCAAGGCCAGGATGTGGGGCAGTGGAAGGTGTCCCTGCCCATGGCAGGGGTGGCACTGGATGGGCTTTGAGGTCGCTGCCAGCCCAAACCACTCTGGGATTCTGTGATTCCATGGTGACCAGAGGGTTCTTCTGGTTTGGGGCTGGTAAACGCAGAGCTGTGGCTTGATATTTTCTAGATCAGAAGAAACACAACACAGGAAAGAAGAACAGAAGGAAAGAATCCATCCAGCCTCCCTGTCAGGGCTGGGAAAGGGAGAAAGGCTCAGGTTGGCCATTCCAACCTGGACACACAAACCCCATTTCTGCCAGGGAGGACGGGGGGGCCTGAGGAAGCAGTTCAGGACCAGATGGGATGAAAATCCCCCAGGAAGGGGCTGTGTTTGGGCTCCCTGGGGACAGAGCAGCTGCCCAGCTCCTCCCAACCCAGCCCCAGTGGCCCCGGCAGGGCTGACACTTCCCAGGTCCCTGTGTTGGGTCAGGCACCTTCCTCTGCCCAAAGCCAGCCCCATCCCAGAGGGAGCAGCCCAGGGATGAGCCCAGTGCTCATCTCTGCCAGATCTGGCCCTGATCCCTTCATTTCCCTTTCTCGATTCCCCTTTTCCTGCCCCAAGTCTCTTTGTTTTCCCCTGGAAGTCCCACCACCCCAGGGCACTTGGGCAGGCATTTCTTCTGATCTCTCTTTAACAGCTCAGCTAGGGCAGCATAAAGACCATTAGAGATTGGGTTTGGGGTTTTTTTATCCTTATTAGAAAAAGAGACAATCCCAGCCTGTAGCAAATCCAGGCTCCTGAGATCCACTTTGTCCCATCTGATCCCTTTGTCCCCTGGATCTCCAAGGGTGATCCAGACCCACACCTCAGAGAGACCTGTCCCCCAGCACCAGGGATTTCTGCTGCTTGAAACCAGGATCCACCCATTGTCTGCCCCTACCCATGGCAGGGAGGTTGTGGAATCTGGAAAACCCATGGCTCTGGCCATGGCATCCCTACTTGCCAGCCTGTGCCAAGGCACTGCAGCAGGATGGGCACCAGTTGCTGTCATGAGCTGTGATAATGTCTCCTTCTTAGCAATAAAAAGAGGGAAAAAAAAGGATTTGGATTTGGATTTTAGGCACTTTGATTAAAATTTAATCAAAGGCTGGTTTTCCACCCAAAATGAGAACTCGGGGAGGAAACCAGGAGGGGAGGAATCCAAACACACACAAAGAACAAAACCATCAGGAGAGGGAAAAAGAATAAGGGGAAAACAAAGCAAGAGGAAAAGAAGAAGAGAAATGAAACAGGAAAGAATGTGAGAGAGTGAAAAAATCTGAAGTGGAAATAAGCAATCAAAAGGAATAACAAAGGGAAAGGAGCAAACAAAGGAAAACACACAGAGAATAAAGGAGCAAGCAGGGACAGGGATGGAGCAAACTCCTGCAGAGAACAAAGAGGGAATGTGAGGCAGCCCAAGACACAAAACTGAGACAAGACAGCGCTGAAGACAAAGGGAAAGTGGACCAAAATAGCACCAAAGTGGAAAGTGAAGGGCGTGAATGTCCCTGGGAGCTGACTCTGGGCAAGGGGCAAAGCTGAGCCCGGGGGGGGCATGCACAGCCCCTGGGCTGCCTCTGCACCCCCAGCACAGCCCTGGGACTGGGAGGGCACGGCAGGGGCACAGGGAGCAGGGGACAGCAGAGCCCCAGCTGGGGCTGTCCCCTCCCCTCCCCTGCAGAGGGGACAGCTCTGCCCCAAGGGACCCCTGCGAGGGGCAGCATCCTCAGATGCTCTGAGCTCTGCAAGAAACGGCAGAAGGAGCCCTCCTTTCCACAGTGATCCCTCCTTTCCTCAATGATCCCTCTTTTCCTTAATGATCCCTCCTCTCCACAGTGATCCCTTCTTTCCTCAATGATCCCTCCTTTCCTTAGTGATCCCTCCTTTCCACAGTGACCCCTCCTTTCCTCAATGATCCCTCCTTTCCTCAATGATCCCTCTTTTCCTTAATGATCCCTCCTCTCCACAGTGATCCCTTCTTTCCTCAATGATCCCTCCTTTCCTTAGTGATCCCTCCTTTCCACAGTGACCCCTCCTTTCCTCAATGATCCCTCCTTTCCTCAATGATCCCTCCTCTCCACAGTGATCCCTCCTTTCCATAATAACCCCACCTCTCCATAATGATCCCTCCTTTCCTTAATGATCGCTCATTTCTATAATGACCTCTTCTTTCCTTAATGACCCCTCCTTTCCACAGTGATCCCTCCTTTCCTTGGCGATCCCTCCTTTCCTTAGTGACCCCTCCTTTCTATAATAACCTCTTATTTCCTTAATGATCCCTCCTTTCCACAGTGATCCCTCCTCTCCATAGTGCTCCCTCCCTCCCCAGACCGAGCTGTCCTGTCCTTTCCCTCCTCCCAGTGTCACTTTGGGGTCCAGCTGGCTCCAAAGCAGCCGTGCCAGGGCCAAGGCCAGCACTGGAGCTGCTGCCACCTCTGGGGTAACACCTCGCAGAAGGGTGAAAATGGCTGTGCAGCTGCTGTGGGAGAGGGGAGGGAGGGACATGGCTGAGAACCAGCCCAGCAGGGACAAGGGCAGGGCAGGAGCTGCTCCAGGGGCAGAGATCCCCCCAAGAGTCCATGGAGCAGCTGGGCCACTGCAGCCCCTGGAGATCCAGGCGGGAGCAGAGACCCCTGGCAGCCCCTGGAGGCCCCCTGGAGCAGGGGGAGATGCCCCATGGAAGCTGCAGCCCCTGGAGAAACCCCTGGAGCTCTTTCAGGAGCTGTGGCCCATGGGGGACGTATCCCATGAGGGGGACCCCAGGGTAGCACAGGGGGAACTCGTGAGGAAGGATCCACAGGCAGAGTGGGGTGGACCAAGCCCATCCCATCCACCTGCAGCTCCTGGAATGGCAGAGCTGGCAATGGCTGGGTGAAGGTGATCCTGGATTTTCAGTTTGCCTCTCACCACCCACCCCATTTGTAATTTTAATTAATCCAATTATTGTTCCCTAAATCAGTATCCTGCCCATGGTGGTGCCTGGTGAGTGCCCTCTCCTGCCCTAGGAATTTTCCATGTGATTTTCTCCCCCTGCCATGCCATGGAGGGTGGCTGGCAGCAGCTGGGTGCTCTCCAGAGCCAGCCAAGGCCATGCCCACCACAGCTCTCCCAGCTCAGCATCTCCACAGCCTCAGGAAGCTCCTGCACTGCCAAGGATCCCTGGGCCCTGTCCTGGTAGCCAGAGCTGCATTCCTGAGCCAGTTTTCCAAGGATGAAGCTTCAGGCTCTCTTTCCAGTGGCAGGAAACACCCCAGCTCCTCGTGGGACCTCGGGAGGCTGGAAGGATCCCTGTGGTGGCTCCTCCACTCTCAAAATCCAGCTGCTGCCACTGGTTCGGTGCTGAGTGCAGCTCAGCTCAGCCCCTTGTGCCGCTCTGGATCATTCCCCCCAGGCTTGCATTTCCAAGAGCACAATCAGAAATTAATTCCTGCCTGGGTTCTTGCCCATAACAATAAAACCTGGGATTACAACAGCCAGGAAAGACATTTGGAGAGCTCTTACCCCTCACACTTCCAAGACACCGGGTGGGATTGAAACAAGAATTCCTCCTGTGGAAAGCTCCCAGGGTTATCCCATCTCTCTCCCTGCTCTTTGCCTTCTGTTAGAGGAACAACCCTTGACACAGAGGAGCAGGGTGACTGCTCCAGGCAGTGAGCCCTGAAGGAATATCCCAGAAGGAATATCTGGCACTGCAGGAGCCCCTCCCCAGGTTGTGCCTTTCTCACTGCCCTGGGCACAGCCAAGCTCAGCTCCACGCAGGATCCAAAGCCTCTGGGCCAAATTCCCAGCTGGGGTTTGCAGGAGTCACCCAACCCAGCAGGAAATGGGAACTGCCCTTTTCCCTGCCATAAATCCCCACCTGAGCCCTTCCTGGGTGAGGAGCAGCTGAGATGGGCAGTGTTTGTCACACTCATCCTCTGGGGTGTGACACTGGACCCACCTGCTCTGACAGGATTTCCTGCATGGCTGGACATTGCTGGGCTCTGGAGCTCCTCATTTCTGTGATTTTATTTGGTTGTGTTGCTGTCAAAGGCAGAGCTGAGATTCCCAACCCAGCAGTGGGAACTTCCCTGAACTCCTGAGAGAGCTGAGGAGCTCCCCTGGCTCCGGGGGGTTGTGGGGCTCCTGCCACACAACCATCATCAAAGCCACCATTGATTTGGGGAATTTTTTGATTTATAAGAACATTGATTTCAGGAACCCCCTGGCCCCAGTACTCAGGACCAGCCACCCCTCAAGATCTTGGCCTTGCAGTAAAATGAGCTCAGCCCCCACATTTCTCAACTGGAAGGGTTTATTTCTGTCCCTAAAGTGGCCCAAAGTATTTCTGATGTTTGAAGGATTGTTTAAGTTGGGCAGTGCCAGGGGAGAGGCCTCCATCCTTCATCAAGTCAAAGGAAATACAGGTTGGATATTAGAAAAGTTTTTTACAGAAAGGGTGATAAAGTTCTGGACTGGCTGCCCGGGGAGGTGGTGCAGTCACCATCCCTGGGGGTGTTTAACAAAGCCTGGATGTGGCACTGGGGGCCAGGGTTGAGTTGAGGTGTTGGGGCTGGGTTGGACTCTGAGGTCTCTTCCAACCCAGTGATTCTGTGAATTCATCCCACTGTCCTTGGGAATCCAGCTGAGACTCCTGATGGCCACAGTCACTTTTCCCAGTCCCAACCCAAGCAAGGATGGCTTCCCATCTGCGAGGAGGAGCTGCAGAGTTCCCAGTGCCCCTTTCCACCCTGGAGTGCTCAGCTCTGTGGCCATGAGCAGTGGATCAGTGCCCAAATGGCTCCATGCCCGAGCAGAGGCTTTGCCATTGGGAGGCCATGAGTTCAGCTTTCAGTGTTGAAATGAGAGTTTCGTGTGATTTGAGGACTAGAGAGAACCTTCTGGACAAAGCTCCTGCAGAGGAGGGGTCCCTGCTGCCTGCAGAGGTCGTGGTCATGGTCAATGGTTCAGAGTCCTGCTGGACATCAGTGACCAGTGGTGTCCTCAGGGTCAGTTTTGGGGCTGTGGTATTTAAATATCTCCATCAATGACACACGAAGGGATCAAGGGCACCCTCAGCAGGTGACACCAAGTGAGGGTGCATTGACACCCCTGGAAGACAGGGCCATCCAGAGGGACCTGGAGAGATCCAGGAGTGGCCCTTGGGAATATCAGGAAGTCTAGCAAGGCCAAGTTCAAACTGGGGCAGCCCCCATGATCCATCCAGGCTGGGATGAGCAGCTGGAGCAGCTCAGGAGAGGGCCCTGGGGTTGCTGTGGGTGACACTGGCCATGGTCCAGCCCTGAACCCCCAGCCCTGGGCTGATCCCAGTGTGGGCAGCAGGGCAGGGATTGGGATTGCACTGGATGGGCCCTCCAACCCAAACCATTCTGGGATTCCATGATTCCATCTGCTCTGAAGCAGACTGAACCATTTTCCAACACGGATCTTGCCCCTGGGTGGGAAATGCTCCCCACAGGGGCTCAGGTTTCCATCCTGTGCCATCCTGCAAGAGCCCTGTGGCTCCAGAGCCCAGCGGGGGCTGGATGTGCCCCTGCCCAGGTGACACTCACCTGCTGTGCTCCAGCTCCCTTTGGTCACAGGTGTCCCCACAGAGACCCTTCCCTCCCCCCAGGAGAGCACCAACCTCAGGAGAACATGGGTGGAAGGAATGGGTTCAAGGAGTGTCCCCAGCTCCAGGTGGCATCAGGAACATTTAGGGACAGCCAGCCTGGGCTGGGGAATGCAAGTGATGTTTTACTGGCCACATCACATCTCCTTCCAGCTTGTGGGGTGTAACTGGCATCCTGGTGAGTGGCAGCAGCAGGGATGGATGGAATAGGAGTTAATCTGTGCTCACCATCTCTCTTGATCTCTCCTTCATTTCCATTTCTTTTAAAAATGGAAGCTTTATTAAAACAGCAGCACTTTTCTATTAAATGAGTAACGAGAGGAATGACTGCCTCTGTATCTCAGCAGCAGAGAATCTTTTGAAAATCACTGAAGAGTCAAGGCTCAAACCAGATATTTAATAAGAATCACTTGGAGATCACTTCTTAAAGCAATTAACAGATGATTAGAGATAAGCGAGATGCAACAACGAGACCCAGATCTCAGACAGATTTCTCCCGGGGTCACCCTGCAGTCACAAACCGTGTCAGGGCAGAACAGCAGAGGAAATTCCCACTTTGCAGCCTGATTTTGCTCCTGTTTCCAGTGGTTTGGAAGCTGGAGCAGGGAGAAGGGGCCAACACCTCCCCGGGGCTCTGCCCCAGCTGAGGCTCCTGGAGCCCAGGGTCCATCTCCACCTTCCCTTCCTGCTGCTGGCTCAGGGGCTGCTTTTCCTTCTGGAGCACGAAGGAAAGGCAGGCCTGAGCCTGAACATTCCAAAGCACCCAGGGCTCAGCAGCAGCAGGCTCCTCGTGCTGTCCCCGGGTGTCTGTGCCACCTGGCAGTGGCACCAGGGACACGCGGCCATCGCAGAGGGACCGGGGACAGGCAGGGGCTGGGACAGAGCCAGGCCCTGCTGGCCAGGGGCTCAGCACAGCCAGGATGGAGCCCAGCACAGCCACACCTCCCATCCAGCCCTGCTGTGGGAGCAGATGGGGCTGGGGACCTCACCCCACCCCTGTGACATGTGACAAAAGCCATCTGCTGCCACCCTGGGCACTGGCAGGGCTCGAGCTGGGCTGAATTACAGCACAGGCAACATCCAGGGGCTGTCTGGCTGCTTATCCTGACCCACACAGTCTCTCCCTCCAATATTTGCTCAGTTTAAGGGCATTCCACCAGCTGGACCAGAGCTGTGGGGTCTCAAAGCCCTCAGGGTGTCCTGGAGTCACCAGGAAATTGCTTCTCTTAGAAGGCAGCAACAAAGGCAGGGGGAGCTGGCTCATGCATCCACAGAGTTGTGGTCATTTCGGGTTTGGAAGTGCTCGAATTTATTACACAAGGGGTGATGCAACAGCGAAAAAGAGAGCAAAATTCGACATTGACTCTCTACTCTGCAGGTCAGGACAACTAAGAGGTTTTACTTCATTAAGGAAGGCAGGGGAAAAACCAGAGACAGCCCCAGTGGTTGAGGGAGCCTTGTAAAGCCTAAATGAACAATCAGTCCTAGGTGATGCTAGTTGCTGTAGAAGGAACAATGAAATAGATCTGCTTCTGTTCAATAAATTACTAAAACATCAGTTATAAACCTGCTGCATGGCATTGGAAATTGAGCTCGTTAAACATCCAGGGAGCTTCATCCTGATGCAAATGGAAGACAGGCATGAGTGCTCTGCAGCAAAGGACTCTGTGCACATCCCAGCTTGGGAAACATATTTACACATCCATCTCATATATTAATCTATTTTAGTGCACCCTAGCCAGAGGGCAGCCACAAAGAGGATTATTCTGGGAGAAGGACAGGAGATGGGCTGGTTTCTCCTCCCTGCTGAGCAAAGCCTGTGTCCACCCACGTCCAGCAATTCTGCAGGATCCTCTCTCCCTTCTCCTGGCAGCCACACGTCAGGGCCCCAAGCAGAGGACTCCCAGGTGGATTTGGCAGCCAAGATTTGGTAGCCAGGATTACTGTGAGCCAAAAATAAATCAGGTGAGATCCCTCCACCAGAGCAACAAGCCTGAAGTGGCTTCAGGGCCAAGAATTTCAGCCAAGCTGCCATTTGTTGGTGCCTTGGCCTCCCTCCCTGTCCCTTCCACAGCCCAGGAAGGGCTGCAGTGACTCTGGGGACCTTGGCCAGGCCTGAGCAGGCAGGACAGGGGTGCTCAAGCCTCTGAGCACATCCCTGCTGTCACCCAGAAGGGCAGGCAGACATCCCAGGCCATGCCCAAGGGAACCCCTTTGGGGTTTCTATGGAGGGAGGTGCTGGCTTGGCCAGCAGCGTGTGGGTGATGGAGAGGGGGCAAGGGGAGGTCAGGGGGTTTGTTACACTGCATTCTTTTGGGTAACTTCTGTGATCAGAGGTTGGAAAGATCCCTGGGAGCTGCTGGGGCATGTTTTGCTTCTCCAAAACTCAGGGAAGGGGCTGCTGGATGCAGGGGCAAGAAAGGGAAAAGGGAACAAGGACTCAGCAAAACATCACATCCTTCAAAGTCGCCTCCGTTGGGGCTTGGGAACGTTTTCCTCTCCCAAGCTTCTCAGTTTCCACACTTGCCAGGCAGGTCTGTCCAGGGTCATGGTACAAACCTCCCCAGCCCTTTGGGAGAGCTTGGAGTTGTGTGGGAAAGCAGAAGTTCCCTGTCAGTAAAAGCTCCCAGACTGCTCCAGCAGGGAATGTGGCACCTCTTGGAGAGCTGGCCAGAGGGAGCAGCAGTTCTGAGGCAGCCCCACACAGCTGGGATCAGCTGGGGGAGACTCACATGTGGTAAAAGCAAAGCCACAGATGCCCATCTCCCCCAGGTCCTCTCCCAGGAACACGAAGAAAGCTCTGGTTGATATTCCATCCTTTCCAAAGGAGTCCAGGCAGATCAGTTCCCTCAGCCGTGGCTCAAGTCAGACTTCCCTGACTCTTTCAGCCTCTACTTGATGAGGTTTTTAATTGTCCACCTCTGCCCCGTGCAGCTGCGGAGGATCAGGTCAATGCCAGCCATGCCCCTGTTCTCCACCTCCAGGCACCGGCCCGTGCCCTTGTTCAGGATGGCTCCGTTCTGCAGTCAGGGGAGATGGGAAAAGATGGAAAAATGAAGATATTAATTGTCTGGGAAGCAAAGCAGGACCAGAAGGGCAGCCCTGGGCACTGCTGGAAGGGACACTCAGCTGGGTGGGAATGCAATGCCAACAATAAAATAATTCCCCAAATAAATGGAGTGAGTGACTCCCTGTCCCTGAAAGCACCCAAGGAACACATGTAACCTTTAAATCCCACAGCTGCTGGGAAGTGGGACCCTTCTGTAAAAGCTGTATTATTGTCCTGGGCTGTAAGATATGTGTGTGTTCTGTCACCCTCTGTCAGAGCTGGGGTTTTGCATTTTCCATTTCAAGGGAGGCTCCTGCCTTCCTTAGCAGACACCTGTCTGTTCAAACCAAGACAGTTATTTACGCTCTGCTTTGAGACAAAAGAGCATGAAGGAATTTCACTCTTCATCCGCAAGAAACAAAGGAATCTGGAAGTCATTGGCAGATCAGACATAACCAGACCCACCTTTCTTCTACCAGAAGGGAAAACTGATTAGAAATTGTCCTGAAATGCTGCCCTGATCCCTCTTAACCGCCTCCCTCTGCCCCAGGAGCTGGAATTTGCTGTGCCATGGCACCATTTCTCCTTTGTCCCACCCCATCCCAGGGGCTGTGTCCCAGCCAGGGCTCGGGACACAGCAGAGGTGTGGCTGTTTCTCTTCACAGACAAAAGCAAGGCACAACTTCCCAAGGACATTTCTGGGAATCGCAGTGAGGAACCTCAGAGAAAAAAAAAACCAATTCTTATCTCAGTTGCTGCTCCTCTTGTTGTTCACGAGTGGAATGCATCATGGAAGATTGTTCACCTGAAGGGAACTGGTAATTGGGTTCTGGCGTGAGTGTTTTCATTCACTGACCAACTGAATCCTCAGGACTGTCAGCTGCCAGTCACGAGATTCTGGGCAGTTGAGCTGAGCCGAGTGCGTGTGCAGACTCAGTTCAGATGTAATGCAATACAGTATAGAATAACACAGTGTAATGAAGTAATTAATTAGCCTTCTGATATCAATGGAGTCAGACGCATCACTTTCTCCCCTCGTCAGGGGTCGCCTTTTACCACACAGAGGAGCCCCGAGGGCAGCCCCAGACACACCTGGATGAAGTTCCAGCGCTTGTGGAGGCTGCTCTTGACCTTGTCACAGTCCAGCAGCTGCGGGAAGCGGCTCTTGCCCGTGTCCACCAGGCAGCGCGTGTCGGGCAGCAGCGTGGTGGTGCCCAGGGCCCCCAGGTGCAGGAAGCCCTCCTTGGTGTAGCGAGCCAGCTGGGGACACACAGAAACTCCGTGTCAGTAAAAGCTCCCAGACTGCTCCAGCAGGGAATGTGGCACCTCTTGGAGAGCTGGCCAGAGGGAGCAGCAGTTCTGAGGCAGCCCCACACAGCTGGGATCAGCTGGGGGAGACTCACATGTGGTAAAAGCAAAGCCACAGATGCCCATCTCCCCCAGGTCCTCTCCCAGGAACACGAAGAAAGCTCTGGTTGATATTCCATCCTTTCCTAAGGAGTCCAGTCCCTCAGCACCTCAGAACATCAGCACAGAGGGACAGGACAACAGAGAGCCCCTGGGAACATTGTGTGGGGATGCACAGGAAAGGAAAGCAGAGCTGGGAGGAATAAATCCCAACCTTCTGCAGCCTTTTATCCCTGCTTGGGTTTTTATTTTTTCCAGATGCAGGTGAGGAACTGAGACACAGGAAGGGGTAGGAATAATTCCAAGCCTTAAAGCAGCCTCCTGGAATGCTGTGGGATGGGGCAATGGATGGTTTTCTCTGGGCTCCAGCTGGAGCCAGCTGGCCTGGCTGGCCCTGCTGGGTGAGCCAGCCTTGGCTGGGGCTTCTGTGTGCCTGGCACAGCCTCCAGGGCTCCAACCAGGCAGCAGCACCAGCAGAGGGGCCAGAACTGGGATGGGGGCCTGGATCTGCCCTCGGGAAAGGCCCAGGATTGCAGCTACCCTGGCCATTCCCATGGGATCCAACTGCCCAGGGCTGCCAGGGGAGGTGGGATGGGAGCAGTGGGCAGGGGTGACGCCCTTGGGGCCACTGGGCACACAAAGGACTCCTCCACTTCAAGGAATGCCACCACAATATTTCCCTAAACACATTTAAATTCTGGAGTGAGAAGAAAGGAATGCCAGTGTCCTGCCTTTTATAGTTCAAGGGAAAGATCTCCACAGCTGCTTATTTAAATTATGAATCAGGCCATTATCCAGCAGACAAATAAGGAGGATTCAGCACGTTAATTAACTGAGCATATCTGTGATCCAGATGCCAGAGAAGAGGCAGTAAATCCCACTGGGAGTTTGGGTTATCTGGGCTGTAATAATTAAACACTGGAAATCAAGTTAAAACAATGTAACAGGGTCAGACTGCAGCTCCTGACCCCAGAACCAGTCAGGGTGCCCGGCTCCCTTGGGCTGGGCCTGGCTCTGCTCCCAGGTGCTGCTGGAGTTACACCCAGAGTGAAAATGTTGTGTATCAGAGCAGGCCCTGAGCTCCTCACCTCTCCCTGATGCTCCTTTGCCAGGTGCTCCCCACAGGAGAGGTCAGGAGCAGCCCAAACGCTGATCACGGAATCCTGGAATGGTTTGGGTTGGGAGGGACAGCAAAGCCCACCCAGTGCCACCCCTGCCATGGCAGGGACACCTCCCACTGTCCCAGGCTGCTCCAAGCCTGGCCTTGGGCACTGCCAGGGATCCAGGGGCAGCCACAGCTGCTCTGGGGGCAAAGCTGCCCCATCTCACCCTCCCTGGGCAGGATGTGCCCTTCTGTCCCCAAAGCCCTTTGCAAGGCAGACTCACAGAATCACAGAATCACAGAATATGCTGAGTGGGAAGGGAGCCCCAGGGATCACCCAGCCCATCCCTGGCCCTGCACAGACACCCCACCAATCCCACCCTGGCCATCCCTGGAGCTCCTGGAGCTCTGGCAGCCTCGGGGCCGTGCCCATTCCCTGGGGAGCCTGGGCAGTGCCCAGCACCCTCTGGGGGAAGAACCTTTCCTGAAATCCAGCCTGACCCTGCCCTGGCCCAGCTCCAGCTGTTCCCTGGGTCCTGTCCCTGTCCCACAGAGCAGAGATCAGTGTCTGCCCCTCCTCTGCCCCTCATGAGGACCATGGAACCGTGATGAGTCTCCCCTCAGTCTCCTCCAGCTGAACATCCCAGTGCCCTCAGCTGCTCCTCCCACAGTTTCCCTTCCAGACCCTTCCCCATCCTGTGGCCACCCCTGGATGTGCTGATGGGCCCAGCCTTGAGCCACACAGTGCTCTCAGCCTGCCAGAGGGGTTTCAACCATGCAACTCAGCTGAACTGGCATCTGAGCACCAAATCCAGAGCACCCAGGTGCCCCCAGCAGAGGAAGGACATGGAAGTGTTGGAGCAAGGCCAGAGGGGCACCTTGAAGTTCAGGGATTGGAGCACCTCCTCTATGGAGCCAGGCTGGAAAGCTGGGACTGTCCACCTGGAGAAGAGCAGGTTGTGTGGAGACCTCATAGCACCTTCCAGGGTCTGGGGAGTTCCAGGGAAGCCAGAGAGGGACCCTGCATCAGAAACTGGAGGGACAGGACCCAGGGGAACGGGGTCAAACTGATGGAAAGCAGGGTTAGATGGGATATTGGGAATTAGGAATTGTTCCCTGGCAGGGTGGGCAGGCCCTGGCACAGGGTGCCCAGAGCAGCTGTGGCTGCCCCTGGATCCCTGGCAGTGCGCAAGGCCAGCCTGGATGGGGCCTGAAGCAGCCTGGGACAGTGGGAGGTGTCCCTGCCATGGCAGGGGTGGCACTGGATGGAATTTTAGGTCCCTCCAATCCAGACCATTCCATGGTTCTCTGATGACACTTCTTGTCTTGCAGGAAGAAAAAGCTGCATAAAGGCAAAGACAAACCAGAGACACCTCTGGCTGTCACAGAGGCAGAAATGACCCAGATGTCCCAAATGGGCAGAGCCAGTCCCCTGCCATCCCCTTGGGAAGGAGCCTGCCAGGCTCTCCCCTTTCAGATGGCCTTTGGCAGCCTGTCCCCACAGAGCTGGCCCATGCCCCGGGGCACCAGGACCCTGCCCTGCCATGGCACTGCCCAGTGTGCTGGGAACAGCAAGTGGAGCAGAAATGCCACCCTGCCCTGGGAAGGGAGCGGGCAGGGCTGGAACACAGCAGGGATTGAGGCAGGAAATGCACCTGGCACAGGTGAGATCTGTGCTGGGAACAGGGGGAAAGGCAGCCCAGGCCTGAGCCACTCACCCACACAGCACAGCCTCAGCAACAGCCACTGCAACCCCCAAGGCAAACCTGGGGGGATTATCCCCCAAAAATCCCATCTAACTCCTGTGTGCAAGTCCTGCCATGCTCCCACAACATTAATGGGATTTTCTTCTCCTGGGATGGCTGTAGAGAATCACAGAATGGTTTAGGAGGAAAAGGGGCTTTAAGGATCCTCTCCTTGCACTCCCTTCCACTGTCCCAGGCTGCTCCAAGCCCCATCCAGGCTGGCCTTGGGCACTGCCAGGGATCCAGGGGCAGCCCCAGCTGCTCTGGGCACCCTGTGCCAGGGCCTGCCCACCCTGCCAGGGAACAATTCCTAATTCCCAATATCCCATCCATCCCTGCCCTCTGACAGCGGGAGCCATTCCCTGTGTCCTGTCCCTCCATCCTGTGTCCCCTGTCCCTCTCCAGCTCTCCTGGAGCCCCTTTAGGCCCTGCAAGGGGCTCTGAGCTCTCCCCAGAGTGTTCTCCTCTCCAGATGAGGCACCCCCAGCTCCTCCTAGTCTCTCCTCACAGGACAGGTTAATTCCCTAATCCCTCTTTTGTTATTTTGCTCCTCTCCAGAGCGAGCCACCGGCCCCAACCCAGCCTGGGACAGGACAAGAAACAAGGGAAAAACCAAGATAAAGGACCACAGGAAAATAGTTTAAAACTATTCCCAAGCCAGGCATTTCAAAGTGGCTCAAAGTGATGAGGTCTTTAACCCCTTCACCAGTTTGAGTGGCCCAAAGCCACATCCCCAGCAGTGACTGACAGCCCCAGCCCCCGGAACAGCCTTCCACAAAACCTCGTCCAGGAAACTGCACCCGGCCACATTCCCACCTTCAGCTGTCCCTGGAGGCAATCCCAGGATCACTGGGGCTGGAAAATCCCTCCAAGGCCATCGAGTCCCTTCTGTGCCTCAGCCCCACCTTGTGCCCAGCCCAGAGTACTGAGTGCCACCTCCAGCCCTTCCCTGGGCATCTCTAGGGATGGGCACTCTAATTCCAATGCCTGGCCACCCTTTCCAGGAAGGAATTCCCCCAAAATGCAGCCTAAGGCTCCCCTGGCCCGGCCTGGGGCCGTTCCCTCTCCTCCTGTCCCTGTTCCCTGGAGCACAGCCCGACCCCCCGGCTGTCCCCTCCTGGCAGGAGCTGTGCAGAGCCACAAGGGCCCCCTGAGCCTCCTTTGCTCCAGGCTGAGCCCCTTCCCAGCTCCCTCAGCTGCCCCAGGGCTGGGGCTGATCCCCCCTGGTAAAGCTGCACCTCCAATCCATCTCCTGTGGTTGTGATTTCTGGCTGGCTGCATCTCAGGGATGGCAGAAAGTTAATTAGACATCCCAGCACCTGGGAAATAAAAGCCTTGATGACCTTCATTGACTCTATTGGAAAATAATTTCGGGTTGTTTAGCTTCCCTTCTGCTCTGAGCAGAACATCAATTAGCAGCCATCAGTAAAATGTTCAGGATTTGCCTTTTACCACAATTTAATCTGATTAAAGGGTGCTGTTTCGTCACCCCTGCTCCTGCCGTGTCCCCCATGAGCTCAGTATTGATGGCTTTGTCCTCAACTTCTGCTGCTTAAATGGGCAAAACATATTTTATCCTATAATTAAATGAAATGCTCTGCTGGGTGAACATTATCTTAAGTTTTATAGCATTATAGTGCTTTCTATCACCTTAATATATCACCATAGCTGTGTCACTGCAATGAGCTATGGCTGCATTATTAGTGTAATACATCATTACAGCAAGGTGCTTCCATGAGGGATTGTCTCAAAGATGAAGCCATCAAGCAGGAAAAAAATCCATCAGCAGCCTCAATATAATTACAGGATAAAAGGATGATGATGGAATCTCATAATGATTTGACCTGGAAGTGAATGGAAGCAGAGAGAACAGAAAGCTGAAGGGAAAATAAGAGAAAATTCCCCAAAATTTTACTCAGTGAGGGATGAGTGAGTAAAGGCAAGATCTCACCTCCATTCAGAGCCACCACCCTGAACTGCATCCAGGCTGAGCTTAAATCCATGGGCAGCCACAGGAGAGAGCAGAAATTGGGGGTGGGACACAAAGTGTCCAAAATGGTCCAAATCCCTGCTGGCAGACCCAACATTCCCTCTCTCCCAGCTGGGCTGGGGATCCACAGCCAGAGGGGTGGGCTGGGACTGGATTTAGGAACAGGGAGGGTTTCCAAGAAGATCCCAGCACCCTGGTGTGGCAGGAGCAGGAGGCACAGCCCCCCTGTCCTTGGGATGTGCCAGTGCCAGCAGGGACCCCACACCTGCCCCTCTGTCACTGCTGCCAGGGCTGGCAGTGAAACCATTTCTGGATTCTGAAATAAGGAATGTCTGGGGTGTCACAATGTCTGGGATGGCCCCCCGGATCAGGGAGAGAAGGGGGGATTTTAGGACACCACGTGTGGTTTGGGATGAGCTCAACAGCTCTTTGTGGTGTTTCATACACATACAAATAAATAAAAATTAAACATATATATATATACATATAAGCCAGTGTTTCCATTACTTCTAATTCAATTCCCAGCCATAAATTACAACCTGCAGCCCATTAATTAAACAGTTGTAGGGAATGTCCAATTTCCTTCATGGTGCCACAAAGGCTATTTCAAAGCTTCTGCACTTGCTGATAGCTGCTTAAAACCAGCATTTTCCAGGAGTTTCATTAATTGGATGTATCAGAAACAAAGGAACTGCCAAGAACTGGCTCTCAGCTGAAGAGGGAAGGGACACTGGGGAGAGGGAAGACCAGGAAGGATGAAATGGGCAAGTTCCAGGCAGCCAGCAAAATTTGACTTCAGAACTTCAAGCAGGGAGAGAAAACATTGTTAAACTTAATCCAAATAACACCAAGGGAAAAAGAAATACCCTGCTCTCAGCCATTCACCCTACAGCCCAGGGTCAGCAGCAACTGGCAGCCCAATCCAGTTTCTCACACAATAATGCACTTAGAGGCTCAGATTTGCAGCCACAAAGTGCAAAAGGCAGTTGGTGCCATTTAAGAGGAAAATGGGGTTTTTGAGCAAGAGCAGGCTCTGTTTAGCAGGGCCTCCACCAGCCCCAGGGACTGATCTTTGTTTAAGGCCAGGGTAAGCCAAAGTGGGATCTCCTCCACCCCACAGCTGGTTCCCAGCTCCTCCAGCTCCCAGCTCAGGCTCAGGTGAGCTCTGGGATCCCTTAGTCCAGGGAATGTGGACTGAGAACAGGATTTTTATGTTTTCCATTCCTTGAACTGTACATTTTGCAACTGAAAATGAATCTCCTCGAGCCTGCTGGGCCCCAGATGCTCCAAAACTTTTGGAGAGGCAAAAGGAGTGCTGGAAAACAAATTCCAGCCAAGCTGAAATGGCTCATTACCAGAGCACTAATTGTTTTCTTTACCCCATTAGTCTGGGTTTATTCTGCTGGTGGAAGAGAAGTAATCCCACAATGGGCTGGGTTGGAAGGGACCTTAAAGATCATCCAACCATCCGACTCCCATCCAAGCTGGCCTTGGGAAGGAAACTCTCAGACTGTGTCCATGATTATTGCTATTTGCCTGCCTTTGTCTGGAAGATTTTATTTTAAACCACAAATTTCAATATGTTTTTTGTTTCAAACTGCAAAAATCTCAACCTTCCAACATTTTCAATTTACAAAGGTTTCCAATTTCTTTCAAGGCTTTTCCTTGCAGGAAAATGGGATTATGGGAAGGATGATGGGGATACACTGCAGGAGCAGCTGGGAAAACCCCTGTGACACCCGAGGTGTTTTTAACACTGGAGAGCAAAGGCCACAGCCCCAGCCTGTCCCCTGGGGTGCCACCTGGCCGTGGCAGTGCCAGCCTCACCTGTGGGCCCCAGCCATGGCACGGGTACAGTATTGCTGTGTGGTTCTCCTGCGGGCCCTGGTCCAGGCACACGTCCTTGGCCTTGTTGTTCCGCAGCTGGGACGGGAAAAAGGGGCAGAGTTAAGGGACAAAAGGGGCAGAGATAAGGCACAAAAATGGCATCATTATGGTGAGAAAAGAGCAGAGTTGTGGCACAAAAATTAGCAGAATTATGGCAGAGGAAGGGCAGAGATAGGGGAAAAAATGGAAGAATTATGGCAGAAAAAATGGCAGCAATAAGGCACAAAAATGGCAGAATTATGGCACAAAAAGGGGAAAAGTTATGGCACAAAAGGGGCAGAGTATGGCAGTAAAATGGCAGAGATAAGGCACAAAAATTAGCAGAATTATGGCAGAAAAAGAGTAGAGTTATGGCAGAAAAAGGGCAGAGTTATGGCACAAAATATGGCAGAATTATGGCAGAAAAAGGGCAGAGTTATGGCACAGAAGGGCCAGAGTTAAGGCATAAAAATGGCAGAATTATGGCAAAAAAGGGCAGATTTAAGGCACACAACAATGGCAGAGTTAAGGCACAAAAGGGGCAGAGTTAAGGCCCTCTCTTATCAGAGAGAAGCAGGAAATGGATGCTCAGCCCTCTGCACCCTCTCTAGCTCTCACTGCTGTATCACCAGGAATAATCAAGCAAGGAAAATTTACAGAGTACTATATTTTTTTTTAAATCCAAGGCTAATGATGGCTGGTTTTGCATAATAATCCCCATTCCAAGGAGCAGGGTCTCTGGCCACAGCTGGCTCTGTGTTGGTCATGGGTGGTGGGGACAAACCCAGGTTTAGGCTGCCAGAAATCAATGCAGGACCCCTCAGATTTCAGTGAAATCTCAAGAGTTCTCAACAAGGCAGGGAAAAAAGCCCAACTCAAACAAGGATCACCTTGGAATCTTCACATCCTTGCTCCAACTGGGCTTTTTTTCCAACCCAAACTATTCTGAAATTTCATTTTCTATCAATATTTAATTTTTTGGGAGGTTTTAGCTTGAAGGACTTAAATAACTTTGGTAACAAATCTTTCCTAAAATGAATAAAAATGAATAACCCATCCGGGGTGCCCAGGCTTCGAGGAGCCTTCTGCAAGTGCCACTACTCCATCAATTCCATTGCAGCAGAGGATTTGTTATTAGTTCCCATAAATGACTCTTTCTATATTCCCAGAATGGTTTCAAAGCCAGCAGAGATTGAATTAAGTCCCCTTATTTTATCTTGTCCTTAAGCTGTTGTGACAAGGCACTGAATCCTCCAGAGACCTTGTCAGGAATTAGGCTGTGTTCAAGTTCAAGGGTTTTAGAAGATGCCAGTGTATTAAAAATACAAATACAAATCCATGGAGTCAATGGGAAATATGGATAATTTCTGTCAATTCACTAAATTATGTATTAACATCTTTTACTTTATACAGTCTTCAAGATCACCAACAAATTCCCAAACTGGTTTTTAGAAGAAACTGGGAGCAGATTTATGCAAATTTAGATAATTACACAGAAAAAGTCAGTTTTGATTCAGACTCCTCTCCTTTGAGGCTGTTTCTCATCAGGGACTGTAAATATTAGCAGGCTGAGCTAAGGGACTAAATTACCTCTCCATAAGCAATGGTGTTGTTGTATCTCCTCATTTCTGGATAAACATGGTCCAGGTACCACTGGAAATTTTTACACTTCAGGCTCTTCCTCAAGGCTTTCCTCTCAGAAACATCCCCAATGTCAATCCCTGGATTCTGAAAAGTAACAACAGGACATCATTGAATGGTCACACTTCCAAAAAAAGGTACAATGAAAGTATTTCCCTGAGCTTTGAGATCCTTTTCAAACTGCCTGGGGTGGTTGAGTAATTCCAGGAATTGGGATGTGTGTTGGGGGGAAACCATCAGAAGGAAGATGTGGCTTCCAGAGGGGGACACCAACTGTTGGGGGTTCTCTGCTGGGTTTTGAGGCCCCCCTCGCATGACCAAAGCTGGACAGGCTTTGGTCCTCAGGGATAATATAAAAAAGAGGAACCACAGGGAGAAGAAAAGGTTTGGAGGAAGGTTGGGAAATGCACAGAAACTGGGGAGTCTTCTCCTGGGTTTGGATCCATCTGACAAAGACTGATCTGTATTTTTAAACAAGGTATTTTTAAAATATTTCTCCTCCTGTTTGGGTTCTGAGGCACAGGTTCAGCAGCAAGTGGATATCAGGATTTAAAAGATGGAAATGCAAACCCTGGCTGGGCACTGAGCACCAAACCCTTCCCTGACCCCACTGAGACACAACCCAGAGGAAGGGCGGGGTAAAAGGTGTAAAATAAATGGGAAAAGAATGAAGGAAAGATAGAAAGGTTCAAGATTCAAATGTCGCAGAGGCAGACAGCTGAGAATAAAGGATAAAAATTGCATGAGAAGAAAAGCTGAGGCTGAAGCTCAGCAAAAGCTCTTGGCAATTTGGGCAATTCCAGGGTGGAATGGTCTCCCTGGAGACACAGCAGAACCCCACTGCTCTGCAGCCACAGCTGGCGCTGGGCAATGACCCAGCAGGAGCTGGGAGCAGGGCTGGAGCTGCCCCCTTTGCTCCACCCTGGGATCTGGGGGCTAATGCAGCAGGGGAGCCAAAGGCAGGCACACAGCAGCTCCTTCTTCCTGCACTGCCTGGGCCCCCACCCGCTCCAGCTCCTGCTCTTGTCTTTCCCAGAGATCATTAAACACAACTGGGAAAGCAATTTTCCATTACAATGCTTGTAATGATCTCCTAATGAATTATTCACTCTGCTTTAGAAGAGACACCGTTTCCATGTGCCCCTGGTAGCTGAGAGGTAAAAATAAAGATGATTCAGTGGAGAGAGGCAGGACAGGCAGAGATCTGAGTGGGTGAGGTGGGGCTCAGAGCAGGCAGGCAGCACCTGGGATGGGCAGGACAGGGCTTTGCCTTGGCATCACAAAATAATCCAGTGCACAGCCATAAATCCTGCCCCACACAACAAGGCTTCCCTCAAATTAAATCTTAATTTGATTGGGAAGAGACCAGTATAAAAATCTCCAATGGATTTTGGGGAACCCAGACCTATTGGGACGACCTACATAGAAATCTCAAGTTGATTTTGGGTCACCCGGGTCTGTTCCCACCCCCACTGCTGATCCATGTGATGCTGCCTTTTCCAAGCTGCACAGGATGGATTTTAATCCTTTCTGCAATGCTCCCAATCTGGTCCTGAGCATTTGGATCTTGAAGCCTCTTTTTAAGATGCCCAAATTCCCTCAGTCCTGGAGGCAGCTCCCCCTCTCCCAGCCCCTGGAGTGGTGCCTGTCAGAGCCAGAGCCCTCCTGCAGCTCCCTGGGAAGGCAGCTTTCCTTTCCATCTCTATTCCTGTATTCCCCACCCCCAGGACCACAAAGCTGCAGCTCCTGGCCCTTCCCAGGCTGTTCCCCAGTGCAGCACAAAGCTGTGGCTGCCGTGGCCCAAATTCCAGCACTCCCCAGATGTAACCTGTGCTCAGCAAGCTGCAGCAGCAGCAGCTCAGGTTTTTGTGCTTTCCTGTTTTCCCAAGGGCCTGCAGCAGACACCAGCTGGGGGTGCTCCCTCAGCAGCTCCAGGGCTCAGCAGCTCTTTAAGCCTTGGCCAAGCAGGAATATTTTGTGCTCATTTTTAGCCCCCAGGTGGGCCTGGACACTTGTGGCACCAGTCTGACCTCCCAGGGAAAGTGGGCAGCCCCCAGTGCTCGTTCACCCATGACCCAGGGGCATCGCTGCCTCCCCATGCCCACCTCCCTGCTCCTCCCTGGCAGTGCCAGTGCAGGAATGGGCATTGATCCTGCCAGGGCTGCTCCAGGCAGGGTTTGCAGCCAGGAACCAGGAGATGCTCTTGGCTTCCAAGATCAGACACAGCCTGCAGGGAGGCAGAGCCCCAGCAGCAGCCTTGGAGCTGCAGAAATCCCTCCTGGAGCCTGTGGAGCTCTCCCAGAAGTGCAGGGAGTGATCCCTGTGCAGGAGGTGTCCCTGGACATGCTCACCTGGTGGCACCTTGTGGTTTTTCCAACCAAGCTGTGAGGTGGCAGGATTTACACCAAAATTAATGTGTCAGATCCAAGAAAACCTCATCATTTCTGGGCAGTACCTGTGGCACCCCGTGTGGTTTTCCAAAGATTCACCAAGCTGGGAGGTGGCAGGATTTACACCAAAATTAATGTGTCAGATCCAAGAAAACCTCATCATTTCTGGGCAGAAATCAAAGGAACCACCAAAGCTCTTAAAGGAGAAGGTTTAAGGGAAAGGGAATCCCTTCTGTGAGCCACCAGCCTTCAATCCTTTACCTTTAAACTTTCCAGCACTGGGAAAACAAACAGCCCCAGCCCCTGGGGAGCTCTGGGAGGGATCTGTGTCCACGAGCTGGGAACCTGAGCTGGGCTGGAAGTGACACAGGAATAAACCTGAGGCACTAACAGTGCTGACTGCCATCAATAATCTGTCTGCAGACTCACTCCGCCTGCAGAGCTGTGTCAGGACATCCCCTCACGCTGGGTAAACACTCAGGGGGAAGACAAACACCACAGTCCAGGTTTAATTCTTAGAACCACACGGGAAAGGCTGTGGGAAGAGCAGGAATCCCTGCACAGCCTGCAGCTCCTGGAGCCTCTCCCTCAAAGCCGAGGGGGCTCTGCTGGGGCTGACACCCGGGGGGTTAGGGCTGAGCTTAGGGACAGGAACTGCTCCAGAATTCAGGTTTTTAGCACCAGGTGCCCTCGAGGGCAGGCTGTACCTCCAGGGGCAGGTTCCAGGCGATGTAGACGTGCCACTTGTAGTCGTCCATCCAGACCTCGGCCACGCGCAGCGCGTTGCGCTTGGTGTAGAAGCCGATGTTGTTGTTGTAGGGCTTCTTCTTGCGCTCGATGTGGGCCACCCTGGAGCAGGGCAGCACCTCCATGCTGCCCCCACACAGCCACACCTGCAACACAGCCACAGCTCTCAGCACGGGCAGCACCCGGGGCAGGGCAGAAAGGATCCTGAGCGCTCCCGTTATCCCGCGATCCCGGGTCTCATCCTGGCAGCAGAGCCCACGGCCAGGGCTGGCCTCTGCCCAGCACTGACACACAGGGGGCATTTGTGGGGTTAGAACTGCAGGATCTTCATGTCCCTTCCAACCTAAACCACCCTTGGATTGAAGCCTCTTTTTAAGATGCCCAAATTCCCTCAGTCCTGGAGGCAGCTCCCCTCTCCCAGCCCCTGGAGTGGTGCTGGGCAGAGCCAGAACCCTCCTGCAGCTCCCTGGGAAAGCATCTCTATTTCTATATTTTCTGTATTTCCAAGCCAAACCACCTGTGCCCAAAGCTTTAGAGGGATCAGGTCTCCTCCTCACCCAGTGAAGGATCCAGTGCTGTGTTTCCCCCAAATCAAAACCATTAGTGACTGGGACAGCTCAAACAATTCCAAGATTCCCTCCTGCAGAAGGGATGAGTCAGTGAAACATATGGCAGGGACAGATTTCTCCCACTTGAAAATGTTTGTTCATTATTGTTCTTTCATGTGCTGCTTCTAATTCCCTTAAATCACAGTTTACAAGTTAATAAAATCTTGTAAGATCCTCTTTTGATCTCCCGCACAGGGGATTTGCAGGAAGACTTGCCATACCTGCCTTCTTCCCTGCCTGTTTGTCACCAGCAAGAAGTTATTTACCTTCCAGACAGGACTCCAGGCCCTGGGCAATCACTCCAAAGCCACACTCCAAGCAGGCTGCTCTGCAGGATCATTCTGCACAATTATTGGAACACCCAGCATTTCTGGGATCCCTTCCAGGCTCACCACCTTTCCTCCCACCTGTGGGCCCTAATTTTCATGGAGCCTGCAGGATTCCCCTTCCAGCAGCACCAGGAGTCCCCAGCCTGGAGCAGTGCCCGGTGTCACCTCCCAGGGGTGGCTTTGGCCTCTCCAGAGTGGGCACAAGCCCAGGGGACAGCAGAGGGGGGTGGCACAGCGAGGGGACACTTCCCTCGGGACACCTCTGCTCCTCCTGCTGCTCCCTCCTGGACTGCTGCACAACAAAACACCTGGGCCTGTTGTATTTGTATCAGCTGCTGCACAAACGTGCACAAAATCCCATTGTACTCCTGCTCTGTCATTTGACCTTTCAGAACACTTAAAAGACAATTTCATGCCCCCGAGTGGATTCAGAGCCTGATCTCAGGCAGGGTCCTGCCTGTCCCTCCCTGGCCCTTCCCTCCTCCTCCCACCCCAGCCAGCTCAACAAGGTCCACTCAAGGTTTGCACAGGCCACAGGCAAAGCAAATCAGAGCTGAACCAGGCAACCCCACAGAAAAACAGATGTATTTTTAAAGGAATATTCCTAAGGCAGAAACTGCCTGTGTTTCTTGCCTGCTCAGTTCTTTAATTTCTCAGCATCTTGGTGAAATAGAGGAACGAGCTCTGCCCTTAGGTGCTCCCAAGGCTGCTGGGCTCAACCACTACACTGAATAAATCTTCCAGTCCAGAGTGATCCCCAGCATCTCCCGGTTTTGTACTTTTTGGGATTTGTTAGGTTTTGTCCTGATTTAAAATCAGAATAATTCTTTTGAAACTACTAAAATAATAATTAATGTGATTTTCCAGCAGCCCGCCCCAAGTCACACCATTGCTCTGCTACCCTTCTGAGCTTCAGTTAAATAATTAATGTCAGCATCCTTCCATATCAGGAATATCTATACAAACCACCTGGAAATCCTCACACTGGAATAACCTGGGTGAGGCAGAGAGCTGGCACTGAGCAAAGGGCACTGCCTGGGGGCACATCCACAGCCTGGCCCAGAGACATCAATACAAACTTAATTCAGGAATTATCCAAGGAAAGATCATACATCTACCTCCTAAACAGAGCCTGAACTGTCATTATAAATTTTTAAAACACCTGTTTTTATAAAGTATTTATAAATATTTCTGCTGGGAACAACAGGAGCAAAGAGAGCCGTGCCCCAGGAATGGCCAAGTCACATTGGAAGCTCTGTCCCAGGATCAGGAGTTGTTTGTTCCCACGTGGTCCCACAAGGAATTTCTGCCCCTCCTGCACCCAAAATGCAGGGGAAGAGCTGCACAGGGAGCTGCAGTGAATCCCCCCTGGCTATGGAGCTGTGCCTGCCCCACAAGCCCAGAGTGAGGTCTCAGCCCTTACCAAGGCTCGAGGGCACAGAATTCCTCCCCCTGCTGCCCACAGGACACAGCCAGAAGAGCCCAGTGCATCCCAACCCCCCAGCATGAGAGCAGGCACCTGCCCCGATGTGCCAGCCCTGACTTCACCCCATGGCACCCACCCTGGAGGGCAGGAGGGTCCTTGGGAACCTTTTGTGTCCCAGCTGAGCAGCCACTGATCCCAGCAAAGCCCTTTAACACACACAGCACCTTCCTGCTAAGGAATGCTACTGGATTTGTTATAGATACACATTGCAATATTGGCTTTTCACAAATGTTAAAATGGATTCTATATGTGTGATGTTAAAGTAACTTTGTTATGAAGATATAGTTTTTATTTCTGTTGTTAATTAAGCTCAGACATAGCAGTGCAATAGCTGACATCAGTGTGCTTGTGTTAAACTGCCTGCTGGGATGGGATAAGATCCAATGAACACGGGATCAGGACACCTGTACAGATCTGCCAACCATCAGCACTGTCTGAAGGCAGTGTGGGACAGGGCCAAAGCTGAAGGTGATGATAAAAAAGGACTAAAACCACAACCGAGGAATGTGCACGCTCTAAAAGCTGAACCCAAGGAGGAGCCATGCTAAACAATTCTTAGAACATGGAAACTAGTTCGGGGAAAAGTCTACTATGCATAAGGGTCTATGGAACACATGGAATATGGAACAGGCTGATGTAATTAAAAGGCACTTAAGGGGGATCCCCAAAGAGAACAGAGCACCTGGCCATAATAACCTTCACTCTGTGGTACTTGTCTCCCATTGTCCTTTATTAAACTTTTTACATTTTCACAGGAGAATGAATGTGTTTTTCACAGATTTTTCATGGAATCATAGAATCCTGGAATGGTTTAGGTAGGAAGGGACCTCAAAGCCCACCCAGTGCCACCCCTGCCAGGAATATGGAACAGGCTGATGTAATTAAAAGGCACTTAAGGGGGATCCCCAAAGAGAACAGAGCACCTGGCCATAATAACCTTCACTCTGTGGTACTTGTCTCCCATTGTCCTTTATTAAACTTTTTACATTTTCACAGGAGAATGAATGTGTTTTTCACAGATTTTTCATGGAATCATAGAATCCTGGAATGGTTTAGGTAGGAAGGGACCTCAAAGCCCACCCAGTGCCACCCCTGCCATGGCAGGGACACCTCCCACTGTCCCAAGCTGCTCCAAGCCCCAGTGTCCAGCCTGGTCTTGGGCACTGCCAGGGATCCAGGGGCAGCCACAGCTGCTCTGGACACCCTGTGCCAGGGTCTGCCCATCCTTCTAGGGTGGAATTCCCAATTCCCAATATCCCATCCAGCCCTGCCCTCTGGCAGTGGGAGCCATTCCCTGTGTCCTGTCCCTCCATCCCTTGGAAATTGTCCCTCTCACACAAAGCCATGCTCAGAGCTCAGGGTACAGTATCTCAGCAGGTTAAGTATGATGAGCAATGCTCCAGTTTTCCCTGTTGTCTGACATTCCCATTCCCACACAGCAATTAAATTGCCACTCATTCACCCATGAAGTGATACAGAACTAAAAATAGACACAGTCCCATCAGAAAATGAGGGTGAGTGAAAAACATCTCCATCAATCCACACACAGGAGGAATCAAACCCTTGGGAAATGCTGGGATTTGTAAAGAACCAGTTAAGACCAAACTCTAATGAAGGAATCCCAGAGAAACAAAGAAAACTAATCCATCACCCAGAGATCTTGGATGTGTTTTGCAGAAAGCTGCTGGGGAATACACTTGTAATTATTTTCCAAGGAAAATGTGACAGTCCTAAGGATTCAGCATGGAAAAGCAGTGACTTGTCTTGGGGAGGGAAATGTTCAAGCACAGCTGACACTGCACTGCTAAATCTGCTTCCCAGGAGCTTTGTCACGTGAGAGAAGGAGCCTCAGGGCGACCTTCCTGTTTTGTACCTGAAAGGAGTTTTGTCTTGGGTTACAAGATGTGGCTGGGGCTGTGTGTTCTATCCTGTTTTACTGCATTTTTATTTTATTTTCATTTTCTTCCCTAATAAAGAACTGTTATTCCTACTCTCATATCTTTGCCTGAGAGCCCCTTAATTTGAAAATTATAATAATTCGGAAGGAGGGGGTTTACATTTCCCATTTCAAGGGAGGCTCCTGCCTTCCTTAGCACACACCTGGCTTTTCAAACTGAGACAAGTTGTGAGACAGGTGGGGATCAGTCTCTTCTCCCAGATGACAAGTGACAGGACAAGAAGGGAAGGTTTCATCTTGTGCCAGGGGAGGCTGAGGGTGGACATTGGGAAAATTCCTTCCCTGCAAGGGTTGTCAATGCAGGCTGCCCAGGGCCGTGGTGGAATCACCATCCCTGAAGTCAGTGCCCTTGAAAATGCTCAAAACCCACAGGGATGTGGCACCTGGGGACAGGCTCAGGGGTGGCCTTGGCAGTGCTGGGGAATGGTTGGACTCAGAGGCCTTCTCCAGATTCCTGTGGGAGGCAAACCTTGGTTACCACGAGGCGTCCTTGAGGCCTGCTGTGCTCCAGGGATGGGATGAGCCAGCTTTGGTTCCCTGTCACCCTGTGGCAGCACAGACAGAGCTGTGAGAGTCTGTGACACCGCTGGGTGGTGACACCGCTGGGCCCTCAGCCCAGCAGGGCAGGCTCAGCAGTGGTACCTCAGCAGAGCCCAGGCCACGGGGTCCCCTGGGCACGGGGAGCTCCCGGCAGCACCAGCAGCTCCTGTGCCAGCTGCCAGGGGAAATCTGCTTTTCCAGTGCTCTGGCAGAGCTGGGGGTGCTCACCTAGAGAAGAGACCTTAAAGTTCCTTCCAGTGCCTGAAGAGGCTCCAGGAGAGCTGGAGAGGGCACAGGGAAAATGGCTTCCACTGCCAGAGGGCAGGGCTGGATGGGATATGGGGAAGGAATTCCTGGCTGTGAAGGTGGGGAGGCCCAGAAAACAGTGGGGACAGTGAGCACCCTGGGTCCTGGCCAGGGTGCCCTGGCTGTGTCGGAACCCAGAGCATCTCTCTGGATGCCCTGGATGCCTCAAAGCCCTGGCAGGAAGCCAAAGACACCTGGAAATTCGACCTTAATTCATAGAGCAAATTGCCAACCTTATATAAAGAATTACAGGCCACAAAAGTTTAAGTAGCATAGTAGTAGGAATCACAGGGTGAAGGAAAAAAATTTAGAACACTGTACAGGGGGGTTTTGTATGTTGTACAGGTGGTTTGAAATTCTGTACATGGGGGTTGAGGGTTCTAAGATGGAGGGATTTGGGCGTGCCCTGTCCTTCTTCTTTCTTCTTCTTGGCATCCATGTTCAGGATGATGTTGGCACGTGTGGCTGGATCATGGTGTGGCATCCATGAGGAGCACTGGCAGCTCCCATGAAACCCTGCCTTTATTTACTCAGAGCTTGGCCAAATTTTAACTATTCAGACTGAAATCCACCCTGGACCAGCTCGAGCTCTGCAGTTAATGCAAAGAGACAACATCTAATGGTGTCAGGACATGTCTGCAAGGGAAAGTTTGAATCTCTCAATGCATTGTGACAGAAGGAAATGGGGGAAAACCCTTCCCTAACTTTCATGCCACCCACTCCAGGCTTTTCAGCTAATAACTTCATTTCTAAGGTGATTAGCAACCCCCTGCCTTCATTAGCCATAGATTTCCTATTTAGCAGCTTTGCCTTATCTTTGCTCCCCTCTCTCCTTTGAAAAGTAACTTCCAAAGTTAAGAGGAAAACACAATTACAGGGCAGCTGGAATAATTCAGAATGTACCAGCACAAAGGGCTAAATAATCAAACTGAGAAACAGCAGAAAAGGCAAAGAAAGAATAATTTCTCCTATAAAGTTCTGAGAGACTTTATCTCTCCAAATTATTGCTTTTGTGGGAACAAACAACATACACAGCCCCATTCCCAGCATTCCCATCCCTCCTGTTCCCACCTGGGCCATGCCCCATCCACGTCCCCACAGGACACCAGGGGAGGAGGTCCCCAAGCCAAGCTCCTGCTGCCAGGAATGGGATGGAGAAGCTGCTCCCCAAACCTCTGTGCTGCCTTTGTTTCCCTGGCACAAGGCTTGTGGAATGCAGCAGTGGGACACCCCTATCCCAGCCAGCCTGCTCAGCCCCAGCTTTGGGAGAGAAACACCTCCCATCACCAGCTGGTGGCTGACAATCCCACTGCACAGCCCTCACCCCCAGCAGGCTGGCTGGCATTTGGCATTTTTCATGGATATATTTACACAGAGATGGGTGTTGGATCCCAAATCAACCCTGGAGTGCTCCTCCAGGCTCTGGGAGTGCCTCTGGCTCCTGCCACCACCCCAGCAGAGTTCAGCAGTGGGATCACATGAGGGGGAGCTGGGAAACCACAACCAGAGGGGAGCAAGGGGAGGGAAATCAGCTCCTTTGGGGGCTCTGGAACTCTTGATCTCTTGAGCCTTTGGGAACTCTTGATCTCTTGAGCCTTTGGGAGCTCTGGAACTCTTGAGCCTTTGGGAGCTCTGGAACTCTTGATCTCTGCAGGTGGATGAACACTCCAGGAAAAGGAAAATGTGGATTTTCACAGATCACATCATGCCTGGGGGCGTGGGGTTGGTTTCTGCCACCTCTGAGGCTCAGCAAGGTCACACCCAGCCCCACACCAGAGCCAGGGGAAGCTGAAGCATTTCCAAGCACACATCCCTGGCAGAGGCAGCAGCCCTGGACAGACCCAGCTGAGCATCCTGCTGGAAATCCCTGCCCAGCTCCACCCTGAACAACTGAGGAATTATCCTGGACACCTGCAGGGAGAACTTGAGGAGACTCCACATTCTGCAGGTGGAACAGGAAAAGGAATTTCACTGCTGCACCTGTGGATTTCTTTCCTCTGTCCTGAGACCACAGAAAACCTTTCAGGGAGGATCAGAAGCAAGCAGGTCATACCCATATCCATGGGCCATCTCCCTAAAATGGGATTTCCAAATGGACCTGCCCATTCCAGCCCACATCCATTCCAGCAGAGAATGGAAGTTGGAGGACAAGGTTAGAACACGTTTTTTTCTCCTGTTTTATCCTCATGGATGATTCACTTTGGACAGGTTCCTGTCTATCTTGTGCCAGACCAATAACAGAAATGTCCAAATTGTCCAGTGTCCCAGTGCCCAACCTTTCCTAAATTAATTCCTTTTGCAATGGCACTAAAAATGCCAAAGGAGAGTGGAATCAGAGGCACTCCACAACTCCTAACCTGCAGCAAAAATGGGTAATAACCACTTTTCATCCTTGAGCCACATGAACAGCTGAACATCTGACACACTGAGAGGTCAGAATAAAGCAGGATTCCCATCCCTGCAGAACGGGGATTCTCCAGGAGAAGCATTCCCACCCACTGCAGTGGAGTTTGCTCACCCTGCAGGCTTTTCCAAGGAAAAATCTGTGCTGTGCTTCTCCAACAAATGCAACCCAACCTGCTCTAACCAGCCACCAGTGCTGGCTGCAAAAGGGACTGATCTGACCTCATCACCTGGTAGGATCCATCAGAAGCTGCATTTCAGAGATCCAAAAGCCCAGCACCCTTTCATTGCCTGTCAGGATTCCTTAAGGGTTATCCCTCCACTCTTGGCAGTGTGCCTGTGCTGCTCAGCTCTCCCAATTCAGCTCCTCTGGTAGAACTTTATTGCAAGTCTTTGATCAGTAAAAGCAGAGGTTGAGCTTTAAAAGCCTCCAGCTTGTCCACCAACCTTTGTTCTTGGAGACCTCAGGCCCAGTTCAGGTCCTTGTGTGCTGTTTGCTAGTGACCAAAAGGAATTTGGTAGATCCATCAGATAGGATCCATCAGAAGCTTGGTGGAAGCTGCATTTCAGAGATGGCAATCCCAAAGCCCAGCATGGGGAGGATCCTCTGGAATGACAAATGCCCACATCCCCTTGCTTAGGAAAACTGCTGGAAAGCTGCATTTCACCTCCCTGGGCACCAGGAGTGACACCTGAATTTCTGCACTACAGCACCCACAGCCACGGCAGCTTTGGCATTTCAGTGCTCCCAGGAGTTAATTGTTTAAAAAAGAGGAGCAGAGTCTTTTCAAATCCCAGCTCTCCCAGCTGAACTGCCAGGCTCTGCTGGAGCCCAAATGTGCCTCCTGAGCCCCCATCTGGCTGAGAGCACATCCCTGCAGAGCACAGAGCTCCAGAGAGGTTTGCAGCTATCGTGGAACAAATCTGGGTCTTCCTAATGAGTTTAGAGCTGAAATTCCTCAGTGCTCTGATGTTATCTGCTCAGCCTTGGCAGCATGACAAGGACCTGATTATGTTGTAATAGCATAATGCAAAGATTATTACAGACTCATAAAAGACAAGTGCCTCAAAACCAGCATCCACAATACCTGGAGGCCCTGAGAAGGAGCTGAACACGCTGGGCTTTGTGCACTCCCAGCACAGAAATTACCTGCAGGATCTGACCCTGATCTGCTTGGAGGTTGCTCTTTTTTTATTATTTTATTGCCAGTAAAGTACCAAAAGCATCTTGATCTCATTTTCCTATTACCATTTCTGTCAGAGCTGTAAAAATAAACCAGCATAAATAGCTCTCCAGGATTTTGATCTATTTTTCATGCACAAAAAGCCTTTGGAGGAAACGATCTACAGCTGGTTCTTCAGCCTGACAGATTCCATGTGGGGAGTGGCAGGAGGAGGGGGAAGGTGCCAGGGAGCACTGGAACCATGAGAGGTGGTTCTGGAACAGAATTATTGATGCAGAGAGAGGCAGCAGAGGGATGGAGCAGCTCCTGAGCTGACAGCACCCAGCTCCATGGAGCTGCTCCCAGCCTTTGTGACTCCAGCACATCCCCACTGCTCTGTGACTGTAATTACAGATATTCCACCATTCCTGATGGGGAGGTGCTGGGAGGGAGCACAGCTCCACCATGGATGTTCCTGCATGGATTGGCTGTGACTCTGCCCATGCTGCTGGGAAACTGCTCAAGGAATTTGTCAAAAGAGCAGCTCCTGAGTTTAGAGCAGGAAAATGCAGAGGGAGGGACAGAGGCAGGGTTTGGGTGTGGGGACTGGGTGATGTGACTGAGCAGGGACACACGGGGACATGCAGGGACACAGGTGAGGTACTTTACTCCTTAGTTGTGCTCAAAGCCACACCTAGGATGTTTCCTAAGCTTGTCCTACTCCCCTGCCATGGCAGGGACACCTCCCACTGTCCCAGGCTGCTCCCAGCCCCATCCAGCCTGGCCTTGGGCACTGCCAGGGATCCAGGGGCAGCCCCAGCTGCTCTGGGCACCCTGTGCCAGGGCCTGCCCACCCTCCCAGGGAACAATTCCTCATTCCCAGTCTCCCATCCATCCCTGCCCTCTGGCAGTGGGAGCCATTCCCTGTGTCCTGTCCCTCCATGCCTTGTCCCCAGTCCCTCTCCAGCTCTCCTGGAGCCCCTTCAGGCCCTGGAAGGTTGCAACAAGTTCATCCCAGAGCCTTCTCTCCTCCAGGTGAGCATTCCCAGCTGTGCCAGCCTTTCCTCCCAGCAGAGCTGCTCCATCCCTCTGCTCATCCTGGAGCCTCCTCTGGGCTGCTCCAGCAGCTCCAGCTCCTTGCAGTGACAGAGCCCTGGGCACTGTGAATCCCATTCAGCTCCCGTGGGTCAGACAGGAGGCAATGCCCAGAGCTGGTGCCCAGCAGAGTCAGAGGGAGCCAGCACCCAACCTGCCTTTGTGTCTTGCCAAGCCCCTGGGACACTGCAGTGCCACCAGCTGTCCCTGCAGTGATGCCAGGCAGGGCCAGCAGGATTTGGGACCCCTTGTGAGGGAGGGGCACCAGGATGTGCCCATTTCTGCAGGGCAGATCCAGGTCCATGGGCTGCTCCTGCCACTGCCCAGCTGCAGGATGGAAATGGCCAGCCACGCTCCAAAGCAGATGGTTGAGAGCAGGAGCTCTGCCACAGTTCTGCCACTCTCTCCACCATCTGCTTGTTTTCCCTGGCAGAGTTAAAATCCCCTCTCCAGTGGAGCCATCATGTCCTTGGAAATAATGAACACTTTGAAGCAGGAAAGTTTACAGTATGGAAGTTTAAAGCCTGAGAAATCTCTGTGGCTCTGAAAGTGCCATCAGCAAACTCCGTGATAAGTGACTGTCACAGAGCTCCCAAAAAGGATGTTAAAATTCCTGTAAATCCCTGGAAAAGCCCTGAGCAGAGGCTCTCTTGGGTAAATGACCTCCTGATGGCTGCTCCTCATCCTGGTGGCACCAGCAGCTCCTTCAGGTGTGGGCAGCTCCTGAAACATCTCCCAGCAGGACAGAGCAGCCTCTGAGAGGGAGTTCTGATGGGAAATTTGGGGGCATTCTCAGGGTCACAACAGCTGATCTGTCCATGGAACACTCCAAGACCTTGGTGGCCATCTGGACTCTCCTCTCCAGATGTTCCTGGTGAGTGGCCAGGGCCTGTGCTCACTGTGAGATTTTGGTTTAACAAAACCCACAGCATTTCCTTGGTGGAGACAAAAATTGGGTGAGTGGCCACTGATTCCTGAGCCCCTTTTCTCACAGCAGCCAGAAATGCAACCTTTCCACCAGCGCAGTCAGGGAGCAGCCCAGAGACAGATTTGGAGAGGCTGGAAGCAAAAATGTGTCTGATTCAAAAATATTTTTTTTCCTCCTGTTCTGCACAGGCTGATTAAAACCAGAGCTGAATCCCATTTTTATAATTAATGGCATTAACACTCAGCCTGATCTGGTTCTAAGCCTCGTTTGGATGTTAATTCCTGCCCTCCCTGAGCACAGCAGCACAACTCCCAGGCTCTCTCCCAGGGTTTCAGCCTCCCCCAAGCACAGCAGCAGCTTTGTGCTGATCCCAGAAAGGGCCTGGGGAGGGCTGTGAAGGATGGAAGTTTGACAGGAAAGTCTCACAGATATTTGTGCTTGGCAGAAAGATCTCTGAATGCAGACCCTGAGAGTGGACTAGAGATGGAAGCAAGTTTTGATATAGAAGAGCAGTAGATGTGTAAATTGACAATTGCTGAGCCAGTCCTACTGGACAACTAATAAAACAAAGGTTAATTTGAGTTGAAAGGAGGTTTTATGATTTAGAACAAAGGATATGTTGACCACAACCAAAAAAGATGTTTTCACCAAGCAGAAGTAGGTCTTAGGAAAAGCAGAAAGATACCACAGGCAAACAAACATGCCAATGTGGCAAGGAGAAAAAAGGTCTAAGAATTTCCCACTGCAAGAAAACTGAAAAACAACTTCTAGCTTAAACTGTAACACACTAACTCCTGTGACTGGATAGTAATGACCATAATATGGTAATGAGAGCAGTTATGATAGGCTGTAGGTAAAAGTCAAGGTATAGATTGGTCCTTCTGTATTAAGATGCTCAGCAAAGAAAAGTATATAATGCATTGTAACCAAAACTAAAGGGTCTCCAGGCCTGCCTGCAGCTGGAGCTGACAGCTGTAGGTGCAGGCTCTGTCACCCACGACCCTGGACTGCTGGAACACCTTGGATACAATAAACTGCATTTGGAAGAGCTGCCCAGAGTCCCACACCTCTCATTCAGGCTCTTACTGGCTGTGGTGCATGCAGGTGTTACATCCCCCTAAATGGACCTTCTGTTGGTGGGTGAAAATGCAAAGGGATCTCGGTCAATCCATCCCCTTCCTGTCCCACGGTGAATTTATGTGTTTGCATTATTTATTGCAGTTAAAGAGACACAGAGCTCAAAAACCACCCCAGGTTTTCTGGCAGAGCAGCCTCAGGGGCCCTCCCTGAGCAAACCCCCACCCCAGCCAAGGCAGGCAGAGCACATTTCGAATTGCAGTTTGGGATGACCTGTGACAAGAGCACCTTCAGTGCCAGCTCCATGAGGAGATCTGAGGTGACAGCAGAGCCACCCCCAGCACTGTCACAGCCACCTCTGCCACCCGCAGCTGCCCCAGTCCCACCCACGTGTCCCACACATGGCAGGGAAGGGTTGACTGAGCAGATCCTGGCACAGCTGAGCCAGTGCTGGGCCTTGGCTTTGGCTGGAAGGGGATCCCAGAGTTATCCTGAGTTATCCTACAGTTCCTCTGAAGAGATGCCTGACACGGATGTGAGGAGGTCCCAGTCAGGGCACGGCTGGGTCAGGCAGGGAAGGTGTGAAATCCTGTCTTGGTTCTTCCCCTGAGCAGCCTGACAAGCTCTTTCTGTGCTGTTTACCTTTGTCCCCTCCTTTTCCAGCCCCTGACTGGGGCACAGTCAGGAGGACAGAGCTGTCACAGCACGGGCAGTCCCACCCAGCGGGGCCTGCTCAAGGTCCTGGAACAGCAGGAATTTTTCTTTTAGGGACATTTTAAACTTCAGTGTCTGTTCCAGGTGTTCTAATCTCCATCTCCACGTCCTGTGCATTATCCCAGTTGAGAAGATGCTTTCAGAAATTTCTACAGGTTAGAGTACCCTGCGCCATTTAGGAACTCTTTTTAATTTCCCTCTTCCCAAACACTGTGAAGTAACTCGTGGACAGTCAGTGCCCCCAGGTACCAGAAGAGTGAAGACCTGCTCTGGGATGTTTTCCTTGCTCCTCAGAGCACAGAGGAGATGAGATATCCATTGTGTGATGCTGGGATGGATCAGGAGACAAATTCCTTTTGGTCACTAGCAAACAGCACACAAGGACCTGAACTGGGCCTGAGGTCTCCAAGAACAAAGGTTGGTGCCAAGCTGGAAGCTTTTAAAGCTCAACCTCTACTTTTACTGATCAAAGACTGGCAATAAAGTTCTACCAGAGGAGCTGAATTGGGAGAACTAAGCAGCACAGGCACACTGCCAAGAGTGGAGGGATAACCCTTAAGGAATCCTGACAGGCAATAAAAGCCCTGTTTTCCTCAGCAGTCAAATCCCTGCAGTGAATTAAACTGTGCTGGATATTGGTGCAAACAGTCATTTCTGCATGAGCTGCACTCCGAGGCTTTGGATCAAAGCAAGGCAAACCAGCCCTGCAGGGGTCACGGCCTCACCTCACTGATTTATTTACAAAGTTTAGGACCTGATATTACTTATTTTGTGTGAAATGTACAGAACAAAGACTGTGGGAAAACCAGACAGGAAAACTTTCCTGCATTTATCAGACAGGATTCTGTTTACTCTTTGGATACTGCTGGGCTTTCCCTCATTCTGTTCTGTATGAAAGTCTCCCTAAATATCAAATAAATTTTAAGAATTTCACTTCAAAGTCCACAACTTCATAGTCATTATTTAAGGTCACCCAGCATCCATTTGTTTTTATTTCCATAACACAACCCTTTAAAAATCATTAATTAATGTATCCCTCAAGAAATAGAAATAAACAAATAGAAATAGATTAATTATAATAAGAAATAATAAATAAACATCTCTCTCCAGAATAACAATGCCCCGACTCCCTGGAAAGGCCCTGCCAGCCCAGTTAGCAGCAGTAAATCTCAGCCAGCACTGGGTAATTTCAAGATTACATTTTAATAACAGCAGCCCAGTCCTTATCTTTCCCCTGCCTCCTCTTGTGCTTGATCTCCCAATTAGGGATAAGAGCAGTAGAAGTGATCCAGCCCCACCATGCAGTCAGATTTCACCCAAATTGCTATTACAGGGCCATAAAAGAGCTCCTGTGGAATCCTTTTTCCCAAGGGAGCCTGTTGATAAAAACAGTGACTGTTTCCATTTATTTCTCTGGGTGCATTCACAGGAGCTCACACACTCTGAGATTTGATTCTAACAGAAGGAATCCATTGCCATTCCCTGGAAAAGAGCCTCAACCCCTCCCACCAAGAAGAGGAAAATTATTATTCTCTAATCAGACATTTCCAGGAAGATCATTCTTACAGCTTATTACACATCCTGCCCTGGACTCAGTGTCCTGGTCCTCCAGCCCTTCCTCTTCCTACAGCTGCAGGACTGGGCAGGGCTGAGCAGCAGGAGGGAAGGAGCTCAGGCTGCTGAGAACTGCTCTCCCTTCCTTCAGTTAGAGCCAGAGTCCAGGGAAAAGCATGGATTTCTTATCATGGATTCCTCACCCAGGGAATTCAAGGCAGGCTGGATGGGGTTTGGAGCACCCTGGGACAGTGGAAGGTGTCCCTTCCCTTCCCTGCCCATGGCAGGGGTAGAACCAGGTGGTTTTCAGGTCCCTCTCAACCCAAACCAGCCTGGGATTCCGGGATTCTCTCCCATCAGCAGCTCTCTGTGCCATCAGAGTCCCTGGGCTGACAGTCAGGGACCTTCACCTGCCCCCTTCCACCCTGGGCTGCAGAATCTCACCGGCCAGCAGCTGGGCTGGGTGAGGGTCACACCAGTGAGCTGCCTGGACCTGGGAGTCGTGAGCTGCCTGTAAAAGAAAGCTCTGAACAACAAACCAGGCTGTTTGTCACAAGGACCATGGAGAGTTGTGTCATTTGTATGTCTCCAACAAAGGACCAGCACCATATCAGCTCTGTGCCCCTGCAGCTCTGAGAGCAGCTGAGGGCTGGGCAGTGAGCTGCCTGGGACAAGGAGGGAGCCCACGGGGTGTGGGTGGGGCTGTACAGCACCCCTGGCACAGCACCCCTGGCACAGCAGCCCTGGTACCCCATCTTTCATACCCCACCCCTGGTACCCCTCCCCTGCTACCCCATTGTGATAAATGAGTAACAAAATGGTTGATTCTCACAATTAAAAGGCAAATATTATCTGTATGCTAAGAGAAGTTCTATAGATTTATAGCTGTGTTTTACCCCCCTTGTGCTGTTATCAGGGGTGCCCTGGGTTTGGGACATTTGGGAGGGTCACTCGTTCCCATGGCAGCACCTGAGCTCCAGTCAAGGTGTCAGGCAGTGATCTCAGCACTGGGCAGGGAAGGAGGAGGGGATGGACAGAACTTTGGGAGGGCCAAAGGGTTAAAAGGGGAAACCTCCATGGTGTGGGTGAGCACATGGTGGGAAAGATCCTCTGCTCCTGGTGCTGTAATATTTTCTTTATTCAGTCTTCTGTTGTATTTTTGATAAGGTTTTAACAAACCTTTTACATTTTTGGAAGTGAGCATCATTTCTCACACCAGCCCTGGCAGAGCCCCCAGAGCTCCTGGGCTGTCTGGGCAGGCTCTGCTCCCCACTGAAGCCATTCACAGCAGAGTCCCCAGCCCATCTGCAGGACCTTGGTGACACCAACACCCAGAGGCAACAAGTGCTGGGTTCTGGGCCTGGACACAAACCCAGCAGGGCACTGCTGCTCCTCCAGGGCTCCTGGCATGTCCAGCAAGGGGACATGGGACAGCCTTCTCAGGGACAACAGCCTGGACTGATTGTCCCACCCCGTGGGGACAGAGTGGCTCTGCCAGCAGGTGTGATGTCCTCAGAAAGCAGCGAGTCTAAAGCTCTTTGTGATGCCACCCACCCACCTGGCCAAGTTCCTGGTGCAAACCTGTTTAGAGATTTCTCCATGTGAAGCCCATGGAGAAGACATTCCTGTCTGGACTAATATTTTGGAAGTCACTTGGTAGCCCTTGGGGATGGGCAGGGCTGGGTGGGGCTCTCTGATGGGCTTTTGTGAGGCACAAGATCAAGGCCCAGAGGAGTCCCCTGCCCTGGGGATGGGTGGGTGCCCTGCACACCCCCAGCCTATTCCACCTCTGCACCAGGAGAAAGGCTGTGGGAAAGGCACTGGGAAAAGGACCAGGGCAGGAGGCTGAAGGACATCCCCACAAACAGGGCCAGACTGGGCCCTGGTATTTTGGGCTGAGAGGCTGCTAAAGGTGGGAGCTCCTGATGTTCCTGTCACCACTTTAATTCATTCTGTCACACATGTCACCTTGTATATGGAAATCCCTTCCAATATAAACAGCATGAGAGATGCTACTCACTTCCAAAAATTTAGAAAGGTGAAAAATGAAATGAAAAATGAAAAATCAGGTCCTTCCAAACAGGAGGATGGTGGTTACCCATCCCCTTCCAAATTCTGCCTCATCTCAGGGAGAATTTCATCTTGCTCTGAGTCCCCCTCAAGCTTTGCTCCTGTCTCTCCCAAGCACTCCCAGTCACTCACACGTCTTGAGCCGACTTTCATTAAATTGAGATTAAAAGGACTTTCTCCACAGACAAAATCATAAAATGGAAAATGTCTCATTTCAGCTTTTTCCTCCAAATCCGAGCCTTGCCATTCAAGGGCACCCAGCACTAATAACATCTCTGCTGAAGCAGCTCCTTCTATTTGATTCTTTCAAACAACAACAGAGGCTCCAAAACCCAGAGCAGCAGCCCAGGACACATCCTCAGGCACAAATTTACAGCCAGACTCCAGGGAACGGCTGGGGCTGTGCCAGGGCAGGTTTGGGTTGGGTTTTGGGAAAGGCTCTTCCCCCAGAGGGTGCTGGCACTGCCCAGGCTCCCCAGGGAATGGGCACGGCCCCGAGGCTGCCAGAGCTCCAGAGATGCCCAGGGATGCCCAGGCTGGGATTGTTGGGGGGTCTGTGCAGGGTCAGTCATCCCTGTGGGTCCATTCCCACTCAGGATGTTCCATGATCCATGACTTGACCTGTGAGACCCCACAGCACCCTGAAAACAAAGGACATTAACATCCCTGGTCTGCTCTCACACTTTTCCCTGACAGGGATTTGCTGTGAATTCAGTCTGCTCATGTCTGAAAAACAGAGACAAGTCAAAAGCATCTAAAAACTTTACCTTTAAAAATCTGGAATGTGGTGATTCCAGTGAAATTCTGCCAAAAAGGAAATGGAGCATTTCAGTAGAATGGATGGAGCCTCATTTAGAGCTCATCAGAGTGGAGGGTGTCTGCATTTCTGGGTTTGCATGAAGTTCAAAACCCTCAATAATTGATAATAAAAGTGAAATGGAGCAAAATTTCAGATTTAGTGCAACCAAACATCCTCATCAACTCTACATTTCTGAACTTCAGTTTGGAAACTTTTCAGGGTTTTTTTCTGAAATGCGTCTGCAAACCCAAATAGAAATGATGAGTTTTGGAAAGCTGAATGTAGGAAGTGGGCAAGGCAGAAGGGACAATGAGCAGTGCTGTGTCCTCACACCAAAATTATGACTCATTCCTTGCCCATTTGTTTCGATTTCAACACTAATTGTTATTAGTCCCTAATTCATCAGCATCCCTGGGCTTGGCATGAGTGTAAAATAACAAATATAGAAATTTCCTGTGAACACACAAAACCAAAAGGGATGGAAACAAAGCAGAAAATCAGAAGATCCCACTTTAATTGCTCCCAGATTTATCCCCAAATTTTTCTGCTGGAGAAAGCGCTCATTGCTGCAGCCTTGGGGATGACTGTGGTGCATCCCTTTGCTCCTGCAAAGTCACACAGGAAAGGAACTTCTCCAACACTGCCCACATTTTGCAAGTCATGCCTGCATGTTAAGGTTTTATTTTATTTTATTTTATTTTATTTTATTTTCCTTGTGAGTCACCAGGCAGCCTTAAAGTCACTGCAGGACTCAAAGCAGTGAAAAGCCTTCAACCAAATTCCCTTTAAAATCAGACCTGGGCCACGTTCTGGCTCCACTTCAAATTGCCCTTGGAAAGTGTGAGCCGAGTCCCTAAAGGAAAATGGAAACATTTCCATGCACTCCAAAGGTCCTGGGCACGATCCCAGCCCCTGAACCCAGCAGTGCCAATGCCATCAGCAGTGCCCACTCCTGGCACAAAACGCTGGCAAAACTTTTTGTTTAATTAAAAAGCTGCAAAAGGAGCTGCTGGGAGCCCCGCTCAGCTCTCCACTGGTTTAACTGGAAGCTGCTCATTTGAGCTCCCCTGGAAAGGAGCTCTGCCAAGCACAGTTATCCACACCCAGCTGGAGCAGGGATAAATCCTGCCTGCAGCTCACATCTCCCTCAGTGCCCCGCTCAGACAGGGACAGGCTGGGCTCCTCCTGCTCCTCCCTGCAATTCCAGGCTGTTCCAAGCCTCCTGTCGAGGGCACAGACTCCTTCCACCCCCAGTGCTCCCCCTGCATTTCTAATGAAGGACTTCTTGCTGAAAGCACCAGGACAGAGTAGCTGAATTCCTGTTTCCAGCCCAGCCCAGAGCTCACGGAGCTGCTGGAAAATTCACAGAATCATTGGGTTGGAAGAGACCTTCAAGACCACCGAGTCCAACCCTGTGGCAGCAGCTCTCTGGCCAGAGAGAGTGGGCACAGACTTTCCCAGAAAAATCCTGGGAAGCTGTGAGAAACTTAGAAGAAGAGAATTCAAACAATTATTATCTCTTTCTGTAACCATTGTTTATAGATATGGTTCTCTAGAGTGTGTTATTGATAGCCACCAATAGTGTGTGAGAGGCTTTCACTTTGAGACCAATCAGATCTTAAATCCACCATTGTTTCTATAAGAACTAGATTTCTAATAATAAAGTGTCTTTCATGCCTTCTAAATCATAGAGTTAATGCTAATGATTACCCAGCTGGGGGCCTGCTACCACACAACCCAGCCCAAACACCTCAACTCAACCCTGGCACCCAGTGCCACATCCAGGCTTTGTTAAACACACCCAGGGATGGTGACTGCACCACCTCCCCAGGCAGCCAGTCCAGAACTTTATCACCCTTTCTGTAAAAAACTTTTTCCTAATATCCCACCTGTATTTCCCTTGATGCAGCTTGAGGCTGTGTGCTCTGGTTGTGTCAGTGCTGCCTGGAGAAAGAGCCCAGCCCCAGCTGAGCACAGGCACCTTTCAGGGAGTTGTAGAGTGATGAGGTCACCCCTGAGTCTCCTTTTCTCCAGGCTGAGCACCCCCAGCTCCCTCAGTGGTTCCTGACAGGGTTTGTGTTCCCAGCCCCTCTCCAGCCTCTGGATGTTCTTAACAGAAAGGCTCAGGTGAGGTGTCCCCAAAGCCACCCCAGCCCGGGGAGCAGAGCACAGGTACAACACACACAGCTCCTGTATCAGTGTTCAGTGATAATGGGGCTTTGTGTGTGCTCAGCAGGCATTTAATAACTCACCTTGTTCTCATTTGCTCTCTGCTGTCTGTCATGGTTTGGGTGCTTTTAAACGTCTTCACAGCTATTTAGAATTACTCATCCTTCTGCAGCATGAAATGAGAATCTGAGCTCCAACTGCTGGGACAGAGCTTGTCACTGATGGGTTTCATCTCCTCTAATTACTGCTGAGACAGATGTCTCCAGCACAGAGCCGTGACTCAGCTTCCAGGGACCCACATTCCACGTGCTCCAGAAAAGCCGGCAGGAAAAACTTCTCCTTGTGGTTTCCACTGCCAGAGGGCAGGGATGGACGGGATATTGGGAATTAGGAATTGTGCCCCGGTAGGGTGGGCAGGCCCTGGCACAGGGTGCCCAGAGCAGCTGTGGCTGCCCCTGGATCCCTGGCAGAGCCCAAGGCCAGGCTGGGCACGGGGGCTTGGAAGGTGTCCCTGCCCATGGAGGGGTGGGATGGAGTGAGATTTAAGGTCCCTTCCACCCCAAAGGACTCCAGAATGCCATGAGGGTGTTTGGGGGTGATTTGCCTAAACCCCAGCCTTGTCCTTGGCCAGAGTCCAAGCCCAGCCTGGAGAGAGAGAATGGGGCTGGCACAGAGGTCCCAGCAGCAATCCCACGGACAGGGCTCAGCCCAGACAACCCACCAGGCACCAGGAACTCCATTTCCATGAAAATACCATCTGGAAATTCCCCTTCATCCTTAGCAGTCCCAGATAAGGCACCAGAGCAGAACAGAGGCACAGGCACTGCTCTCCTGGAGCTTATCCACTCTGCCCACTGCAGTGACTTACTGGGAGCACTGGGAAGATGCACAGGCTTAACTGTGGAGGCTGCTCCCCAGGCCCAGTGAACCCTCCATGGTGGCAATCAGCCTCACACCAGCTGATTTAACTTCTCCCCACTCCACCTGCCTTAAAGCCAGACTTTGCTTTAAGTGCTGCACACGTGCTGCACAAAGCAGAGCAATCCTTGGTGCTGCCAGTGGCATCTGGGATGGTGGCAGAGGGACTTGGGCCTAGTCCCAGACCTGTCAAATCCCTTAAAATGAACTAATAGCAGCTGTTAAACAAACGTGGGATTCAAAGGCAGGCATTAATTTCTGCATTGTCAGGGGTCACAGCCCACATCATCTGCAATCCACAATTAAGGGGTGTTCAACTCCCTCCAAAAGGCAGCAACAATTATTCAGGACAATGGAACTGTAGTTGCTGTTTTTCTCAGAAGTGCTTTGCTTTGCCCAAACCCCATTGTTGTATTTCATTTTCACACTGGTAGTGTTTCCCTTTCCTGCATTTTCTAAATGAAAACCAAACCTCAGAGTTTTCACACCCCAAAAAAGGAAAAGAAAGCTGAAAACCATTCTTTTTCTCATTTTCCCTTCCTGCTTTGGAGAGAAACTTTACCAGCCAGAGGGGCCATGGCAGGGGTGGCACTGGATGGGCTTTGAGGTCCCTTCCAACCCAAACCTGTCCCTCCACTTGTGTCCCTCCCACCCCACAGACAGCCCAGCTGTGGGGGCAGACACAGAGATTTCCAGGGAGGTGAGATGGGGATCACAGAGCTCAGCCACACATGGGATTGTTTAGGAAGAGCTTAGGTTGGGCAGCCCACACTCCTGGGTCTCTGGAGATGCTCCTGGCAGTGCCTGGTGGAAGCAGCATTTTTTAGGTATAAGGCAAGGCCTATCAAAATCAATACAAAATTCCTACAAACCTCACCAGACACTGAATAAGGACTAAAATATTCAGTCACCAGCAAGAAGGCCAAGCTGTAATTAAGTCCTTATTAAGCAGAATAAACAGATTAACCTAAAAAAAGAAAAGAAAAAAAGAAAAAAGAAAAGCTTTTGTTTTTGCTGGCTGGCCACATACACAGAGGATGAGAGGGCTGTCCTGTGCAGGGCCAGGGAGGCAGGTGGGAGCAGCAGAGTCAGACTCCTCCAAAGGCAGGGATTTCTTGGAACAGCTTTTAAGCTGTTTTTGCCTTGGCTGTGCACAGGAAAGGCCCCTGGTCCCTGATGTCTCCCTGCTGTAGAGGGAGAGGGAGGCAGCACCCAGCTCCCTCCTGCACTAATGAGGCTCATTAAGACCAAACAGCTAATTTCTACACAAATCTGTTCCTACAGATGCCATGGCACAGACTCTGCCTGCTCTAAACCCAGGAGCTGAGCTGAGCATGCAGGCCCAGGGCTGTCCTACCCCTGCTGGTACCTGCAGGAACAACCCTAACCTGCACACAGTCACAGTGAGAGTCACCCTGACAGTCACAGTGAGAGTCACCCTGAGCCTGACAGCCACCCTGACACTGTCACAGCCACTGCTGGCCAAACAATCACAGGTTTCTGAGCTCATCCACACCACAACATCAAATCAAATCTCTAGAACAGCAGGGAACCTGCAGGGAAGCACAGGAAGAAAACATCTTCGAAAACTCCAACGGTGACTCAGTCGAGGAGAGCAAGGACTGGTGAGAACTGGATGCTGAGAGGATTTAAAAACCAGAATAATGAGCCCCAAATCTCAGAGGCTGAGCAGTGAAGCCATGACTCACATGTCTGGGGGGTTCCCTCAGGCAGCACCCACTGACACCCCTGAGAAGGGCAGGTCCAGGGACCCTGGGCACTCCTGAGACTCTCCATGACAAGAGCCACCAAACTGCAGGAGGAACCAAAAATCCAGAGCTGGGCAGATCAAATCTGGCAGTCTCTGATCAGCTTCATGTGATTTCACTCTGACTCTTAAATCTGTTGGCTTCAACCCACAGTGAAAAGACACATTCCAAGGAAAGGCATATTCTTACAGGGCTCTGCTCTGCCATCTGCAAATCATTATTCCTCCTTCATAAAAATAACTAAGTGCAAAGAGCTACAAGAGGAGGAAGAAATTCCTTAGCTCCTTCCAACAAGAATTTTTACCAGCAGCCAAAAAGGAGGAGAAAAGACCTGGGTGCAGCATGTCCACTTCCAAAACCAAGGGAAAAGGGGAGCAGAAAAGGAGCAGAAAATGTCTGCAGGAGTACAACACATCCCAAACCTCCCCAGAGCACTGAACTGACAGAGGAGGGGATCAGATACTGGGGAGAAATCCTTCCCTGGGAGGTGGTGATGCCCTGGCACAGGGTGCCCAGAGCAGCTGTGGCTGCCCCTGGATCCCTGGCAGTGCCCAAGGCCAGGCTGGACAGGGCTGGGAGCAGCCTGGGACAGTGGAAGGTGTCCTTGCCCAAACAAGGTGGTTTTTAAGGTCCCTTCCACCTCAAACCATTCTGGGATTCTGCGATGCTGCTGACACAGCTCCATCCACCCCAGAGGGGAAGAGCCAGCAAGGAGCCAGCTCGAGGGGTGTGTGCCCCCCACCCCATGCCCAGGCTGGCAGGACCATTTGTGTCTTTGGCTTCATCCTGTCCTGGGAATGAGGGGGAGCAGCCTGGCCCAAAGAAAGCAGCTCTTCAGCTGCTATCTCATGATCATTTAGATGAATATATTTTCCTTTCCAATGTGAGTCATGAGAGTGGAACGAGTGAGATTGTAAAATAAAAAAATTATCAGCTCTCCATCACTGGAAACATAAAACCCCTTTTCTCTCCAGTGACAATTAACAAGGAGCAACAGCAGATAAACTGGAGCTGGCTGCTTCCATCCCCTTCAAATAACTGAACCCCCCCCAGATCTGCTGCTCCTTATCTGCAGCACAGTCCCTGCAGATGAGGCTGTCTCCACAAGAAGGATAAGGATGTACAGGTAAAAAGCAGATAAAGAGATGGGGGAAATGCTCAGCAGGCTGAAAAGGCCAAAATCTACAGAGCTCTTGGTGAGAAGCAGCACAGGAGGAGAGATGACAGGGAAGGGAGGAACTCCTGGAGCTGGGGTTATGAAGGTGCCATGCACAGCCTGAGCTCCTGGGGCCTCTTCCTTGGAGTCCTGAGGGAATATGGAATTACAGCTGCAGCAGAGGGGGCTGCAGGTTAACTCTCAGCTCCATGTAAAAGCTCCTTTGGCAGTGTCCAGCCCTGCCCAGATGAAGGTGGTGTTGGGGACCTGACCCTTGTCCAGCTGCCCTGCCCCACCAGGAGCAGCCCCTGGTCTCCCTCCACCCCAGGCTGACACACAGCAGGTTTTGTTGTTGCCCTCCAGGTCTTCACCAGATTCAAGTCCCAATCCCACCCTCACACTTGGATCACGTCTGCATTCTCCCTGAGGGATCTGACTGCTTTCACCTTTGGAATGGTTTTTTCATGTGTCAGGAGCTCCTTCTTCACCCACACATTCTCCTGCCACCTCTCCTTGACCTCCTGCATGTCCCAGTGAGCCACGGGCAGATGATCCTGGAAGATCAACCCATCCAGCTGGACCTCGCTTCAGTTTGTGTTCTTTATTGCAAAGAAAGGTCAATATAAAGGAACTCAGAGCATGTCCCAGTCCTTTTGGATCTCCTTCCTGAGCTGAGAAGTCCCAGCAAGCTCTACCAAAGCTGCACTTAGACATCACACTGCTAAACTACTACAGATGAGACATCACAGAGAGATGATTTGGGCTTTGTTTTTCTTGAGCAAAAAAGTGCTGGAAGCAATTTTACCTCTCTTTTATCCAAACCTGAAACATATTATTGAGCTCTCTAGATTCCATTAAGGCATCAAAGCTGTGTTCTACACCATGGTTCTTTAAATAAAAAAAAAAAATCTAAACTCCAAAGTCTGCTTTCAGCTTTTTCTGTCAAAATATTTTCCAGACGCAGCGCAGGTACACACTGAGGACTGCCAGTCATCCTCAGTGTCTTCCCTGGAAAAGGACAATTTTGCCTTCCTGCTTGCTAAGTTTTTAATTCCTTTTGTGGGCACACTTCATCCTAGGTTTCTGTGAAAGGTAAGTAAACAAGCTGTGATTTGCACAGGACGCCCACGGATGCATGTGAGAGACAACACAGCAGAGACAGCCCTGCTGCTCCCACAGACAGGCAGGAGAGCAGTAAACACTCCAGCAGGGCTGGGGGCTCTCAGCAGGGCTCAGGACAGCGTTAAAATCTCTGCTGGTACCCCTTGGAGCCAAAAAAGTCTGGTTTAATTGGATTTATTGGTCACCAAGAGCCTCTCCTGCTTGCATCAGCTGCCGTGTTTCCCTGTCCCAGTGTCAGCCTCTGCTCTGACCCCACATTTCTGCTTCCAGCTTTCCCCTCCTCCTGGCTGCTCCCACGTGGGGCTCTGTTCCCCTGCACCCCAAACAGCCCCAGATGAACAGACCAAAGAAATCAGGAGGGCTTGATAAACCAGCCCAACTCTTGTGAATGTTGGCAATTCCACACCCTCCAAGAGCTTCTTCTGCCTTTCAGATGAGGCCTCTGAGTCAGGCTGAGACCACTTCTGACCAACTCCATCCCTTTGGCAGTCTCGGTATGAAAAACCAGGGAATTGTGACATCTCGGCCCCCTCAAGATCCACCTGAAGCCAGGCAACCTGAGCCCAACTTAGTGACAAAATGTCAGGATTATTAAAGCTGCTCAAGAGAGGAGCAGTTCCCACCAGGAACAGCCTCGGTCACCGGGCTGGCAGCAGGTTCATGGAATCAGAGAATCTTTGAGTGGTTTGGGATGGAAGGGACCTTAACCCAACCCCTACCCGGGCAGGGACAGCTTCCAGCAGGGATGGAAAGGTGCATGAGGGACACCAGGAACTGGGTGCAGGACCAGGCCAGAAGGCAGCGTGTCACCCTGAGGAGAAGCATCTCCTCTCCCTCTCCAGGTGCTCCAGTTCAATGGGATATTTTTCAGGAAGATGGTGCCAGGTACCCCCTGCCCACCCTGCTGGCTCCAGGCACATTCCTGGATCTGCTCCGGCTCCGAGGGCACAGTGGGGTCACAACAAGGTCACAATGGGATCATGATGGGATTGCAACAGGATCACAATGGGATCGCAGTGGGATCACAAAAGGATCAGGACGGGATCATAACAGGATCCCAACGGGATCACAACAGGATCACAATGGGATCACCAAGGGGTCATGGGGTCATGATGGAATCATGATGGGATCACAAAAAGAGCAGGATGGGATCACAATGGGATCACCAAGGGATCATGATGGAATCACGATGGGATCACAAAAAGAGCAGGATGGGATCACAATGGGATCAAAATGAGATCACAATAGGATCCCAATGGGGTCACAAGGAGATCACAAGGGGACCACAATGGGATCACAATGGGATCACAAGAGGATCACAGTGGGATCACAATAGGATTACAAGAGGATCACAATGGTTGGCTGCCCCAACCCAAACACTGCACACAGGATCCCAGCGGGATCACAATGGGATTACAAGAGGATCACAATGGGATCACAACGGGATCACAACAGGATCACAGTGGGATCACAATGGGATTACAAGAGGATCACAAGAGGATCCCAGCGGGATCACAATAGGATTACAAGAGGATCACAATGGTTGGCTGCCCCAACCCAAACACTGCACTGTGCTCTCCAAAAAAAGGCCCTGTAGCCAATTCCCTGATGACTCTTTCACAAACTTAATTAGCCCGGGGTGAGTTAGTGCAGAATTAGGGGCAGCCCATGGAGCAGCACCGTGCTGTGCCTGGCTCAGCACAGGCTCCCCCAGGCCAGCACCCTGCAAAGTCACACCAGCCAGGACCTCCAGGGCTTGATCTTCAGGGAATTTACTTTTTACCTTGTTTCTTGCCCTGCCACAGCTTCCCAGCTACTTGAACAGCAGCTCAAGCCTATTTTGTCATATTTAAAACTTTTATTGTTCAAAAGTGTAGGAATTTGTGATATGGTTCAGGTTGGGCTTCAGCACTGGAGGTCTTTTCCAGCCTTAATGATTCTGTGATTTTGTTTATATCAGTTTGATAACAGCGTGAATATCTAACAGTACATGGCAAACAGGCGAGAATAGCCCCAGAAGCTGCTCCAGGGCTGTGACGAGCTGTGGTGGCTTTTGGTGCAGCACTGGCTACTGAGTCCTTCACAAAACCCTCATTTCCAACAAAGCTCAAACTGAAGAAAATACACCCAAGGTCCTCATAAATTATAAGCTGTTCCTTTATCTCTTAAAGGATAAAGGAACTCTTTATCTCTTAAAGGATAAACTCACCAAATCAGGATATTCTGAGATTCCATGACCATCCATTCAGGGTAACACGTGATTTTTATTCTTGGAATTAGTGGCAATTCACTGGGAGCTGTATTTGCAGAGCCTTGTGGCCAAATATATTCTCTGCTGCATAAAAAGGCACAAAAAAGACTCCTTATTCCCATTTTAAAGATGGGGAATCAAAGTATAAAACAGTTGTTCAGAATTCCAGAAGGAACCTGGAACAGCCAGGCCACAACTCCAGTGCTGGCTTCTGCAAATGACTGACCTTCCCAATGCCCAGGAAATAGGTGAAATATTACATTTGCTGCAGAGAATAAGTAAGGATGGGAGGAATTCAGGAGGGAAAAAGGAAAAAATCTTGCTCTTTGCTTATTTATAGCCCCAGTCTGTGCTGCTGAAGACTCTGTGCCTGCTCACACCCAGGAGACTGCACAGAACCATGGCCAGATGGGCAAATTCCTACAAAAAGCTCAGAAGGGACATGGAAATGGATCTTTTTTCCCAATCAGGAAGCTCAAACTGACAACATTCACTTTGCAGAAAAGTAATTTTGCAGCTTTGAGCCCTGCTTTGCAGCAAAGATGGTGAAATTCATGAAATCCCTGGAATGAATGCAAGCCTGGACCTGGCTGGGATGTTAAACCCGAATCTCATCAGGCAGGAGAAAAGGCTGGGGTTCAGTTCATCCTCTGAATTTATCACAGCTGTGAACACGAGGGAGCCAGGGAAACAATACATTATGCTGCTTCAGCATTTCTGGCTTCAGGCTCCCAAATTTCAGCATTTTCAGCTGGTGTAAGGCTTGGTCCATGGAATCTTCATCCTCAAAGGAATTCATGGCATTTAAATCAGTCGTTAATGCTGCCACGATTTCTCTCTCCCAAAAACAAAGCAGCCCTGACTTTTACAAGGAAGTTAATATATATGGAACACAAACCCTGAGAGGAAGCACTGAGCCAGTGATTCTGTGATTCTGTGAATAATAATATCTGCAATAATATTTATACCCAATCTACAAGCACTGATGTGTAATGCTGCTGGGGCAGGGCTGCTCAGCCCCTCCTGTGTGATACCATCAGCTCTGCATCCCCAGCATCCCAACGGTCCCTGCACGCAGGAATTCAATTAAGGCACTGAAAGGCAGCTTCTCACAGCACTGTGCCCAGACAGGCACAGCAATTCCTGCCCACAATTAACCAGGCTGAGAAAACAAAATGAAATCTGAGAGCAGCCCTCATTCTCTATTGACTAAAATTCATACTCTGCTTTCAGATAAAGGCCACTGTCAATCTCCCTGTGTCAGAGCCACTGGGAGGGAACCAAGGGTAGGGAATGCTGGAGCTGCTTTTCAAACCAGGGGAAGCTTCAAAGTGACAGCAGAGAGGAACAGAAAGGCTGTGGCAAGCAGAGTGATGGGTGGTTACAGAGGCCCTGAGGAAAAATGGGATTATCTCAATAACCTTGAGGACAAACCCCTTTGTTGTGGTGGGGGATGCCTGGAATTTGTTCCCTTGCTTTTTATACCCCTGCTCTTCAGCCATTTAAATCCTCTTTACTGTCCTGCTTGTCATGTTGTCCTCTCCTCCAGTCATTCTGACTTCAACACACGCTTGGGAAAGTTCCTGATGTCAGTGAGAGGACTGTGGTCCCCCAGTGCCACTGCTGGGACAAACCCTGTCCTGTCCTCTCCTGTATGAGCTGCCCGCACTTAAATCCCATCAACTGTGATATTAAGAGAAAAGGTAAAGCAGAGACAGGGCTTATTTATTGATCTTGCTGATTCACTTATGAGACATCACCAGAGCCAAGGCTGCTCATCAGAATGTCCTTTTTATTGCAGTGGCTTTTTTGTAGTGTGAAATGTTGATTATAGTCACATTTATAATGTGAAATTTTTATTATAATCACATTTATAACGTGAGATGTTGAGTTAAACATTTCACCCAGATCACAAAACTGATTTTATTTGGTGCTTCCAAGCAGTGTTAAAGTCTGGTGAGCTCCTCCTTCCTTTTCCCAGTCTTGCTGATACTGAGTGTCCTGGAGAGCCTGGATGTGAACTCCTTCCCTGGGCTGGGCTCCAAGAATCCACAGCTTCTGCTCCTACTGACAAATTCCCACTTTAAATTGTTGGAATTCACAGAATTCCAGAGTGGTTTGGGGTGGAAGGGACTTTAAACCCCATCCAGTGCCACCCCTGCCATGGCAGGAACACTTCCACTGTCCCAGGCTGCTCCAAGCCCCATCCAGCCTGGCCTTGGACATCCCCACATCCTTCTCCAGGTGAGCATTCCCAGCTGTGCCAGCCTTTCCTCCCAGCAGAGCTGCTCCATCCCTCTGCTCATCCTGGAGCCTCCTCTGGGCTCCTGCAGCAGCTCCAGCTCCTGCCTGTGCTGGGCCAGGGCTGGGGCAGCTCTGCAGGTGGGGTCTCACCTGGGCACAGGGGCACAGGGGCAGAATCCCAGGCCCTGCCCTGCTGCAGACAACAAACACAATTCAGTTTGGAACTAATCTCTGAAGCATCCACAGTGTTCCAAGCTCGTATTTAAACACATAAAATTCCCTGCCACATGGAATTTCATTCAGATTTATGGAACAGCCTGGAAATAGAGATCTTGAGATGGCTGCTCCCAGGAAACCCCAGCTCAGACAGCAGCTCTCCCTCAGCACTGGGGCAGGGTCACTGCCAAGCCCTTGGCAGGTCCCACATCTCAGATATGCCATATTTATGTGTCCTGGATTGAAAGATGGGGATGTGTGTTCTGTTACCATCTGTCAGAGCTGGGGCAGTTCTCTGCTGTTCATGGGGCAGTTTTCTTTATCTCTCCCACAGCCAATCCTCCCTCCAGGAGATCTCTGCTGTCCATGGCCACTGAGTGTCCCTGCAGGGCTGATCTTGGCAGGTCCCACCTCTCAGATATGCCATCTTTATGTGTCCTGGGTTACAAAATGGGGGTGTGTATTCTATCCCCATCTGTGGATTTTCACAGGGATTTCTCCAGCCTCCTTCCATGCCCTCAGCACCAAGGACTAATTCAGCCTTGTCTCTTGGCCACTTGGCAGGGCAAGTTTTCCTTGAAAGAGCTGCACCGGGGGTAGAAGTTCAGTCACAGCAGTGTGATTAAACACCTGTGGTATCACCCAGCCAACAGCCTTCCTTTTCCAACAGCCATCCCAGGATTCTTCTTGGGCAAAAAAGGTATTGAGGTCATCCTTAGATAGCAACGCTGAATGCTGAAGGTGACAAAAGCCTAGTTGTAGGCTCTACAAGCTCTTCAGAGATTGTAGAAGAGCCACATTTAGCAAAAATGACAAAATAAAATATACTGCAACACATCCCCTCCCTGTCATCCTGAAAACAAAGCTGATGAAGGATTCTGGATTCAGATGTGATTTCATCCAACGGGACAAACCCCAAGGACATGTTGGCTGGAGGGAGACAAGGGCAGTGTGAGTCCAAAGCCCTGACCCAGTTTTTCTTTACTCTTTTTAAGGAACAGAATGTGAGCCCTGTGGGCTCAGCCCGCTCTGATCTGCTGTGCAGGAGAGAGGGAAGAAGAGGAGGGAGAATGAAGCACTTTTTGTTCCTCTGAACAAAAGCCAGGCCAGGAGAGCAGAGGAGCAGCAGCACAGGCAGAGATGCAGCAGCACTCCTGCACTAATGGGTCATGGGAAGAGCAAACTCAGGCACAGTCACCAATCCCACCAGGAATGGGGTTGGAATCCCTGGAGTGCCAGGCTGGACAGGTTGTGGAGCAGCCCGAGACAGTGGAAGGTGTCCCTGCCCTGGCAGGGGCTGGAATGAGATGGGTTTTAAGGTCCCTCCCAACCTAAATGATTTTGGGAGTCTGAGATCACAAACTGCTGAAGCAATAAACCCAACCCCAGCCCTGCAGCCCCACCTGCAGGGAGAGCTCACAGCCACGTGTGGCTTTAGGGACTTTGGACAACTGGGACTTGAACAGCCAGCATCTGAGCTGGGTGATCTAAAGCCCTTCCTTGGTCACACCTGCAGCACTCCAGCACCCTCCTGCCACTTGAGACATGGCCCCAGATTCCCAGGATCCCTGAGGCTGGAAAGGCCCTTCCAGCCCATCCAGTCCAAGCTGTGCCCCATCCCCACCTTGTCCCCAGCCCAGAGCTCTGAGTGCCACATCCAGCCCTTCCCTGGGCATCTGCAGGGATGGGCACTGCAAACCTCCCTGGGCAGCCCCTGTCAGTGCCTTACCACCCTTTCCATGGAGAAATTCCTGCTGATGTCCACCCTGAGGCTCCCCTGCCCAGCCTGAGGCCGTTCCCTCTCCTCCTGTCCCTGTTCCCTGGAGCACAGCCCGACCCCCCGGCTGTCCCCTCCTGGCAGGAGCTGTGCAGAGCCACAAGGGCCCCCTGAGCCTCCTTTGCTCCAGGCTGAGCCCCTTCCCAGCTCCCTCAGCTGCTCCCCAGAGTCAGCACTCAATGATGGGAGCTCTGTGGGGTACAGAAGGTCAGGCTGGAGGGTCCCACATCTCCAGGCCCTTCTGCAGCGTCCCCACGAGCCCCAGTGACCACAGCCTTGCTGATGGTTGGTACCTCGCCAGGGCTGTGGTGGGCTGGAAGATTTTTATGCCATGCCAAATCCAAGGATTTACACAAAACCTTGAAAGCCACAAAACCAAAGCTGGCTGCATCTTCTCCTCTGCAGCAGCTTCCAGCCATCCAAGAGCCCCCAGAATTTCCTTTGTCCCTCACCTCTCCACAAGCTCAGTGGTCCAATAGGATGTGCCTGTTTTTCTGGCAAAAACAAGCCTGGGAGTCAACGGGAGTTCAGATCCATAACAACAAAGTGATGGAAAAAATTGGAATAAGAAAGAGCCAGAAGATTTCTCCTTGGCTGCTGCTTAGGAAGGAATAAATTCTCATAGACAGCTCAGAGTCACAAGTCAATAATTTTCTGTACTGCTTAAAACTCCATAAAGATCACGAGCAGCAATTGCACAGCACAAACATTTCAGTTCTTCCTATGGATTTTTTTACATGAGGAAAAATAGAAAATAATTGCTTCAATAAAAGTCTTTAAGGAAAACTAACTTGGAAAAACTGGGCAGTAGCAGGCAGTTAATGACACCTTTTGTGTGTGCTGGGCAGGCTGCCCAAAATTCCCTTTCTTTTCCCTGATCAAGCAGGCAGCCATTCAAGTGTCCCCAAAGCCCAGCCACAGGGGTTGGGAAGTGATTAATCCTGCACCAGCTGCCCCCCTACCATCCTTCACGTGTTTTTCCAGATAAAATTAGAAAACACTTCATTCCCCCTTTAATTTGCAGGATATTCACCTGCATTCCCAACACTTCTTACCACGTTCACGTCGGGATAACTGGGCTCCAGAGCCAGGGTGAAATTGAGTTTCATTTCCCAGGCCATGCATTATGTTTTAATTAATTCTGCTCATAGCTATTAGCACAGTGCCAGGCTGAGCCTTGGATGTATGCAGGAAACTCCAAAAAGCCATTTCTGCAGGGGTATTTTCACAGGGAAGCCTCTTCCTGGCTCCTGGGTTTGTGTGGAATTTGGGGGCAGGGGGACTTGCCCAGGGTGGCTCACTGAGAAGCCAAATCCACCAAAGCTGGAGGGAAAGTGTGGGAAGGGCTTTCCCAGCTTTGCATTTGTGCCTTTTGCAGAGGAAATGAGGGCGCAGAAGCTGGGTGACACCTTCAGCCCATAATGGTAACTCCTCATCCAGCTGGATCAGAAATTCCATGTCCATGGGGGTATTTGGGGCTTTTACATGGAAAAAGGAAATTTCATTACCCTGGGAGCTGCTGGAAACTCTTTGGGAGGGAAGGGCAGGTGGATCCAGCCCCTTCTGCACTGGTGATGGAAAGCAGGGAAGGAGCACCAAGAATTCCCTGTATCCTGAGCTGTGGCATCACTGGAATGATCCCAAGGCACTCCAGCAAGAGTTCAAGGTGCCCTAAAAGCCTCTCCTGTGTTTTCTTTTGAGGCAAGTAATTTATCAGCAGCCCAGCTTTCCATCATCTGTGTGAAACCAGTGAAAACATTCCCACAGGGAGAAAGTTCCAGGTTTTTTCTCCAAGGAATTTTGCAGCCAATTCAGGGCAACACACAGAACCTGCACCACAAAAGCTCTGCCTCCCTGTGCCTTCCTTCTTAAACAGGAAAAGCCCTTCATTTTCTAAACATAGTTTCCATTTCATAGTCAGGAAAATAATATTCCAAGGGTCTTCTCTCCTGGATAAAACCATTTCATATCATTCCTGCTGCATCTGGTTTCATTTCAGGAATTTTCTGTCTGGCAAATGTCACAACTGAGACACAGGATGGGAACTAAAATGGGGATAAGAATTTGCAGTATTTTATTCTGACTTCTGGAAAGCTTCGGTAAGGTCCAAATGATCCTTTTGGAGAGGGAATGTGACTTCTGCTGCCAGTGGTTTCCCCCTGAATTCAGCCCAAAGACACAAACACCTGGAAAAACTAACAGCTTTAGAGTCTCTTTTTTTATTGAGCCTTAAATAATTCTGCATTTCTATGCATGGCACAATCTATATTTGAACAAGACAAGTGGGAAAGCACATGAAATCCAGTGATTTGTAACTGAGGACTGAGAAAAACCAGATATTTTATGTGAGGTTTTAGTTTTTTACTGTGAAGGCGGCAGGGGAGGAAATGCAAGTGAATTTATAACATGATCTTCCTTTAAATCCTTCCCAAAGAAGTGAGATATAATCAGGGCTGGGCAAAATTTGGATAAGCAGCTTCCCAGCATGGAAATAGGGTTTTTTTGGTGATAATGTTAGCCAGAAGAAAGTGGCTGTTTACTAGGACCTGGAATTGCTTCTAGGAGGATCTGGTCAGAAAACTTCATCCAAAGCTGCAGCAGCCTGAAGTTCTCCAGCACTTCCACCCCAAACTGCTGGGATAACACATCCAGGGCACAGAGGATTTGGTCATCAGTGATGAGGCTCTCCCTTATTTTCCAGACTCTGCAGCACCAGACCTATGGAGCTTTGTCTGGGGCAGAGAATGCTGAATCCCAGCTTCTTTAAGGCTGGAAAAGTCCTTGGAGATCAATGAGTCCAACCATTCTCAGAACTGCCCCATGTCCCCAAGGGCCACATCCCAGGGCTGTTAAACCCCTCCAGGGGTGGGGATTCCACCGCTGCCCTGGGAAGCTGTGCCAGGGCTGGACAACAAATTCCAGGAAGGAATTTCCCCAAAATCCACCCTGAGGCTCCCCTGGCCCAGCCTGAGGCCGTTCCCTCTCCTCCTGTCCCTGGGCCCTGGAGCACAGCCCGACCCCCCGGCTGTCCCCTCCTGTCAGGAGCTGTGCAGAGCCACAAGGGCCCCCTGAGCCTCCTTTGCTCCAGGCTGAGCCCCTTCCCAGCTCCCTCAGCCTCTCCTGGGGCTCCAGCCCCTTCCTTCAGCTGCTCCAGCCCCTCAGGGTCTGCATTGTCCTGAGGGGCCCAGGACTGACCCCAGGTGGCCACACCAGTGCCCAGCACAGGGGACAATCCCTGCCCTGGTCCTGCTGGCACCCTGCAAAAGACAGTCCTGTGTCAGGAGGTTTCTCTGGTTTCCTAATTCCCCATCTGTTAATTCCCAGGATTAACAATCCCTGGCTGCCTGAGCAGCATGTGCCACTTGTCTCCAGGTGTGCCAGGTCCCCCTGACCCTGGCAAAGCCCAGGGCTGGATTAACACAGGGTGTTAACCCAGGGTGGCCTCATGGAGCAGAGCCAGGCTGCAGCAGCAGCTCGGGGGCTTATGCTGCTTTAGTGTAAATACAGAGCTTTAAACACAGCCACTTTTGATCTCCAATCAGAGGCAGAATAATAAAATAATCCACTAAAGATGGAGCTGGGGAAGATGCAGGCACTAAAAGCATCCTTTGTTGGGAGGCCCAGCTGGCTCTGGACCAGAGAGCTCTGCCTGGAGATGGAGAAAGCAGTTAATTTGTTCTGCTGCTAAAACACAGATTAAAGTACAAGGCTAAAGCACAGTAAATAACATCGTGTTCCTTATCAAAGCCAATTGAATGCTTGTATAAAACAAACAGAAACATTTTATAATTCAAGTGGAAAAGGGAAGGAGGTTGGATTTGCACAGACAGACCCAGGCATGGTTTTTCAAAGGAATTTTCTCTCCAGGAGAGGAGAAGTCCCGACGTGCCTTCATGCAGGACACACTCAGCTGTGGACATAATCCATCACCTCGAGCTCTTTTTTTCCTTCAAGTAATTATTTGGAGTTCCCAGTGTATTAATGGAACAGGAGATCTCATCTCCACAGCCTGCTGAGAGCTCCCATTCCAGCAGCACCAGCTCCCCTGGGCTCTGCCTGCCCCTGCAGGGCTGGGGAGGGACAGGGGTTGGTGTTTGTGGGCACACAGGGCAAGGGACCACAGCCCAGGAACTCATCCCTGGGGACATGGCCACTCCCAGGCTGGGCCAGCAGCTCAGGTGGAGCAGTTTATCCAGCTCAAACAATGGATCTGATAAAGAAACAGCTAAAAGAGCACAGATTGAAACGGGTTATCAGGAAAAAATCCTTCTCTGTGAGGGCGGGCAGGCCCTGGCACAGGGTGCCCAGAGCAGCTGTGGCTGCCCCTGGATCCCTGGCAGTGCCCAAGGCCAGGCTGGATGGGGCTGGGAGCAGCCTGGGACAGTGGAAGGTGTCCCTGAGATGAGCTTGAAGGGCCCTCCAAGCCCAACTATTCCAGAATTCTCTGGTGATGATGTAGGGATGTCACAGAAGCCAGGAGTGATCTGGGGACAAATCCAAGTGTGAACGACAGGGTCTCTCAGCATTTGTGAATCCTCCACATCCCTTTCCAAGGCACTGCTCCCTAAGGAATGCCCCCCCTTCCTCCCAGACTGATGCAGACCCAAAGCCACCACTCTGCTTTTCATTCTAATCACCAGAGACACTCCAGGAGGTACCAAACTGAAAGGATTCTCACCCTATGTATTTCCACAACAATAATTTGCTTTGCTCTATGCAAAACCTGTCATGAATATGTATTCCAGCAGCAGCAGACATAAATCAGAGCTGGGGGTGAACACACAGCATGCAGCTCCTCAATTAGAAATCTTCCTTCCCAGGAGATAAGGCAGGCTTCACAGGAAAACACCAGGAGCCACCTTGTCCCGAGCAGCCAGGTTTCAGGAAAGCCCTGCACATTTCCCAGTGCTAGGATTGCTGTACTTCGCTGCTGGAATTCTTTTTTAATGTGCAGTGTTTGGCAGACCACACAGCCCCAGCCATTCCCAGAGGTCAGCTGGAGCTCCTGCTCAGCAAAAAACCCTCGTTTGAGGGAGTTTGGTGATGCTCTCCTGCCACTTGGGTTAAGAGAGGGATGTACAGAGGGATGCACAGAGGGACCAAGGCCCTGTTCTCCTCCAGACTTTTCCAGGCTGGAGCAGTGCCAGGGAGGCAGATGATTTTTTCATGTCCCTTTTAAATGAAGAGGCAACGTTCATTATTGCAGCCTATTTTATCTGGTGACAGGAATGCTGACCTGGTGCTGGTGCAAGCCACGTTCAGCCAGGGAGGATTTGGCACTGTGGCATGGATTCAACCCACCCCACACACCTGCTGCCGACTGGGCAAACCCTGCCTGAAGGTCCAGCCTGGCTGGTCCAGGCTCACACAGCTCTGGGAATGAAATCTCCTGTCACTGACTCACGTGGCTGTCCCCTGTCACCTGCAGCTCCCTGGCCCTTCCCCTCTCATTTCAGAGCTCCTGCCCAGGCTGTTTCTGAGCAGGGGGCAGGGGAGCCCCAGCAGGGGCTGGGGTGCCTCTGCTGCAGGGAGCTCTGGGGACAGCCACCTTCACCCAGCTGCAGCCCAGGGGGACAGCAGGCCATGCACTAAATCCCTCACAAACCCATCCCAGCAGCCTGCAGAACCTCACAGGCTTCTGACCAGCCCCAGAGCACCAGGAGCACCCAGGCCCAGATCCTGGGAAATGCAAACCTGGGAGGACAGACCCCAGGAAAACCTCAGAAACCACCAGGAGACCTCAGCAGGTGCCAAGCCTGAGCTCAAGCCCTGCTTGTATTCAGATCACAGCTTTGGAAGGGATTCTGCTGTGAGTGACAGCAGTGCCAGGTGTGATTGCTGTCACCAGCATCAACCCCACAGCCCGAGGAAGGCCCAGCTGCACTGGGACTGCTGGTTCCCCTCCCACACTGGCCACCAGCAGCACTCCAAAGCACATTCCCCAAACACAAACTGATGGCACGCTCAGGGAAAACACATCTCCAAATCCTCCACTAAACCCCAGCTGTGAGGGGGCAGAGTCCCACATCCCCCAAAGCCCTTGGGAGCAGAGCAAGGATCATTCACACAGTTCCATTTGCTGGAACATCGATCCCATCACGAGCAGGATGCCAGGAGAACTGCCACAAGGATGAGCCCTGGGGTCAGACAGGACAGCCACATGCCTGCCCCTCATTCTGCTGCCTGGGGAATCACCCAGAGAGGGCAACAGCAGAGCAAAACCAAGAGGCTGTACTGCCAGCTGGGGTCTCTGTACAAATCACCAATGGGATGGGACTGCTGGGGAACATGTCTTGAGCTGTATTTTCCAGCATCACTCTCATTCCATGGCTATGACAATGGGAAGATGCCAGCAGCTCAAGTCCCTGGCAGCAGACCAAGAACTTAATGCCACAACTCACTTTATAAGTTTTTTGACCAATCACACAGAGCTAAAGCATATTGACAGAACTTCAAATGTTTTTGGACCAATCACACAAAGCAAAAGCACATTGACAGTAGTTCTATCCAAGCACTATAAACACAGTACCTTTGGTTAAAACAATGCTTACTTATTTGGAATACAATACCTGCTTGTAAGCCTTAAAACACAGTGCACAGAGCTCCATTATTAAGCTTAGAACTCCCTAATATCTTGCTAGATATACTTTTCTGCAGCTTAGGGAGTTATTCTAGACAAGCATTAATACACAGACCATTGTTCTATTTGTCCTTACTTTCTACTTCTCATATAACTTTTCTGCTGACCAATATCATGGCTACTGCTTAGCTCCAAGCACAGTTCTGCTGTCTCTGGGGCCTGCCTTTCACAGCTTTCCCAAAACCCTCTGATTTTAAGGATTCCCACAATTCCCCCTCTCATTACAACTAAAAAGAAACTTCATAACCTTGCTGTTTATTAACTACCTTGCGATTCCCACAAGGCTGCTGCTGGATGCCCTGGCAGTGATGCTCATTAACATGTTGGGATACTCCCAGGATTTCTGGCACACCTCAAGGCTTTGCATTCCCATGCTTAGGGATACACCATGCTCATCATCACTTCACCACCACTTATTTCATCATCAAACAGCAATAAACATGGTCTCTGTGGTTCCTTAAATTCAGGAATATTCTACTCTGAGGATGTGCCAATAACAACAAAAAGAACAATAATAATATGTATTTAAAAATCCCAACAAAGATCGCAGGGCTCCATTTACCACAGGCACTGCCACATCCCATTTTCTAAGAGAAAACTTCAACCTCCTCTGAAGTAGAATACCAGAGAGAAGCAGGAAAATACCAGACTCAAGGCTGCCCTTTTATGCTTGCAAGAATCATAAATCCAGGTGAGTTGACTCTATTTCATGTTTTAAGATTTCCCTTTGACAAACACCAAGGAGTTGCCACTCTCTGCCTCCAAGGGAATTTGTTACGGATCAATTAAAAAAGCAGGAGAGCAGAAAAATGGGCATTTTCTGGTAACTATAGTTGTTACCTGTTGCCCTGCACGTGTTCATGGGGAAATAATAACATCTGCTTTAAGATATTGTCTTAGGTGGGAAATGGGGGTGTGTATTCTATCACCCTCTGTCAGAGCTGGGCAGTTCTCTGCTGTTCTTGGGGCAGTTTTCTTTATCTCTCCCACAGCCAATCCTCCCTCCAGGAGATCTCTGCTGTCCATGGCCACTGAGTGTCCCTGCAGGGCTGATCAAATTCCAGCATCCCATGGGGAGATGCTCCGCCCAGGGCAGGAGCCAAGCATTCCTACCTGGATACAATCTGAGCCTGGAACACCCCAGCAGCCTTTGCCCTCCTAGTAAAGAACTGTTATTCCTACTCCCATATCTTTGCCTGAGAGTCCCTTAATTTCAGAATTATAATAATTCAGAGGGAGGATGTATACATTTTCCATTTCAAGGGAGGCTCCTGCCTTCCTTAGCACACACCTGTCTGTTCAAACCCAGATATGATGATGTAACTGCCAGGCCAGCTCCAGGACTGAGCCAGAATTTTCCTAGTAAAGAACTGTTATTCCTACTCCCATATCTTTGCCTGAGAGTCGCTTAATTTCAGAATTATAATAATTCAGAGGGAGGATGTATACATTTTCCATTTCAAGGGAGGCTCCTGCCTTCCTTAGCAGACACCTGTCTGTTCAAACCCAGATATGATCATGTACCTGCCAGGCCAGCTCCAGGACTGAGCCAGCAGCTCCCATGCAAGGAGCAGGAAGCACAAGGTGGAACATGGGGAGATGTGTTTGTACACGCTCAGGAGAACATTTGCTGCCTTTATTCAGCAGTGCCTTCCAAAGGAACTGAGACAGAGCAGGGAAGGCAGACAGGGAATGGCAGTCTGGGAATGAGAGCTCTGCAGGCCCTGAACAGGACAGAGCTCCTGCCTGCTTGGAGCCAGAGCCCATTCCTGAACAGGGGAGGCTCCACAAAACATCCTGAGCTGGAAGGAACCCCAAGGATCCTGGATCAGGAATGGTGTGGCCAGCAGGAGCAGGGAGGTCACCCTTCCCCTGCACTGGGCACTGCTGAGGGCACACCTGGAGTGCTGTGCCCAGCTCTGGCCCCTCAGCTTGGGAAGGACATTGGAACACTTGAGCATGTCCAGAGCAGGCAATGAGGCTGAAGAAGGGCTGGGAACACAAGCTGAGAGGAACCACTGAGGGAGCTGGGGGTGCTCAGCCTGGAGAAAAGGAGACTCAGGGGTTACCTTACACTCTCTACAGCTCCTGAAAGGTGCCTGTGCTCAGCTGGGGCTGGGCTCTCTCTCCAGGCAGCACTGACACAACCAGAGCACACAGCCTCAAGCTGCACCAAGGGAAATACAGGTTGGATATTAGGAAAAAGTTTTTTACAGAAAGGGTGATAAAGTTCTGGACTGGCTGCCCGGGGAGGTGGTGCAGTCACCATCCCTGGGTGTGTTTAACAAAGCCTGGATGTGGCACTGGGTGCCAGGGTTGAGTTGAGGGGTTGGGGCTGGGTTGGACTCAATGATCTTGAAGGTCTCTTCCAACCCAGTGATTCTGTGATTCTGTGATCAAGTCCAGCTCCTGGTTCTGCACAGCCCAGCTCAGGAATCAGCACAGGCTGGTGGGGCTTTAGGGAGCCAGACTCTGCAATGCTAAACAAGGGTTTGCTGGCTGTGAGCTGTGGCTCTCCCTTGGTTCAGGAGCACTGCAGAGCAGAGCACCATGGTCAGGCCTGGCTGCAGGGCAGGAGGTCTCCCCCACTGATGGCTCCAGCTCTGGTGACATCTTTGCTGCTCCAGACGTGTTGTGTGTCCCTGCTGAGGCCGTGCAGGTGTGTCTGTGCTGACCCCATCCCTGGGACAGGGACACACCAGCTGCTCCACTGTGCCTCAAGCATCCTCAATGCTCTTTCTTGCTCCTTTTTAAAAGCAGCATTTCAATCACTCTTAGAAGAGAAACATCTTTTCTGAGGTGGGACTCAAAGCTGCTTTCCTTGGCAGTATAAATGTGTCCTGCAGTCACTTTTTTTATCTGAGCTCTGCTGTTGCATCGATTCTGTTCTATCCTGCTGTTCATGTGAAAGAACAAATCCTGGCAATAACAGCAGTGCCACAAAAGCATTTTATAGAATCACAGAATCACCCTGAGCTGGAAGAGCCCCACAAGGACCATCCTGTGAGTCTGCTGGCCCTGCTCAGGACAGAGATTGGAGCTCTGCTCTGTCAGCTGCATCTCCCCAGCTCATCCGGCCAGAGAGCACAGTGGCTCAGCTCTCAGCCCAGCCCAGGCTGCTATGGCCCAGCTGAACTCCCTCAAGTGACCCAGTGGAAGTGCTGATGCCTCAGCCTCGCCGCAGGGCCCCGGTGCCAAACACAGCGCCCGCAGAAGGAAACAGATTCCATCTGCCAGCATCTCTGTGAGACAGCCACAAAGGAAGGGTCAGACGAGGAGCAACAGCAGGAAAAAAAATCAAATAGAAAAATCTGTAGCATCTGTCAGTCCTGCCTTTTAACTGGCTCAGCTGGGCTGACAGGGACTGCAGTGAGGAGAAGTCAGGCCCACTAATCTGATTAACGGGTGATTAAAGGGCAGCCACTGCGAAAGGAAGGGGCTAAAGGGTTAACAAATACCACACTCCTCACTGGAGAAGAGAGAACACTGTCTGCCTTGATGATGAAATGAGTGCAGTTTTGACAGATCTGGGGCTGCTGTGCTTAACCTCTCCTGCAAGGAGATTTTGAGCTGATTTGCTCTGTCAGAAGAAATCCTTCCCACTGCCAAGCACTTCCCTCCAGCTGAGGATTTAGCTGGCAGCAGGGAGCACAAAAAACTTGGAAATCACTTGCTGTAAACTTGTGTGCATGTTCTTTGTTCTCTGGCCTTGCAGGAGCTGTCCTGTAACACACCAGAGCTGTGAAGTGAGGTCACCCAGGCAGAGAGGAACAAGGCCTGAGATCCATCCCTTCATCCTGAGCTCCCATCCTTCCTCAGCCATCCCCAGAGCTGGATCACCCTCAGGCCTTTATCCAAACTCCCAAAGCAGGACAGAGACTTCAGCAGGATGAATCACTCTGTGTGCAAATTTCTTCTCCTTATAAAGCACACGGATTGTCCAGGATTTTCCATGAGAACTGGGGGAGACCCTTCAATAAGAAGCCCAGAGCATGCCATGGCCACAATCAGCACAACCAACACTGCTGTGTGCTCAGCAAAATGAGGGGGGAACGGGGCTGGAAGAGACAGAGCAGAGGCAAAATCCAAGAGTTCTCTCTGCCTTCAGCCAGATCCAAGCCTGGGGTTTTGAGAGGGAAGTGGAGCTGGATGTAGCCAAGAGCTGGTGCCTGGTGAAGAGGAGGGACATACAGTTCTGCCATCCCAGAGCTCACTCCAGCCTTGGCCAGAGATGGGGGTGACAATCAACCTTCTGCAAATCTGATAGCCTTCAGTGGGCTTTTCATCCTGTAACTAACCCAGAAACTTGCTGAACAAATGAATTTTTAGCAGCAGCCAAGTATCCACACAGAGTAAAGCAGCATCTTTGGTGTTTCCAAACCTCTCTGTGCTTCCAGCACAGGCCCCAGGGAAAAGTCTCCTGGCTTGCCCTGTCACTTTTGATTTAGAGCCTTCTCACATCCTCCTCCTCCCTCCAGGCCCAGACTCTCTGCTGAGCACTCCCCCACCAATGAAGGAGCCCTTTGGTGCCCTCCATCCCCTCCCCTGAACCATTTCCAACTCAGAATCCCTTGTGAGCTGCAGTCCTGGAGCAGGCAGGGTGTGGGCAGCCAGAGCAATTTATTGTCAGCTCCTTTCCTGATAAACCCCCGTGGTTCTGCTGCCACTGGCTCAGAGGTGCTGTTTGCAGGAGGACAGAGTTTCACAAGGCACAGGAGGGACACAGGCAGGGAAATCTGTGGGCTTGCAGGACCCAGCATCAAACGTGGCTCAACCATCAGAAAACTTCCACTGAGGGACCAACCACGTCTGGAGCAATCCTGACAGAGAAAGCTGCTCAGCTCGAGAGCCACAGCCCTTCCAGGTGATTACAGGAGCGTTTGTGCAATGGCTGTTCATGCCTTGCAGCTGCCAGGATCAGACACTCTTCAGTGCTCTATTTGACTTGCAGGAGATAAATGCTTTCCCTGACAATCGAGCTGCTTCCTCAGAAGACAGCTTTAACACAGCTTTCCTTTCTCCTTTCCTGAGATGCTTTCCAGTAATGAAAGCAGCCAGCCCCAGCGCCCCAGGACTTGCTCTTAACTGGAATGGAAATGTGGGAACCCAGGAAAAGAAATCTGATTTGCACTTCCTGAAGATGTGCTGAGAAAAGCTCAGCAGGAGCAACATCATCCCCTGAGATCTCCAGCCCTGGGTCACGTTTCCTTGTACCTATAAAGAATATTGCTCTTCTCCTTCCATAAACCCCTGGATTTACACCAGCAGGGTGGGAACTATCTGAGCATAACCTCCAGCAGATATAACTCCTCATTTATCTACAGCTCAGATAATGGACCTGGGGGCGTAGATCAGCTTGGGGAGCAGGCACTGTGCACTACCTTAAATGTTGCTATAAAATAAGGAGGTTTATGAATTCCTGTTGTTTAGTTAATCATCGATTTATTTCAGAGCCCTGCACACTGCAAGGCAGCTCAACTTGAGGGGAAAAAGGAAAAGAGATACAATTTTATGGGAAGATAAAAAAAGAGGTTTATTATATATAACCATTAGAGTTCCTCCTTCAGATGTTTCAATGTCTAATGAAATTTAAAGCTCTGTCTGTGTTTTCCTCCCTCCTCTACAGTGATGATTGCCTTTAGATATACACCCCAGTTACAGTAACATAACCAGAAATGATGGCATGCCATAGGTATTTTATTATGCATTCAGTTTTTTAGGGCTCAGATTCTATCTGCACCACAGAAACCTGGTCAGTAAAACTGCCAGAACTTCTGCAAAGACAGCAAAACTGACAATTCCCCATTTCATATCACATTTTCAAACATATCTCCTTCTTAAATGTTACAGGTCTTCTAAATTTGATGCCAATAAACACATTTTCTCCTTTAAATGTGTCCCAGAAAGCCAAGCAAATCCATTAAACACAGCAAGTGCTACCCCTGGAGCAAATGAAACCAGGCAGCCCAGGCTCACACTCCCCTGGCTGCTCATTTTTGGGAAGATACTTCTCAATTTTATTGGACATAAAAGTGTGGGAACAGGGGAAGAGGATTCAATGTCTACGTGTCTCTCCCAAAAAATGAAAATACAGCTGCTGTAAATGTTTTTAAAATTTAAATGTAACAGAGATTTTAGAAGGAAGAGGCACTTTGAAGCAGGACATAGGGCCAAGCTCCTTGGCTTGGGGTGCAAATTTCCACCAGAGGGTTTTGGAGGCAGGGATGACACAAATCCCACCCCTCCTACCCCTTCTGTCAGAAGGATCCTCACCTCCCCCAGGGTCCCAGCTGGGGACACAGCCCCTGGCACCTCCTGAGGAGCCCCTGGCTCCTCAAACCAAGCACCCAGCAGAGCAGCAGAACCTGCTCCAGACCCTCCAAAATAACTGACTCCAAAGCTGTCACAGCCCCTCACCTTACCTGGGGACACCAAAACCCTTCCAGGGGCTGTCCTTCCACTGGGCACCCATCCAGACTGCATGCAGCTTCAACTGCTGCATCTGAGCTTGTACAGCAGGAAAAAAATGTATTTGCTGGCTGTTCCACCTGTGATAGATGAGCAATGCCATGGGTGACTCTCACAATTAAAAGGCAAATATCCTGTATGTACGTTAGGAGAAGTTTTATAGATTTATAGCTGTGTTTTACCCCCCTTGTGCTGTTATCAGGGGTGCCCTGGTTTGGGACATTTGGGAGGGTCACTCGTTCCCATGGCAGCACCTGAGCTCCAGTCAAGGTGTCAGGCAGTGATCTCAGCACTGGGCAGGGAAGGAGGAGTGGATGGACAGAACTTTGGGAGGGCCAAAGGGTTAAAAGGGGAAACCTCCATGGTGTGGGTGAGCACATGGTGGGAAAATCCTCTACTTCTTGTGCCATGTTCATTTTCTCTATTCAGTCTTCTGTTGTTATTTTTGATAAGGTTTAATAAAACTTTAAAATCCTTGGAAGTGAGCATTGTTTTTCTCACACACCTGAGGTAACCACCCTGCTCCTGCTGCTGAATGCTCTCCTTGGATCATCCCAGTGCTCATCCCTGAACAACTGTTTGCTCCTGTAATTTAATCTAAATAGACAACAGAACTCTTGTAAAAATGAGACAAAAGACACGGCAAGACACACTTCTGTGCCTGACAAAAGCAGCAAATGATGGGAGTGAACAGTTCTGAAGGGCTTTTAAAATGGTTCACTTGGCTGATTTTGGGCTGTCAGCAAAAATTACCAGTGAGGTGCCCTGCTGGAAAGGGTCTGGTGCTGCTCCTGCTGCTCCTGCCATGCACACAGACTGAGCCACAGGGCCTGGGTCTGCTCTCTGAACCTTTTGGAAGCTTTTGCCCCATGGCCTCAGAAGCAGGTGGAGATGCAGCCCAGGACATGAACCCTTGGCCAGGAGGTGCAGCCCAGGGGCTCAGGGAGGAGCTGGGAGAGCCTTTACAAAGCCATGCGTGATAGATGAGTAAAGCAAAGATTGACTCTCACAATTAACAAATACCATGTCTATAGGTTAAGGAAAGTTTTAGATTTGTAGTTATGTTTTGCCTCCTTGCATGGTTATCAAGGGACAGCTGGAGTTGGGACATCTGGGAGGGCTGGCCTGTCACTGTGGTGACATCTGACCTCCAATCAGGATTTGAGGCAGAAATCTCCACCACTGGACAGCAGAGAAGGGGTTGATGGACAGAACTTTAGGAGGGGTTAAAGGGTTAAAAGGGGAAAAACCTCCATTGTGAGCGGGCTGAGCACATGGCAGGGAAATATTTTGCTCCCAGTGTTGTAGCCTTTTTTCTTTATTGGTCTTCTGTTGTATTTTTGATAAGGTTTAATAAACCTTCCTAAACTATGAAAAGTGAGGAGCTATTTCTCACACATGGAAAAGTGATCCCCTGCTCTGATGGGATTTGGCTGTGGCTGAAGGAGCCTGGCTGGCACAGGGGCTTTGTCAGGGGCAGGAGCTGCTGGGAACATCAGGAAACTGCATTTTTTTCTAGCTCTGCTTTTTTCAAGTGTGGAACGAAGACATCTGTGCTGGCCATTAAAGCAGGAACATCTCCTGTGACTCCCACCTCTGAGCACCCTCTGGAACAAGCACAGACAAGGAGAAAACCATTTCTGCCAAAATCTGAGTTCACCAGGCTGGTGAGAGGCTACAGGATCTGGAACTGGCTGAGCACAAACCAAAGCCACAGGAATGCTGGGTTTCAATGTTCACAGCCAAAGACCAGGTTCCTAATCCTGGAATAATCCAGCAAGGAACATGAGCTTGTTGCAGACCCACAGAGCCTCAAAATGGGCAAAGCCAAAATGCTAAATAGAAACCAGATGTAATTCTGTACATTTAGCTGGATTTAAACGCAAAATCTCAGGAAGGAGAGGAGGAGCATTGAACTTCCAGATGCAAACTTTGTGTTTGTTTGCAGCTCTACAGCTGCAGAGTTAACCAAATCCAACCTGATGGGGGGTGACAGCTGAGCCCCAGGTGTGGGTTTGGGTTCACTCTCTGGAGCTCACACTGACTGGAGGGGACTGGAGAGAGGAAAATGTGTCCTGACAGCACAGATTTCACAGAGGGATGGTTCAGCCCCGGGATTTGCATCAATTCCCTCTGTCCAGAGCTCCAGGAACAAAATTGGCAGGCACAGGAGGGACTCAGAGCAGCTGGGGTTCACACTGGGAACCCTCCTGTGGCACCTGAAAGGTGAAAATCAACAGTTTGGTGGGGATCAACATCTGAGGATAGAAAAGACCAGAGAGCAAGACGTTTCTTCATCATTTACAATGTCTTTGCCAGCTTTTCTTAAACATTGAAAGGCTCCAGCACTTTTCCCCAGTCCTGGCTCATCAGTTAATATCCAGTATTTCCTTTGGGAAGGAAACAATCAGCACGAATGATGCCAAAGGTGCAATCAGATAAAGGAGATGCTGGATGAGCTCAGCCCCGAGCCTGCTCATTGCCAAAGCTCCTCCTGCAGACAGGAGCCCCTCCCTGGCCTGGGACATGTGCAGGACAGGGCTGTGCCAAGGGCTGGCCACAGACCTGAGGAATTTCCAAGCTGAGGAATTGCCAGGAGCACCCCCAGTGCCCCTGGCAGAGGCACCCAGGGAGCAGGGAAGGGACACAGCCCAAGATCCCCTTCTGAGCACCTGTCCCACCTCCAGGGCAGACCCTGGGCGTCACCCTGTGCCTTGGAAAAGCAGAGCTGCAGACTCAGAACTCTCATTTTCCATCTTAAATTCAATATATTTAGTCCAAATGTGAATTTATGCCTAATTCTCTCTCTCAGTTTAATTCTGCTGCTTTGACAGAATGAAACACCTTCTAGAAAAATAAACTGGGGTTCTCTGTGCCTGAGGCAGATCCAGGCAGTTCTGTCCTCCCTGGGATTACACAGGAATTCTTCATTATCAGCTGCATCATTTCCAGTGGGTTCTGCAGTACTGGGAGATTCTGAGGCTCTTTGCAGGCTGAGCTTCAAGGCACAGATCTGATATTAAGGAAGTGCAGTCAGCGCAAAAAACTGTATTTCTTAATAAAGGAAAAACTCAAAAAAAAAAAAGGTGATCCTGCCCTGATTGATGTAACTTCATTTGCATATGCCCACTAGCAGCACTTTGGTTAATTAACACATATTTTGTGTCTGTGGATGAATATGAAATAATGGGTTTGGTACTGAGGCTTTGGGTGTAAATTCAAGCACTGAACAGATTCACTTCCCTCCTTCTGTATTTTCTGTGTAAATAAGACATAATAACTCCTGAGAAGGTGGCGACACATGACAAAAGCCAAGAAGAATGTACTTGTATTTTAGAGCCAGATGAGTTAATTAGCTCATCAAATGGAAGCTGTTTGGAGGGGCAGGGATGAGGAACAACACCTTCTTCCAGGGGAAAATTTAATTCTGGAAATATTAACCCCTATGGCTCAAGCTCAGAGGCCTCAGTCCAGAACTGCACTTAAGCAGGTGGAACAGCACCACCAAAATGAAAAGGGCTGGAAGGTGGCTGGAAGTTAAGTGCTCTGCTGGATCCCAGCCTGGGCAGTCAGAGCTGGAATTTCATTTCATTTTCTCATCTGCTTCCTGCACCAGCAGCTTCTAACAGAGGTAGGAAATGCTGCTCCAATCCTCGAGCAGAAAAATCCCAAGAGATCCATGGCATCAGTGCCTCAGTGGCAGAGCTTTCAGCCAAATCCAGGGAAGGCTGAATCAGCACTGAATCCTTCTGGAAGGTGAGGCAGGAGGGGGCTGGAGGTGAGCTCCAGCACGAGGAGGTTGTTGGGAGGTCGAGCAGCAGCATCTTCCCTGCTGAGGGACTCCCGAGGAAAGGCTGGCACCAGGAGAGGGATAAAAGATGCTGAACACCTCTCAGGCCTTAGGCAGAGGTGCATCAGAGCCATCAAATCATCTCTGAGCCAAGAGCCTGGCTGTGAATAATAAATCACCTCAGAGAAGGCAGACAGTTCCCTTCTGGGAGGGAATTCCCTTCCCAGGAGCTCCAACTGGGAATGCTGCTCAGAAGGAGCCCCCAGAGCTCCTGGGGACCACAAGGACACTGCAGGCAGGGATAAATGCACAGGGACATGTGTTGTGTTTGTGGGGTTCCCAGACGAAGGCAGGAATGATGAGTCTGACTCCATGTTCTCAGAAGGCTAATTTATTATTTTATGATACTATATTATATTAAAGAATACTAAACTACACTATACTAAAGAATGCAGAAAGGATACTTACAGAAGGCTAAAGAGATAATAATGAAACTTGTGACTCCTCCAGAGTCCTGACACAGCTTGGCCCTGATTGGGCAGTAAGTCAAAACAATTCATACCAGAATCTAATGAAACAATCACCTGTGGGTAAACAATCTCCAAACACATTCCAAAGCAGCAAAACACAAGAGAAGCAAATCAGATAATTATCATTTTCCTTTTTCTCTGAGGGCTTCTCAGCTTCCCAGGAGAAAAATCCTGGGCAAGGGGATTTTTCAGAGAATACGGATGTGACAGACATGGAAATGCTGTCCAGCTGTTCCCACTGTTACCCCAGGGGTGCTCAGGACAAGGCTCAGTGCTGTCAAAGAGGGACACACGCTCAGTGCCAGGCTCCTCCTGCTCATAGAAGGAAAGGGGAGATTTTCCAGGATGGCTGGAGGAGAGAAATGATCAGTTCCTACTGAATTTGGCTGGGAATTTTCTCCTCCCTGTTGCACTGAAGCAGTCCCACAGGTCTGCCAGTACTGGGAAAGCTGTGGGAGAAGGAAGCCAGTGAGTCTGAGAGGACCAAAGAGCTGCTGGGGTCCTGGAAGAGCTCAAGGATGCCAACACCTTTCCTACACCCAGGAGGGGCTGCAATTCCTACCCCAACCGAGTTTCAGACTCACCAAATCCACCTGAGCAGGCACAGCAAGCACAGGCAGCCCCAGGGTTTGTGTGGGTCAGAGGGAGCCACGGGCTGGACAGGGCATGAGCCCCCAGGGATCCTCCAGAGCCTTTCCCAAAGCCCTGGAGCCAGGCAGGATCCTGCAGCCAGAGCTGCACAAGTGGGGCTGGAGACAGACAGGGCAGGGTGGGAAGCAGAAAAACAGAAACTTCACAGACACTGCAAGATTTGATCTGCAGCCTTGGGACAAGCTTGGATTGATGTAAAAATACAATACAGACATTAGGCAGAAAAATAATAAACTTGTGTTTCTATAGTTGTAAGTAAGAATATGATAATGATGCCTTAGGTTTTATCTTTTATATTTTTCACATTCTGTGCTGCTTTAGTGTGTGGGTCTGGGCTTCACATCAGGGGATGGTGAGCTCTCTGCACAGATCAGGGAGACAAAACAATTCCTTCTCTAGCTGGGGACCAAGGACAATGATCCAAATCTCAGCCCCAAGAACATAAACAATGTGGGCTGAAGAGAGAAAAACAAGAAGGATGGGACTGCATGGGCTGGAGCTGTAATTGGATAATTAGCTCCAATATGCAAATGGACCAGAACTTATAAAAGTTCTGAGAGACCCTGTGGGCTGTCACGCATTTTGTGACCATTTTGGATTCACCTGGGGTGCAGCCCTGGCTGGGCTCTTGTGCTGCCCATGGTGGATCTGTTGAGGTCTCCTAATAAATCCCTACTTTATTCTTTAGCTCTGCCTAGTCTCTGCTCTAGGTCAGCTTCCACAAGGCATCACCTTAAGTGAGAAACTGCATTGATGAGACGGTGCAGGGTTTATAGTGCAGGGGTGTGGCTGTGAGGAGTAGCTGGGAGTTCAGAGGTTATAACAGAAGCATCTGTGTGCATGTGGGAGAGAAACCTATTGGACAAAAGAATCCACAGTGCAGCAGAAGTAAAGGTGATAGATTAGAAAAGCAAAATAAACCCTATTGGGTTAGAAAGTTCTGTATTGACTTGTGACAAAGAACTTGTGACTACTCTGAGCTATGGCTGAGTGCTTGCTCCTCTAAATCTCACAGCCTCTGAGACTGAAGTTTGTCTGAACAATAAATTGTTCCTAGCCCAAAATAGTCCCACCCTTACTTTCTAGCAAGCAAGTGACAATGACAGGGCCCAGCCCCACCACAGGTGAAGGAGCAGGGACTGCCACAAACACAGGGATTTTGTGGGGCTGGGAAGGGCAGCACCCATCCAGCCTGGCCCTGCCACCAAACACGGGGCTCTCCAGGGATCCCCAAAGCAAGGTCTGGGGTATCCAAGGGATGTGGCTGTCCAAGGGGCGTCCAGGAGGAGATGCTGGGTGCTGCAGGCACATGAGATGGGGGAGGAAGAGGCAGAAAGGTCTCCCTGAACCTGGGAGTGCAGTGGCCTCCTCCAGGGCTGGGACAAGGCTGGGTCACAAACGCTGTCATTGTCACTGCCATTTCCTGCTGACTCTGCAGGGCTGGCTGGAGGTGGGCAGGGATGTGCTGTCAGTCCCTGCCATCCCATCAGGCTGTCAGCTGCCTTCCAGCTGCATTCCCTGGCCAGGAGGAGCTCAGATGAGAAGGAAATGCAGCTTAACCAGCTCTGAGAGCCTCAAAACAGGGGTTGTTTGTAAAAAGCAACAGGTTTGACCTCAAAGTCCTTGAGAGAGGACAACAGCAAAGCCTCACAGAGACTCCAAACACACTAAAAGCTGCTTGGGAATTTTTAACTCTGAGGTTTTGGGTTGAAAATCACAGGAGTGCAACAGCATTGATTACATCTTACCAGGAATAATCCTTGAGCTTAGGGGAAATCTCTAGTCAATGAAGAGAGAGTCTTATCCCTGGAAAAAGGCAACACTCAGTGAGACAGGGCTGCTCCTGCCCTGCCTGAGCCACCAGACTCCAGAAGAGGGAAAAAATAAACTTGGTGGCTCTGGCTGAGGTGGGAAGGGATCTGTGTGTCCCACAGCCCCAGCAGGTGCATCATAAGTGAGTCTGCTCCTAAGAAAGGACAGACACAAAGAAAAAAAATCCCCTTGCTTTGCAGTCATGACAGGCAGGGAACTTTCCAAAGGCTTTAGGAAAATAATGGGATGGAAAAACTCCTCATTCCTCACCTCAGTTCAAGATGAGCCTCATTTCTTGGTGTCACATTTTCCTTGGCATTTCCCAGGAGTGTTTTTTTGTCAGAAGACAAAGTTCAGTTTTGCTGGGAGTTGGATTTTAGGGAGAGACAAGGCTGGTTTTCCTGGTTTATGGGGTAATTTATATCCCAGACACTGCAGCACACGCACAGAGCAAACGTGCTGATGCTCACCTTGCCCAGGGAAGAGGGAGGGCACATTTCAGTGCTTGTTCCAGGCACCCAGGAGTACTTTGGAGGACAGTTGTCCTCCAGGGAGAGCTGCTATAAAACAGCTTCCAGAGGGCCTAACTTTGCTGCAGCTCAGCAATTCCTGACCAAATTGCAGCCTCCAGGCACTGGGGGAGCAGGGCTGCTCAGCTCATCATCATCCCCACTGTAATGAGATCTCAGGGCTGGCAGTGTGGCCATGGCCCAGGCAATGGGACAGGCAGGGCTGGCCCAGGGGGCCAAGAAACAAGGGGAGCAGTGTGCCTTGCAGGATGCTGGCAAGATGGAATTCAAATTATTTATTTCCCTGCTGGCACCCCCCATGGCAGCTCCTGCTGCAGGGAAATCCCTGAATCCTCCCCACAGCAGCAAAGAGTGGCTGGGGACAAGTCCTGCATGGGGCAGCACTGAGGGATCCCTGGGGATGCAGCTGAAGGGTTCCTGAGCACCCCAGGGAACAAGGGACACAGCCTCAAGCTGCACCAGGGGAGGCCCAGCCTGGACACCAGGAGGAATTGCTCACTTGCCAGGGCTGTCAGGCCCTGGAACTGCCCAGGGGGTTTGGAGTCCCTATCCCTGGAGGTGTCCCAGGGACATGTGGCACTCGGTAGAAGGGGGAAAATGCAGACTCAGGTGCCTCCTTTGCCACTGAACCACAGAGGATGGAGAGCTGGAAGCCCAGGAGAAGTTCAAGTGATAGAAGTCATGCCCAAGAAAAAGAGTGTGGGGTGGAAAACCAAAACCCAGCTGTCCTGGGGACACTGGAGGTGTCTTTGGTGTCCCCAGCTGGGCTGGGAGCACCTGTCCAAGGAGTCCCTGGAGCAGCCTCAGTGGACAGAGGCAGTGAGAGCCAAATCCTACAGCAGGGGAAGTTCAGACCTCACCAAAATGCTCCAGAAAGAACAACCTGGGAGAGTGCTGCTGAGGAGGAGCAGTCAGAGCACAGCTGAGCACAGCAGGAGCTCCTCAGGGTTTCTGAAACCCACTGCTGAAGGGCACAAAGAAAGCAAACTCTGCCAGATCCATGAACCTGCCCAGCCCCTCGTCCTGGCTCCACAGCCCAACAGCCCCAGGGCTGCTGTTCCTGCTCTCCACATCTGGATTTCACCATCCAGGCCCCTGGGAAGGCTCTGACCTGGCCCAGTGTTAAACCAACCCCTGACAAATCCCAACCACTGCCTGCCACAGGCTCCAGTCCCAAGAAAATCAGTAAAAAGCTGACACCTGCCAGAGTTTCAAGTGACAACAAGGCATGGCTGAGTCCTGAAATGGATTTCTTCACCCACCAGTGACTCTCACACAGTTACTGCATGGGCAGAGCCATCACTTTTCCCAGCAGAGATGATCAGAGTCTTCCCAGCATAAAAATCAACTTGTCAGGGACAACAGGAGAATCAGCTGGGCTGAAAATCAGTCCTTCCTCCCTGCTCCAGCTGTCCCATCTGCCAGCAGATAGCAAGGATGACAAACCCTTTGCTCTCAGGAGAGAAGTGAGCCAGGAGCCTCCTGCCACCTCCTCCCCAGGAGGGTCAGCCACAACCCCAGCACCTCCTGCTCAAAACAATCCAAACACAGCTCCAGCTCCATGCAGGAGGTTGGGATGAAAAGCATTTTATCACTTTAGAGCATGAGAGCAGAGCTCCAGCTAAAGCACCCTCGAGCACCCCTGTAAATCCTGAGCTGACAGCTCAAATGCCAAAGCTCAGAGCTGAGCTCACACTTGTGCTGATTCCTGCTCTTCAGATAAATGCAGGCAGTGATTGGATATTGTTCAGGGGTGGAAATATTTCTTCCCACCACACCATAATCACTCTGAAGAGCAAAATCTCCTCTACCAGGGGTGCAGGTACAAATAAACAGATGGAGGTTGTGTATTCCTGTATATATAAGTATTTCTAAGAGCGTTTCCAAGGTCAGTCCTACCCTAGTCTTATTTCCCTCTGAATTAACTTGATTTTTATTTGGAAACATCCTTAAGCCCTAATTTCTAACTGGATTTTAGTGTGTGACAGACAAAGTACTTATAAAATACTGGTCTTGAGTTTATATTGCTGGCAAGTTTGTGTTGTGGTTTTATTTTTGTTTGATTGTTTCAACCTCTCTTAATGTTTTTTTGGTTCTTTTTTTAATATTTGCTGAACTGCAGGAGTCCCCAAGGTCCTGCAAGGCATCAGCAGGTCGGGAGTAGCTGCTCCATGCTCCTTGTGCCTGGAGATGGAAGAGGGAGAGCTGATCCAGCCCCACACAGCCCCGTCCCACAGAGCAGTGCCAGATGCAGCTCCCATGGCTGATAAAGACAATTTCTCCAGGTTTTAGTGGTTTCCTTGTTGCTTTTTCCACACCTTGCTCTAACTCCACCATTTCTTTCCCTGGTAGGTGAGCCCAGAGTTTCATTCCCTGCAGGAGGAGTGCAGCTCTGGGGTCCCAGCACAGGAAGGACATGGAGCCAGGCTGGCAGAGCTGGGGGAGCTCACCTGGAGAGGAGAAGCTCCAGGGAGAGCTCAGAGCCCCTTGCAGGGCCTGAAGGGGCTCCAGGAGAGCTGGAGAGGGACTGGGGACAAGGCATGGAGGGACAGGACACAGGGAATGGCTCCCACTGCCAGAGGGCAGGGCTGGATGGGATATTGGGAATTAGGAATTGTTCCCTGGCAGGGTGGGCAGGCCCTGGCACAGGGTGCCCAGAGCAGCTGGGGCTGCCCCTGGATCCCTGGCAGTGCCCAAGGCCAGGCTGGACAGGGCTGGGAGCAGCCTGGGACAGTGAGAGGTGACCCTGCCATGGCAGGGGTGGGATGAGATGGTTTTTAACATCCCTCCCAACCCAACCATTCCATGATTCCATGATTCCCATACCACGGGAATGTCACTCCATGTGCACATAAATCCTCTGGCTTGGCAGCACCAGTGATCTGCCTTGCTGGCTTTAGAGGACAAATCTGTGGGGAAAAAGTCTGGGATATTAAGAGAAGATGCCATGCTTTTCTTGTGGAAATACTTTTAAGGCTCCAGGCTGACCCTCAGCCAATTTACCAGCAGCAGTAAAAGCAGCTCAAGTTAGTGTTAAACCTCAAAGGGATCCCTGAATTGTGCTTGACTTAATGAATCCAATAATCGATTCCTACAGCACAAATAAGGTGTGGGATGGATCAGCTAATAAGCATTCTCAGTTAATTGCTTTCTTCAAGTGACAATTTGTACAAATGATACCATCAAAGTAGTAATAATATCCCTATTGATTAAATTAATCTCGAAAAGACAACTCAAATAACTTTAATTAGCAATGCATGACACAAGCACAAAATTCTCTGAAAACAACCTTGCAGCCCATCCCAGACTTTGAAAGCATGGCAGCAGCCATGGCACAGACTTTGGCATCTTCATTCCAGCAGATCCACACAATTTTATGGAGCATCTTTAGGGAATGTCTGTGACTAACCATGAAAAGCCATTAAGCCTCCCTGCAGAGCACAAGAGCACAGGCAGCCTCCCCACTTAGTCACACTCACTGAAACCCAGGGCCACAAACAGCTCCAAAAGAAATGAAAACTTTCCAGCAGGAGGAGCAGGGATGGGGAATGAAGGCTCTGTGCCAAAATTCCCACTTGGAGCTGCCAGGGACCCACAGCAGCAGCACTTTCAAACCATGAGAGCTGGGCACCAGGTTGATGAAATCAGAGCACAAACTCCTCCAGAACAGGAAAGGGTTAAAGAGCTGGCCCAAAGCTTGTTCAGAGAGAGCAGGAGCTGAGCTGGGTCAGAAGGGGACAGCACCCAGGGCTCCCCAGGATGAGGGAATGGGAATTTTGGAATGCCAGAGTGGCACACAGGAGCCCAGGGCCACCCTGGGAATGGCTCTAACAGAGCTGGGTTTGGGCTTTTAGGGGGGTTTAAGAGGCTCCTGCAGGACTTTTCTCATTTTGCTCTCTGAACTCAGCTGCTGAAAGAACACAAGTCCCAGATATTTCCCCACAACAGGCATAGTACAGTTCATTTTACAGCACTCACAGAATCATGAAATTCTTTAGGGTGGAAAGTTTCTCTGAGATCTTTGAGCTCAACTGTGCCCCCAGATCTGCCAAGGCCACCAGTGCCACCATCACCATGTCCCCCAGTGCCACATCCCCACTTTAAACCCCTCAGGGATGGGACTCCCCCACTCTGAAGCACATTAATAAATCAGGATTCTTGTACACAACTTTGGCCCTTCCAGGTTAGTCCAGCCCAACCTTCTCAATTCTTTATTTCCATTTGTTATTCAGATTCCTCAATTCAATTTCCCATAACAGGTTTGCCTGTGCTTTGCCTGAAACACTTCAAATTTTCCATGTCCTTCTTGTAGCCTCAATGGATTTATTACTTTGTTTTTGTTCTTTGGACAGTTCTGGCTTTAGACTTTTCAGACATTTTGGTGCCAAAACTGCTGCCAGGATTTGAGGTGAGGCTGCAGCAGTGCAGAGCAGAGAGGGACAATCATATCCATAAAATATTTAAAAGTGCCCCAGGATTCTCAGAATGATGATGGAATTTGCACCATCATCAAAAAGAAACACTTTCTGGATTTATTTTCATCCAGGAATCACTGAAACAACCAAGGAACCCCCAAGTTACCTTTGGGACTCCAGACAGCCACTTATCAGGCAAAACAGCAAAACACCCACAAAGAGATTTTTGGAGCTCAAGAGTCTTTAAAATTCTACTTTCTGCACAGGCTTACAAGGCAGATTTCTAAGTATTTTGGCTCTCAAAACCATCAATAATTAAAAAACCTTGACCAGAACACACAGCATGAGTGTGAAAATGTGTGGCTTGGAAACTCAAGCTTGGGAAAGTCACTTGGGGAAGAGAAGGGTGTTTCTTCCCCCACAAAGATGTTTATTGGCCTTTCTAAAAAATTCAGCACATGAACAAGAAGAGGACAAATGCTCACCACTTTCTCTGAGACATCCGTCCAATTTTTCCAGTTAAGAAGCCAATCTTCAATGAAATCCCCCCAAACCAGGCAAATTAGCTGAAATTACTGTGAGAAGAGCATCTCCACAATGAGACCAAAAATCCCAAATCCAAACAAACTAAGAGAGGCACGAGAGGAGCTGGGTTTGGAGAGGGATCTCTGCAGCCCCATTGCAGGATGAGCAGTAATTACTTCACAAGGAGAGGAGCTCTGTGCCACACTGAAAGCCTTTAATTTCCACTCCCTTGTTTAAGTGAGATTATTGCTCCCCATAGCCAAAACCAACAGATTTCCTAAGTTTCCTGTGCCTTGCCAGCAAAGCAAATATCCTCTGGTGAATCTCTGAGCTGAACAATGATTTTTCATTTTTACAACAGCACAATCAATGCAATTTTCCAGTTAGAAGTCTCCTGCCTCCCCCTATCAGCTCATTAATGCACAAGTGTACTCCAAACCATGCTTGGAAGAATCTCCACAGACTCTGCCATCCCAGGTTACTCTGAACATGGAATTCATCACTTATGAATCACTTCAGTGTGTGTAAACACTTGAATCACTAAGCCAGATCTAATACTGTACACAGTAATCAAGGGATGTTGTCAAGGGGGAGGCACTGAGGCAGCTCTGAAATCCTGCCTTGTAGAGTTTTACTGTTCAAAGCTGCTTTTGTGCTTGTGAACACGTTTTACTTGCAGATGCTGAATGCCTGGAGAATATTTGCAGGCTTTGTGTCTTCTTGAGACACTCACAGGAGCCCCAGCACCCCCAAACACTGTTCACCCAACTGTGTTTTTCCTGCTATTAAAGATCCTTGTAACTTCCAGCAACACTGACAACACAGCCAGGTTCAAGCTGGAAATGCCATTTCATTCCAGCAGCTTTTTGCATCAGGTCACACAGATTGGAATCCAAGGAAAAAAATTAAACTCATCCCCAAAACCGAGTCATTTTTCTCCCGTAAAGTGAAATTAAAATGCTGTGAATGCCAGCACCTCCCAGCTCCCCTGAAGGATCCCAGTAACTGTTCAACTCAGTGACACCTCTGGGCTCCTGAGAACACTGTGGGGTGACATTTTGCTGCCCAGTGGCACCAACCTTGATGCCCAGCTCGATGTTCTCCCCTCCGTACACGTCCATGCCGGGGTCCAGCAGCCCGATCTCCCCGAAGAACTTCCTGTTGACCACGAAGGAGCAGCCGATCATGGCCGGGGTCCTGCACGGAGAGAAGCACAGGGGTGACATTTAGGGACACTGCCCCCTCCCTGCTGCCCCACGGGCTCATTGCTGCTCAGCTGCCAGGCTCAGCTGCCTCCCACCTCCGCTCACCCCAAAGACTTCACGGCTATGTGCCTTTGAGGACATTGTTTTACCACTGCAATAAATGGTCAAAAATCCAAGCTCACTTCAGGCTGTACAGAATGGAGGAAGGTTTTCCTGGAGTTTTTATGGAGGAGCTCTCACACCTTGCTTTACTGGAAACACCTCAGGATGTCTGTGGGCAAGGGCACAGCTCTGCCATAAATGAAGGAAATACAATAATGGCCTTTCCCTTTGTCTTAGGTGGGAATGGCTCAGCTGCTATTCTGACTCTGCCAGTGGTTTTATTTCTTTTTTTGTACTATTGAATTTGTATTTTTAGTTTTCCTAATAAAGAACTGTTATTCCTATTCCCATATCTTTTCCTGAGAGCCCCTTTAATTTCAGAATTACAATAATTCAGAGGGAGGGGATTTACATTTTCCATTTCAGGAGAGGCTCCTGCCTCCCTTAGCAGACACCTGTCTGTTCAAACCCAGACAATTATGGAGGAGCTCTCAGGCTGTGCTTTACTGGAAATACCTCGGGGTGTCTGTGGGCAAGGGCACAGCTCTGCCACAAATGAAGGAAATACAAGAATGGCCTTTCCCTTCTCTGACTTCCAGCATGTCTGGAATGGAGTAGACTTTAGGACAGGTATTTTTAGGGAATTCCAGGACAGAACGTTTCCAGCTGGAATCACAAAGGAGCCATGGCCACCAGCAGCAAGCTCACTGCAAATTTGTAGACGCAAATCCTTTAAAAACTGTTTGGAGAAGCATGTGTGGGGTCATTTCCCAGTTCCGCCAGTATCAGCAGGGCTCTGGGTTAGGGATCAAGTTGCCACATCCATCCTGCACTTCATGCCCTCCAGCTCAGAGCTCGCAGCTCATACTGCAGGGGCAGCCAGGGACAGGGCTGGGCAGGGAAATAACCCAGAAAACAGGGAGCATCAGTGGAATAGCATAAGGAGGGAGGAAAATCACAGTGCCAGAAGTTAATTTGTCATAACTGTGCAATTTTAAGGACATTATAGATGGTTGTGTTTACTAATGACCCTCATTACTCACAAACCCCTGGACCAGCTCTCCAGCTGCTCCAGCTGCCCTGAGATGAGGATGCAGTTCTGATTCACACACTGAGATCACATTTCAGGGGATTTTTTGAGTGCTTAGCCCTTCTGACCCTCTCCATAAAACTGCACTTTGCCCAGAGCCCAGCACTGCACAGTCCCACGTGGTTCTGCTCGTGCTGCTTGGGGACACTCTCAGCTGCTGCTGCTGCCATGGTGTGTGCACAGTTTGCCCCTGGGACATTCCCTCTGCTGGAACAGAAATAGAAAAAGCATTCTCCCATTTGACTGCTGCTCTTTGAATCTGTGCTGTAAAGGAAAAACCCAGGGGCTCACTCAGTCCAGCAGGGAGGTGCCAGTGAATTTTACAGCGAGGTGTTGGCCATGAAGACCCCCAACACCCCAACACAAGGTCCTGCCAGAGGTTGATTTTTTGGGAGCTCTAGGACTCCCCTGCCCACCCTGAGCCCCGAGCTCTGAACAGGGGGGTGGGATGCCCATCATCACCTCTGTGAGCCCATGGAAATCCCACAGCCCCCACGAATGCCTGCTCTCCAGAGGGAAGCTGCTCTCGAGGCAGGAATGGGGTGACAGGATCCTGTGTGGTAACAGCAGCCCCCAAATCCTGGCCCAAAGCCCATTCCAGCCCTGTCCATGCCATGGAGCACGTCCAAGGCTGGACTGAGCAGGTTTGGCCTGCAGAGGTGAGAACAGCCCTGAATTCCCCCAGACCTGGCTCACAGACAGCAAGGCCCAGCTCTCCATCCACACCTCACACGGTGCCAAATCTGCCAGAGGAGCTCCTGGGGTCCCCAGGGCAGCTCAGGAATTCCAAGGATTTCACAGCTCAGCTCCACCAGACTCATCCTGATGAAACCCATGAGTTCCTTGGATGAAAGCTTCTGCCCACTTTAATATTATTATTTATAAACATTTTAATATTTCTAATAGAAAGTAGAAGAGCTGGATGATGCTGCCACATTAAATTAGTTCCAATTGGAACCCATCAGAAGGTTTTTCCAATAGATTTCTTCCCTGACAGCTGGCTCAGCCTTCCTTCCACGGAGCAGGATAATGTTTCATGGTTTGCTGCCACTCTGGTACTTAAGATTTCAATTCTCTTGCTTTATTTGTAGCAAGTTAACTGCCATTAACAGAAACAATTCCTTCTGAAATGATAACCACCTTATAGATGCCAAATCTAATAGTTCCATTATCCTAGATTACCTCCTGGAATTTAAGAGAAGGGAAAATTGCTCTGGTTTTATCCAGGGTATGAACAACCCAGTTCATCTCCTCCACTGGGAACAGGTGTGGAAACCTCTGACTTCTCCTGTCAAAAACTGTTAGAGGCACTCAGAGAAAAGGTAAAAGCTAGAAAAAGAATCCAGGAGAAAGTTTCAGACAAAGGAAACTGCATTTTGGACCAAATAATGTGGATCAGTGGGAACTCTCAACCAGGTAAATGAGATTTTCTGGGCTGGAAACAGCTCAGGAGCCTTGAACAGGAGCTGTTACCCCGAGATCTTCTTTCACTGTTATTTATAAATCATGGCATGGGTTGGGTGGGAAGGGACCTTAAAGCCCATCCAGTACCACCCCTGCCATGGGCAGGGACACCTTCCACTGTCCCAGGCTGCTCCAAGCCCCAGTGTCCAGCCTGGCCTTGGGCACTGCCAGGGATCCAGGGGCAGCCACAGCTGCTCTGGGCACCCTGTGCCAGGGCCTGCCCACCCTCCCAGGGAGGGATTTTTGTAATTTTTCCTCACAACATGACTTCACTTTATAAAGCACAGAGCCACCAATCCTTCCCAAAATTCTCTTGGAAACAGTTTAACTGGGATTTAGTAACTTCACCTTTGTTTTCCCCCTCCCCACTGCACGTCCTGTTCCAGCCCAGGACCCCAGGCAGCTCCCGAGGCACCGCTCCTGCTCCCTCCAGCAATCCAAATTAAGTGCTCCATTCTCCTCTGTAACAATGCCTCCACATTAAATAAATGAGGAATCAAGCAGCACTCAACAATTTAAATAAAAACACCATTTGATTTGGGAGTAAATCCCTCAAAAAGGTGGCCGCTGACAATAATGGATTGCTCATCCCCAACGAAATAATGGCCTGCAGACAAAGAGCTGATAAAGCCTCTTGTTCCTCTGCCCCTTAATTAAAAGCATTTACACAGCTTGTTTTTAAAAATCACCCAGCTCAGCCGAATGCATTTTTAGTTGTCTGATAGCTATTCTCCCTTTAATGAGAAAGGAAAAGCAGAATTTGGCAGGAAGGAAGAGCAGAGATGCTGAACAGAATTACTGGGTTTGTATCCAGAACTCCACAGTGTTACTTCCTTGCCATTCTTTTGCTTGGTTCTTCTATAGAACAAGTGAAGAAAGGTCAAGAAAAGCAGCTTTTATGAAATATCCTTCTTGTGGATCTCTAAATAAAGATGAAGGAGATACAAGGAAAAACGTTTATCCTGCTCTATTAAGTTACTTTAATGGTCTGCCTTTCTTTAGCTCATAGTTATCATCTAATGATTAAAAAGTCTCAAGGAGATTGCCCCTTCAATTCAAGGAAATTAATTTTCCCCCACAATTGGATTTGGCTTCAAATTTTACACTAAAGAGGAGGTTATAAAATATGCAGAAAAAAGATATTAAAAAAATAATTAGTGCATTTACCATTGAGTGCAAGAGGCTGAGAACAGACTGGAAGAACTTCCAGGGTGTCCAATTCCTGTTAAGCTGCTGCTGGTTCTAATAGACTTGGGTCATGGAGTTGCTCACCTTCCTCACCTTCCTCAGCATTTGGGGCAGTCCTGTACCTGCCCAGAAGGAATTTCTTTGTCCCTCTCCCAACCTTGCCATTCTTATTTCAACACACTGAAGTCACACACCTTACAGTCATGGATGGAATCATGGAATGGATTAAAACCCATCCAGCTCCACCCAGCAGGGACACCTTCCACCTACCCAGCTTGCTCCAAGCCCTGTCCAGCGTGGCCTTGGAAAGGAGTCACTGACAGGACTCCAGTAGGGCTAAGGGTATAAAAGGTGAAGCATCCATTTGGAGATGGGCACCTGGCTGATAATCACAGGGGCTCCCAGCACTGTAATTTTTCCTTATTTAGTCCTTTTGTTTAATTTTTTGTTAAGGTTTAATGACCTTTTAAAATTTTAAAAGTGAGCAGTCATTCTCACATCAGCCACAACCCCAAGCACGTGGTGCCTCCATCTCACCCCTTGCTTACCCCATCCCAGCTCCTCCCAACCCCAAACACCCCAGGCAGGATGCAGGATGCATTCCATGGAGCAGGGTTTGCTTTGTTAGTGAGCTCAGCCCTGGATTTCTGCAGGAAGGGCCGAGTGCCCGAGGCCAGGGCAGGCAGGGGAGGCACTGCCCAGGCAGCAGCCTGATGGCAAAAGCCCCAAATCTGGTGTCACACACAGAGCACATCTCCAAAGGGGAATCCCATGTTCCTGTGGGACACCTTGGTGCAAGGCAGGAGCTGGAAGAGCCACGCTCCCAGCTCCCCTTCACTGCCAGGGGGATGGAGAAAGCTGGATGTCTTTCCCAGGGATGTAACCAAATGTCCATGAAGGAATGGCATTTCAGTCCCCAGCAGCATCCCTTCCTTAATCTCATCCCCAGGGCAGCATCTCCACGAGCTGTTCCTTGAACAATTCCGTTTCCCTGCCCCAGTGCCCTTGGTTAATTGTCTGTTTCCAATGGGTTTATTTTCCTGCTGTTGCTAAGTACCACAGAACCTGTGAAACAAATTAAAAATAAGAGATACCACATAAAAGAGATGCTGGATTGAATGGCTTTGCTGAATTTACTGGAGATTAATACCACTTAAACTTTAATGGCAAGGAGACTGTGAAAACTGGATTTTTAAAAATACCTCTTACATCCACCCATGCCTGCGACCTTGCTGAACACACATTTGACTTTGTCACAGTTCTCTGCCTGCTCTGGAACTTGAGGCAAAGCATTTAACTCCTTTGTAGCTCTGTTTTCTCCTCTGTCAAGTGAGTTTAACACCTGGATGCTCTTGAAAAAAAACATTTACAAACCAGTTCAGTGTTTTCCCTTTGGAGCTGCTGAATTTACTGCTGATATTGCCACGGGTGCCAGACCCCTGAGTCTCCAGTGAGAAAAGCACTGTGGTTAACAACCTTCTGAGCAAGGCTTTGTTGCTTCCCAGCCCTTGCTGCTAGAGCAGCATCAAAAGCTGGTGCCCACCCTGTGCCCAGACACAGCCTGGGAACCACTGCTGATTTTGGTTTCCTCATCCAAGCTCAATGACAAAACTTCCCCTCCAGGATGAAACTGCTGTCTCAGCCACTGAAGCCTTTTCCTTCCTGGTGTGTTTTCAAAGCCCAAGGATGTCCCAGCACTGAAGATCCCTGGCTGCTTGGACACCTCCTTCATGGCCCAGGCACTTTGTACAGGAGTCCCCAGATGGATGTGCTGCTCTAAGCTGCCAAAATGCTCATGTGCAGGAAGAAATTGTCCCCAGCTCTCAGTGTTTTGTCACCTGATGTAAAACCCCAGCCCAAGGATCAGGCTGATCCCATTCCCAGAGCAGGAGCCCTCATGGCAAGAGCCCATCCAGCTCCCACACCCACCCTGCTGGGACCTCACTAAAGGCACCAGCCTGGAAAACCCTTCCAGGAGGGTTTTCCTGAGCTGGGATGAGCCTTGCTCAGGGCCATGAGAACGTGCAGAAGGTGTTTGGGGCTGTTCTCCATCACTGGAAATAACTGCAGGTGACATCTCCAGTGGCCCTGGTGCCCCTGTGCTCTGTCACAGCAGGGGCAGCATTTGGGGGCTGCACTCTGAGCCCCAGAGTACAAACCCCAGAGAAGGCACCCTGGCCAGAGTGAATTTGATAATCACCTTCACAAGGGAGTGGGTGCTGTGGAGGAATAGAGGAAATAGTTGCAATGGCAGGTTCTCCCTTGGAAGAGGGCTCCTCACCTGAGCCCATTTCCTGCTGCTGGGGCACTCGGGGATGCCCTGTCCTTCACACCTGGGGGCCCCTCTGGCACACAGGGACCTGTCCAGGTGCCTCCCCAGAGCTCAGGGACTGAGACTCCTTCCCACAGCCCCTGCAGCTCATCTGCAAACATCTGCATGCTGGAAGTTTGACCCTTAACAGGCCCCATTTATCCACAAAGGCAGAACTGGGGAATAATTGTGATCACTCTCTGTGATTTATTAGGATACTCCCACAGGAGAGGCCACACAGCGTGTCAGGCTTGGGCTGAGATAAAGCAGAGCAAGATTTTAGTTTGTGCACTGGCTCATACTGGAAGCCACTGAAAAATGCATAAAATATGCAAGAAAAACACTTTGCCTGCCTGGAAAGCCACTGCAAATCAAGGCAGGGCACGAAGGGAGCCCAGATCAGCAGAGATGAGGAGTCAGGAAGGCTCAGGATCTGGTGAACCTGGTTTTATTTTCCCTCTGTGCTGGTCCCATGAAGGTGTGATCCTCAGAGCAGCTCTGGAAATCTCTGTTCCACGTTCCCTGCACAGACAGGTTCCAGCACACCCTGTGAGCAGCCCAGGAGCTGAGCCCAGCCTGGCTCCAGCAGGGCCAGGACGTTTGCTGCTGTCCCAGTGGTTACAGCACGGCCACCAACAGGAAATAAAGGTCTGACAAAAGCAAGCAATTGGAAATTTCAACCTGAGCCCGGAGGTGAGGGAATCCAAGAGTCCCCACGGTGGATCCATGCTCAGGAACAGGGCAGGGAAGGAGAGCACACCCCAAATTAACCCCAAACAGGGACCATCAGTCACCTCAACCCAGCCCCAGCACCTCCTTGGAGCTCCTTGGGGGCTTCAGTCCCACTGGATTCTCCATTAAACTGGCAGTGTTTGCCTATGCAAATCAGACCTATTTATTCCACAGCAGGGATGCACAACTCCCCAGGGCAAAGTCAGGCAGTAGCTTCAAAGTTCCCCCAGAAGTAGTTTAAAAGCTCATTTGTGCTAATTGGCAGCCACTGCAATCCAGCTCATTGGCAGCTGGAGCAGAGCAGGAGGGGCCTCAGCAGATCCTGGCATTTAACACTCACAGCACCTTCAAACCAGTCCTCAGCTCCTCGAGAGGACAATAAAGTCTGATTATAAATCCTAGATTTAAGGATTTGAGTTTGCATCTCTTCAAAGCCTCCAGTGACAGCACATGGATGCAGAGATTTCACCCCTGTGAAGGGGAACGATTTCGTGGCCTTTTCTTTCAGAGGAGGGTTTGGGCTGGAACCTTGCAGACCACCTCATTTCAACCCCTCCACCCCAAACCCGAAAGATCTGGTGGAATAAAAAGGAAAGAGATATTGGTATTGAATATATTGGTATTGAATATAAAAATATTCAAAGAGGAATAACATGGATTTTTTTAACACCTGGCACGCACAGCCTCACTAACAACAAAATAAAGTGCAGGAAAAGGCAAATTAAAAAGGGGCCAAACATTTCTCCTTAGGAACCCCTCAGATGGTGACCAGTTTGGGTGGCCAGGACTGCATGTGCTCATCCAATCCCAAATCTAATCCTAAATCCACCCCCCTTGAGGGAGGAACACCTCATTCCTTGTGGCCACAGCAAAGGGAACCCTGCAGGTTTGGGGTCTCTGCTGCCCTGGGGGTTTGGCTCCTGCTGCTGCTCACACTCCCTGAAGGGCCCTTCCAGGAATGCAGGAATTCCTCATCAAGAACACGACTCTTCAGCAAGAACTGCACTGTAACTCCATCTCCTTCCACTGCTGCCAGAGTGCTAATTAAATGATAATTACTCTGGGATGTAATATGTATAACTATCAGGCACTTAACAGGGACGTGTTATTTACTTTGCTGTTTTTAACATGAATATATTTCTTCTCAAGGGCAGCCAAGCAGCTGATTTGGAGTCGTGTTCTTCCTTTCCACTGAGCATAAAAATCACAATGAGCAAATTTCACAGGTAAACAAAGTTCTCTTTGTCTCAGGCACAACAACAACCATGTCCTGGTTAAAGCACTGAGCTGGGGCTGAAGGATCAGGATTAACACCCTGAGCCTGAGCTTGGTACCCAAAGTGGGACTTAGGCAGTGATTTCTGACCTATCTGCCACCAAAATACTCCTACACTTGCTCCAAGTGACATCAGATGAAAGAAACTACAATAAACTGACTTTTGAAGGTGAAGATGGGCCCAGGTGAGCATCTCTGCAGAACAAACCTGCTCTGTCTGCAGCTGAAACACATTTTTAATCTCTGAACACTCAAGCAAAACTGCAGAAATCAGGAGAGAAATCTCCCTGAGCAAATCATTGCCTGGAACAAAGATGCTGCAAGCTGGAGCTGTGCATCTGGGGACAAACACACAAAGGGAACTGCCACAAAGCTGGGCTGAGAAGTGATTCCCTAGACAGGCAGAGCAGAGCACAAGTCCCTGTCAGCTCCTAGGAAACAGCAGGAACAGCAGAGCAGGGCAAGGCTGAGGCCATGGTAAGGTCAGGCTGAGCTGGGGGAGCACCCCAGGGCCCCTCTGCCACCACAGATGACTCTGGGGTGACTTTGGGGTGATTTTGGTATGGTTTTGGGGTGATTTCAGGGTGCTTTTGCAGAATCATGTTCAAACCTCCAGTACAACCACAATTCACCCACTGGTCCCAGTTCCCTCCAATCCTCAGCAGCAGCTCCTAAACACCAGTCCCTCCTCAGCTCCACATTCCTGGCACTGCTGGAAGCCTGTGGTGGGTGATGCCATCAGCAGTGGGGTTTGCACAGCCCCTGGTGCTCTCTGCCAGATCCCTGCAATGCCTGGGAAAGATTCAGGAGCCTCAAGTCCTTGGGAATTGCAGGGATATTCCTGCAGACAGAGTTTGGGGGAGTGATTTCCATCCCCATCACGGGGTGTGAGGAATGGTTATTGACAGCTGGAGCAGCTGCACTCCCTGGGAAGTGAGGGAGCAGCAGAACAGCCCCCTAAGCACCTCGAGGAGCTGAGCAATGCATTTATTGTGACACCTCCTTGGTAGCAGCTATTGGTGAGGAGGGAGCTCCCAGCTTTATCTCCCCTTCATGCACCCCTGGCACAGCAGCACAATTCCTGGGAAAGCAGCAGATCCATCCTGGGCCTTTAACAGCAAATGTCACTCATTGCTCACTGCTGGGGTTTGTTTTGTTTAAAACACCAAGTAAAGCTGATAGAAAAGAAAAATGAAAATGGGGAAAACTGCAGTGCAATGTACATGCAAACTTGGTAAAGATGATTGCCAGGTGAGGGAACTCAGGGGTGGAGAGGATGGTTTGGATTCACCTCCTCCTGGATTAGTGTAGATCCACCCAGTCACAAAGCACAGAGGCTGACGATGATTATTTATCCCAACTGCTTGTCCAGGGGTCAGGCACCCTGAGCCAACAGCTCCCAAAGCTGCCACCCCATCCCAGGGACACTGATCACACCAAGGGACCCTGGCAATCTGTGTTTCATCCCACAGCTGCACAAACTGGGAAGCACAAAGTGACTCAAGAGCTCTTGAAAAGGCAGAGTGAAGCAATGCTGAGCACAGGGCAACCAGGGAAGTGCTGGAGATAGCTCCTGACTTCAAACCCTGAGCACCAGCTCAGCCTTGACTGACTTCTGCTGGGATGGGACACACTCACCAGGAGCCCCCTCTGGGACAGCTTCTTGTGGTTCCTAGTTTGGTGGTTTGTTTTTTTTTTTTGAGCGGGGAGGGTGCTGGTGAGGCTTTCCTAGTTTGCTTTGGCTTGTTGTTTAGGGGGATTTTAAATCACCAAATGCAAAATGCGTTGATTTTTCTTGAATCACAAATCCCAGAATGGCTTGGATTTAAAGGGATTTTAGACATCATCCCCTTCAAGCCCTTGCCATGTTTAGGGACACCTTCCACTGCCCCAGGCTGCTCCAAGCCCCAGTGTCCAGCCTGGCCTTGCGGTTCCTAGTTTGGTTTTGGTTTTTTTTTTTTTTTTTTTTTTTTTGAGCGGGGAGGGTGCTGGTGAGGCTTTCCTAGTTTGCTTTGGCTTGTTGTTTAGGGGGATTTTAAATCACCAAATGCAAAATGCGTTGATTTTTCTTGAATCACAAATCCCAGAATGGCTTGGATTTAAAGGGATTTTAGACATCATCCCCTTCAAGCCCTTGCCATGTTTAGGGACACCTTCCACTGCCCCAGGCTGCTCCAAGCCCCAGTGTCCAGCCTGGCCTTGGGCACTGCCAGGGATCCAGGGGCAGCCACAGCTGCTCTGGGCACCCTGTGCCAGGGCCTGCCCACCCTGCCAGGGATCAATTCCTAATTCCCAATATCCCATCCATCCCTGCCCTCTGAGGATTGCAGTGGGAAGCCATTCCCTGTGTCCTGTCCCCCCATCCCTTTGTCCCCAGTCCCTCTCCAGCTCTCCTGGAGCCCCTTTAGGCCCTGCAAGGGGCTCTGAGCTCTCTCCAAAACCTTTTCATCTCTACCCTGAACACCCCCAGATCTCCCAGCCTGGCTCCAGAGCAGAGGGGTTCCAGCCCTCTGGAGCCTCCTCTCCCAGGGGGGACTTGGATTCAAGACCCACTCAAAGTCATTAGCAAAACCCTCAGCAAAATCCTGGGTGGCAGGAGTTCACCTTCCTGTGTGAAATGTAGAAGGAAAAACTTGAAAAAATGTGTTTGGCTCCCAGGCTGAGCACAGGGGCCATCCCAGGCAGCTCCTGTGCTGCCACCTGGCAATGGGGTGACAAGTTGGGGTGAAGGGCTCAGCCCTGTGTCCAGGTGGCACCAGCCCAGGAAGAACTGGACCTGAGAGCCAGGATTTCATTCTGCACTGCACAGAGGGGAGCTTGTTTGATGTCAGCATTCAGGGGCAGAGAAGTGCAGGGAACAGGGCCCTCTGCCCTCCAGTGCCATGCCAAGGAGCAGACCCTCCTTCCCTGCTGCACACAGAGCAGCCTGCAGGAATGGGCACTCCTGGGTCTGCAGGGCTCTCCTGCCAGCCACAACCCCTGGGCAGCAAACGCCAGGGCTGAGAGGGAGGGGATGAGGGAATTCTGCTTCCCCAGTCGCAGGAGGGACCTGCCTGCACCCAGCTCTGCAGGGTGGGTTTGTATCCTGATGGATAAAAATGCAGCTGGGAGCAGAGGGAGCTGCTGCCAGCTCCTTGGGCAAGGTGGCACCTGGCCCAGGGAATGCCAAGGGCTCCATGGAGTGGTTTTGGTTTGTTCATTTGAAATTTTGCTAATTTTGAGATTTTTTGGTTAATGTATTAATGAGTGTGGTGGGTTTAGGGTTGGTTAATTACAAGTATTTGCTCCTTGTTGTGAGGTAGGATTAGGAGAAAGGTAAAGTAGGTTCAAAACTTTAAAAGGGTACAAAGATGATTTATTAACAGTAACTAAAAGAAAGAGTAGTAAAAATTAGAATAAAATGTTCAGAACACTTCTCTTTCCTTTACAACTTTTTTTTCCTTGCTGACAATGTAAAGAAACAAAACTTAAAATTTTAGTTAGTTTACTATTTGTAGAATATGTTTTTTTTTCCAGCTTACTTAGGGAGAAAAGTCTTTCTCGTTAATGTTATGGAGATTTTTTTACAAGGAAAAAAAAAGCTTTTTCATGGCTCTCAATTTTGTCACAAATAATAGCTGCTTGGGGACATCTGTAATTGTTGTGAAGTCTCTCTTATTTTCTACTTTCATCTTTAACATGTGTTTTTCACAGAGCCGTGTCACAGTGGCCAGGAGCTTTCCATCACTTCCCTAAATGTCTCTCATGTAAAACCATGACACTCCACCATTCCCATTTGGCTCAGGAGGGACCTGCCTGCACCCAGCTCTGCGGGGTGGGTTTGTATCCTGAAGGATAAAAATGCAGCTGGGAGCAGAGGGAGCTGCTGCCAGCTCCTAGGGCAAGGTGGCACCTGGCCAGGGAATGCCAAGGGCTCACCATTCCCATTTGGCTCAGGAGGAGCCCACACTGCAGGAGTTCTGTGGCCTGGGGCTGAGCCTTCCTTGTGTTTTGCCTCGAAGTTGAGCATTGTCAGATTCCAGGGGGAAAGGATCTGCAGTTTGCCCTGGCACAGCTCCAGCAGGCTGCAGCCTTTAACAAATCCAGACTGATGGAATCTGCAGGCTGGGAACACTGGAGGGAGGGGATGTCAGTGTCTGGAGCCCTAAAAAGAAGTTGGTTTAGCAGGGAACCTTTGCCAGGGGATCATCTGCACATCCCAAGGCTGGGGAACCACAGCAGGAGCTGCCCTGAGTTCATTCCCTCAGGACATGCTCCAAGAATTCCACCCAGCTGCCCTCCGATTCCCGGACAAACCTACAGTGCATTTATGCTGTGTCTCTGCAGAGGCTTCCTGCTTGTGGAAAATCAGCAGTGGCAAGGAAAGAGAAAAACTCCAGTCCTGTGCCAGGAGCTGCTGCTGGCTTCACCCCAGGGAGGAACAACTCTGCCCTCGGTGCCCTTTTCCTACAGAGCACCACGTGCCAAAAGAGCCAGGAGCACTTTCACTCCCTTCAGCTTTAATCAGGAATTTCAATCACAGAAAAGGTGCTGATTTAACAGCCTGAGGCAGAGCAGGGAAGAGTGAGGAGAAGCGGCAACATCTGGTGCTAGATGAAGGGGCAGGAGGTGGAAATGTTAAGGGGGGATTGAAGACAGCCCCAAACCTCCCCTGAGCTGTGGGATAAGAGTGTACATAACCTCCATGGGACAAGGGCTGCCATGGAAAGGTTCCCAATCCTCACCTGAAACACATCTGAGCACTTCAGTGCTGCAGCTGAGCTGCCAAACCTCCTCATCCCAGTCCCAGTGCTCAGAGAGGTGACACTGACATTTTCACAGGTGACACCAAATTGCAGCTGGCAGGCTCTCACTGAGGAATACACTGGGAATTAAGAACCATTAAACCCCAAATTGAGGGCTTGTGATGTGTTTTAGAGATTCTTGCCTGGCAGTTTTAAAAAAATCCACAAGTTCTGTTCTACAAAACACTGCCCAGATTCACATTCCCAGAAATTGTTGCTCCCTGCCTGCAGCTGGGCAGCACTAAAGGGCAGCAAAGGCACTGAAATAACCTATCCTGGGGCAAAATCTCCCAGACTGGGGAAAAACCAACCCAAAACTTCCCTCTCATCAATAACCCTGAACCATCACAGAGTCCCAGGCTGGTTTGGGGTGGAAGGACCTCAAAACTCATCCAGTTCTGGGATCCTGGAGCTCTCTGTCCCTCAGCATTTAGAAACAGTTTGGCAAAATTTGGTCCTAATCCCACAAACAGCACCTAATGCAATGTTTGCAATTAGAAGATGTGAAAGAATCCCAAAATACATATTTTCCATAGGATCAGTGCTTACTCCTTGTCTTTAACTCCAACTCAGCAAAACCCTGAACACATCCTTGGCATTGAACTCCCACAGCTTCACATCCCTGATTTCATACATTCCACTCTTCTCCTGCTCCACAGCTGCTTCCACTGAGGCCAAACCAGCTCATTCTAATTAACACTGATTAACAAAACTGCTGCCTTCTACCTGGAGGTTTGGGAACTCCTTCCACCCTTTACCAGCTTTTAGGAGACAAAGGAAATCCATGGCCAGGGAACTACTGATGCAGCACGGGAAGGGAAGGGAAGGGAAGGGAAGGGAAGGGAAGGGAAGGCCATTGGAGAAGTGGCAGGAGGAGGTCTGAGCTGCCCATAAAAAGCCAAATCAAAGCCATTTACAGAAGGACAGTCTGAGTTCTTTGACATGGTTAAAGCCACAAATTCATGTTCCCTCAGCTCATGGTCCTTGGCAGTGCAATGAGCAGAAGCAGTGGGCTGGTGCCCTGCCCTGCCTGCTGCACCCTCTGCCTTCCTCACTCTCTGCCCAAAACTGGATCTGCATCCACAGCTTCTGCCCTTGGGTGTCTGCACCAGCTCACCCCATTCCTTTGTGACTGGGGCCACTGGGTCTGGGGCTGCTCTCCACGTCCTGTGCTGGCTGCAAAGAAGGAGATGACTTTGAGTGATGTTAGAAACATCAAACTGTCCCGAAAGGGTCCAATCTCCAAAACACATGCACAGAGCTCTGGGCAACCTGCTGGGTTTCCCCCCCTGCCCTTCCCAGGTGCTTTGCTGGGAGCTGCAGGTGGGGGAAGAACCTCCCTCATACTCCCAGAAGATTCCCAGTTGTTATTTATACAATTATTTTAACAGAAAAGCACATCTGGCAAATGCAGGCATTGGAAAACCCCTGTGCACTGCCACAGGAAACCAGCCCATCACACCTGCACACACCCCAGATCCCAGATTCCACAGCTCACCTTTCAGAGCTGCCTGAAAAATTCAGCTCTCCCTTTAAGCATGAAAATTGCTGTTCTTTTGCCTTTTCTGAGTGCCCCAAGTGCCTCCAGAGTTGCTTTTGAACCACACTGAGAGTCAGATGCAAGAGCCAAAACTCTGCAGTTCCAGCCTGGGATTTGGAGCATCTGTGTGGTTGTTTTTTCTCCCCATTAATTTAATTTGACAGAAACGAGCAGGAAAGCTTCTGGCTCCCGTGTGGGCAAAGTGGATAAACAGCAGGAATTTTAAGGGAAGCTGAAACTAAACTGAAGAGAAAGAGGCTGGTGCCCTGGCTAACAGCCTTGTGTGCTTCCTCTCCCCATCCCAGGCTCCGTGCCCTGCATGTTATAATGAGACTCTTCCTGCTCACCACTTGTTCCAGCCTATCCTTTGCATTTCATTTGGACCATTTTGACTGGAAAAACAACACAACCTCTCCCAGGATGGATCCCAGCATACAGGAGGAGAGGCAGTGACCCATCACTGCCTGGCTGCCCCCAAATCCACCAGATTTGGGCTCCAGAGCAGCAAATTTTCATCCCACTGCTCTGGAAAAACCTGCAAGAGTGACTAATTCCTTAATGGGAAAATGTTTGTGTAGCTCTGTAGTGAGAACTGCATGAATTTAACATCCCAATTATTCTTGCAGAGAATTCCTCTTGATCTTAAAACCTTGTTTGGTTTTATGATTTCCCTGTTTGGTTTTATGATTTCCCTGTTTTCCAGCGTGGGCAGCACTTGGCCCTTGCCCCCTGCCCCTCCTCCTGGACCCAGCAGGACACTTTAGGGATGGCTGCTGGCTCCAGCTGGTTCCCAGCCTGTGGAGCAGCCACAGGGTCGAGCCAGAGTGGGAGTCTCTGACCTCTCTGAGCAGGAGCTTTTCCAGAAAAGAAAGAATTTCACAGACTGAAATGCATCCAGACCTAAGGAGGCTCGGGGCTCGTCCCACTGCTGGGCTGGGAGCTCTGCTCCCAAGGGGGAAGGGACAGGCCAGGCAGCTCTGCCCTCACCACCATCAGTCACCCACCCTAAACCTGACCCGTCCCTCTCCAATCAATGGAAAATCTGGGCTCAACAGGAGAAAGGGTTTTGCAGGCAGGTTCAGCTGGGAAAGGGGTTTTGGTCCAACAGGGATCCAGGGGCAGCCACAGCTCCTCAGTGCCAGGGCCTCCCCTCCCTCAGAGGGGACAATCCCCTCCCTGTATCTGACCTAAATTCCCTCTGGCAGTTTGACCCCATTCCCTGTGTCCTGTCCCTCTCTGCCTTCCCTGTGCCCCCTCCAGAGCCTGGGAGCTGCTGGGAGGTCTCCAACAACCTCCTGTTCCAAATATTTGGCACCAGCTGCTTTGGGATTTTCCACAGGGTTCCATGAGGGTATCAGCCCCTCATGTAGACAATGTAAACAGGTAAAGACTGCTCTGAGAGGTGGCCAATGGTTTAGAGCTGAAAGAGGGTGATGCTGTGGGAGAAAAAGCCATGACAACCCTCTCTGTCATGAGGGACAAACCCCACAGAGAGTCCAAGCACAGAGAGGGGACAGGGACACACAGGCCTGTGCTGGTGCCATCTGTGAGAGTCAGGATACAGAGACACCACAAACCCTTCATCAGCTCTTTAGAAACCAGTCTGGTTTAATTTTACCCACTGCAAAACCACCACAACCCCTTGCCTGTTTCTCCTGCACCCTTCTTAACTATCTTCTCTTAACAATTTTCTCTTAATTTCTTTCTCTTAACTTCTGTTTTGAAAACTTTGATTAGATGAACCCCCCACAAAAATCCCCAAACTGACATTTTCGTTTCAAGTGACATCAATGCCTGATTTTCATTCAGCTTCACAAAGACATGGTCCTTCCCACCACATAAGGATGGAAGCCAAAATCCCTGACAAAAATCACTGAACAGCTGCCTTAGAAAGTGATGCAGGCTCCAAAACTGCCCTTTCAGGAGCTGCCAGCAGCAGTTCTGCCCACAGCAATGCAGGGAAGCTAAAATGCACTTGGGCAGAGTCCTGTCCCCAAGGTCACCCACACCCAGGTACCTGCCTGGGGCTCTCTCACATTCATGGCTCAGCACAAATTAAGAAGAAAGAGGGGTTGGAGGGCACAGCCTTTGGGGCTGGGTTATTTTTAACCCCAATGCAGAGAACAATTCATTATGGGCATGATCAACACAGAGGGATCAGCCTCACAAAACAAGCAGACTTCAGCTTCAATTTAATTTTTAAAAGAAGGTTATTTTCATTTGTACAAACATGGAAAGCACTTTAGTGCTGTACTTCAGAAAAATTAAACTGGTGTGTAAGAGTTGTTTCCATCAACCAAAGAGGATAAGAAAGGCTATACAATTTCTAATACCTCTATTAATAAAATTTATACAGGTTTGAGACAGTGAGAATGGCTCTTGTGAACAATAACCTCCTGCAGAAGCAGAGTGCACTCCCTTAGTTTGCTGTTCCACATCTGCACTGCATCTCCCAGGCTCAGGAAAGGGATTTCAAATCCTTGAAATTCTTTATGGAATGTGAGAACTGCCAGCAAATTCCACTGTCTCAGTTCTGTATTCCCAAGCAACAAAGAAAAGATGGAAAAATAGCAGGAAATATAAGGGAAGCACTACAATACACTAATATAAGGAAATATGCTGGGGAAGCACTGCCACAGGACACAGGTTATTCTTCTAAAACGTCATAATTTAGGTAACTAATTTCCTGATTTATTTTCATATTAAATGTTTCATGTAGTGCCCTGCATGTCCTGACAATCAAAACATTCAACATCACAGCTGAGAGACAGATCCAGTGTATTTTCCAGAACTGTTTTCTTGGAAAGGACCTTGCTTTTGTTGTGACTGAAATTCAACATTTCAGGGAAAACCCAGCAGCCAAGTTGTGCCTTCTGACACTGCCAGCCCCACGAGAGCCCTGTGCTGCTCCACTGGGACTGAACTGAGCAGAACCAGGAACTGGGGATCAGCACAAGGAAATGTGGATATTGGGAAGGAATCCTTCCCTGTGAGGGTGGGCCCTGGCACAGGGTGCCCAGAGCAGCTGGGGCTGCCCCTGGATCCCTGGCAGTGCCCAAGGCCAGGCTGGAGCAGCCTGGGAGAGTGGAAGGTGTCACTGCCCCTGGAACAAGATGGGTTAAGGTCCCTTTCACCCAAACCATTCCACCATTCTGTGGAATTCAGCTCCAGAGATGCCATTAATGCCAGGGGTTCTGCCATCCCCATCACACCTCAGCTCTGCCTTCCTCTTGACACCTTACCCTGTGCAGCAGCACAGCAGCACCAGCTCCCCTCTGCTGCTTTAAAGTGATACAAATTCAAGACCTCAAGAGTAAAAAGGCAAAATTTAAATAATCATTCACCTGCACTGCAAGTCCCATCCCAGGCAGGCTGGACCAAATAAACTCCCTACACCTTCAGAGACCAGCTCCCTGCTCCCTGGGCCCACAGGATCACACGGAGCCAAAGCAGATTCCTGCCCAGCAGTAACACAAAATATCACTCAACAGGACCAAATAAAGCTGACTGACACCACACTCCAGCCCCTGCCAGCTCAGGTGCTGCTCCCATTCCAGAGCTCCCAGTGGTGGCAGCGAGGCCACCCAGGCCCCCTGTCCTTAGGGCCATGGAGAAATCCCAGCTATGGCCCCTGCCACGTTCACTCCATCCTCCCAACCCCTTCCAAAGCTGCTCTTAAATCCCAGAGCTGTGTTCCCCTGCAGGCAGCCGAGGCTGTGCCAGGATTTTGGAGCTGGTCTGGGCACAATGTCACTCCAGACCTTGAACCTGATAATCCCATCAGCCTTCCAAGGAATGCACAGAGCCCTGTGCTGTGTGTGCCCACACATCCCCGGCCTCCCTGGGGCTGCCAGAGCTGCCTGGCACAGGGCTGGGCACACACAGGGCAGGGGACACACAGGGGAGGGACACAGGGACCAAGGCCATGTGGCTGCCCTGGGTGCACTGGGGAGCCTCAGAAGCAGGGGTGACAGTGACAGGAGTGAGGAGATCTCACATCTGGGGTCCTGTGGAGCTCTCTGGTTCAGGGCAGTGCTCACTGGGACTGAGATGAACCCTGAAGAGCTTCCCTTTGCCCTGGCTGACAGAGCTCTGCAGGGAGCATGGGCTGACAGAGCAGGGCAGGGCCCAGGGGCCTGTGGGGGACAGGGCTGAGCTCATCCCCAGGTCAGAGCTGGGCTCATCCCCGGGTCAGAGCTGGGCTCATGCAGTGGGGTTGGCCTCACCCTGCCCTGCTCTCAGTCCCTGAACACCCCCCAGACCCCAGAGCATGCTCTGGCTGCCCATCCCAGCCTGGTTAACACCCAGGGGGTTTCTCCAGGAGCAGCATCACCCTCCAGGGGGACTGGGATGGGAGGGAGGGCCCGGCCCAGGGCAGTGGGGTCAGCAGAGGTCCCTGAGATGCAGGAGGAGGGGAGGCTGTGGGGACAGGGGGGCCTGGGAGGGCATGGCCTCAGGGACACACAGCTGCACACAGCCCCCACACCCCCATGGACACAGCCAGGCTCTGCCCTCCCTCCCTCTCCCAAAGCCAATGTTCAAAGTTACCCTGGTTAAATACTCAGCTCCTCAAACACATCCCATTATTATTTCCTGGGTGGAACCCCCTTCCTTTCCACTGGCCCTCATATTTTCATGTTTCTAATTCCACTGCTGTGTTTTTTGGAGCATCAAATATTCCCTGACCTTCCCTGAGCATCAAATAACCCTGAGTTAGGGCTTTAATATATGGAAAATTCTGCGTGCCATATGTGAGGGGGAGCAGAACATGCTGAGTGCACAAGTGGGTGGAAAAGTCCAGGGGGAGTTGCAGCAGAAGGAAGGGAAGACACTGCATTAAATATTGGTGTTTGAAAGCTGCTGAGCAAAGGAGGAAGGCTGTGGCAGCCAGGTCTGAAATGCTCCCCTGCTCCATCACTCCAGTCCCCAGCAGCAAGGCACAGAGTGCAGAGCCTGATGCCCAAAGGGGAACATATGGTGAGTAATTCCAAACCCATCCATTTTCCTGCTGAAAACTCAGCAGATAAACATGTCAGTGTTTGTCTGATCCTTCTTCCTGCACTAAGGGACAAATCCTGCAAGGTGCTGAGCACCAGCAGTTTTTGGAGACAGAGCCCAGAGCTCAATCTTGTGGGTGATGTCCAGCAGCATTCCAGCTCGGCTGTGGGACACTTCAGCTCTCATTATCCTTGCCACCTGCATTTGCAGCCCCAGTGCCTCACTTCTGTCCCCTTCTCCCCTTTTAGAGGGTGAATACTGAGCAGGGTGGTGTGGGATGAGAACATCCTGATCCGGGTAAGAGCCCAAGGGATTCTGCTGGCAGTCTGGAGGCAGGTGCAGCTGTCCATGGAGAAGTTCATTCTTATAAATGTTTCCATTGGCACTGAGGGAGTTACAGGAGTTTGTGACATTTTTGCTCACAAGGAAGAGGAATTGCATCCCAAAACCTCAACTCTTCACTGCAGCAAATCACTCAGCAGTGCTCAGAGGTCCTCAGAACCAAAATCCAATCTCCAAAGGTGACCTGGACACCCACAATGCTGAACCTCATCCCTTTGGGGCAGATCCCTCCTTTCTCTGACTGTTCTGAGGAAAATGGCTCTGAAATCCATCCCATTTGCCTCCCAGACACTGCAGGGGAAGCTCCAAATGAATGAGCTGTTATCATTGCAAATTCCCTCAGCTGGTCACCCCGTCAGCAGTGCAGCAGGGAACACCTGGGGAGAGCTGGGCAGCAGCCTGGATTTCCAGGTGTCCTCCCTGCTCTCAGGGCCCTGACACACCACACTCCAGCCCCTGCCAGCTCAGGTGCTGCTCCCATTCCAGAGCTCCCAGTGGTGGCAGCGAGGCCACCCAGGCCCCCTGTCCTTAGGGCCATGGAGAAATCCCAGCTATGGCCCCTGCCACGTTCACTCCATCCTCCCAACCCCTTCCAAAGCTGCTCGTAAATCCCAGAGCTGTGTTCCCCTGCAGGCAGCCATGGCTGTGCCAGGATTTTGGAGCTGGTTTGGGCACACAGCAGCACAGCCCTGCTGTTGGGAAGTACATTCCAGAGCCTTCCCAAAGACAGACTTTTTGGGGACACAGTGTTGCTGTTCCCCCTCTTTCCAAAGCCAGGCTGTTCTTGTGGCCTGTCCCATCAGCCCTGATCTGGATGAAATCACTACAAACTCTTTATACTCCTCAACTTGAAATCTCTCCACACCTGGACTTCCTTGGTGCCTTAGGGGCAAGGTGGGAAACACCAAAGTCCAACGTCCCTGGAGGCCCTGCAGGAGCAGTCACAGGTCCCTGCAGAGAATGTCCCACCTGGGACACTTGCAGCTTCTCTTTAGCAGCAGCCAGAGCTGAGGCTCCCTGCAGCTTTTCTGTGACACTCAGCCCCAGGGACCTGCTCTGGAGTGACAGGGCTGTCACAAAGCCAGCCTGGATTACACATCAGAGCTGTCCCCTCCTGCTGTCAGGTCCTGCTGTGCCACCGAGTCCCCTGGGGTGCCTGGGGTCACTCCCTGCCGTGCTCAGGGCTCCAGGGCCCTCCTGCAGCACACCTCGGGGCTGTGGGGTTTTAGGTTCGGGTTTTAGGACACTGCAGGTGCTCTCTGGCTGTGCCAGGAAGGTGGGTGGGTGACACCTCCACCCCTGGCAGCTTTTCCAGGGGATGTCGTGTAACACAACAGGCTTTTCCCAGCAGGATAATTTGTTTTCTGTTCCCCACTGTGCCAGCCTGAGAGCTCAGCCCAGGCCTCACAGGAGGTGGGCCTAAAGGAGGCAGGAACAGAAAGGAACGTGCTGAGAGAGGCTGGGGATGGGGTTTGGGCACAGCCTGGCTGTGTCCTGCCCTCCCTGCAGGAGAGGTGGCCTTGGGTGACCCCTGACACCTCGCTCCACCTTCCTCTACTCCCAGCCTTGGCACCAAGCACTGCTCCTGGGTGGATTCCACCCACCCTGCTCAGTCTTTTGGGACCTTGGTGAGGAGCCCTGTGATGCAGAGAGAGACCAAACATCCACCGTGCTACCAAGGGCTCCAGGAGGGATGGGGGAGTGCTCAACACCCTCCTTCCTCCCAGAGCAAAAAGCAAACAAAGGAGGAGGAGATGGATCTTGTGGGCCAAAAGGAGCCTCCCCTGGCCAGGCTGATAACAAAGGCCTGCCACTGCCACCAGTAAATCAAACTGGTAACCTCTAGAGCTGCCAGGATGCTTTATTAACCATCCGCTCCCTTTGCTGCTGGCTGTAAGTGATGTTTGCAGCTGGCAAACTTTGTCATTTTCAGACAGCTCCTCACTGCTATGAATTTATCTGAGCCTGGTGGCTCCCAGTGCTGGGAGAGGAGATCCTGGTAGCAGGACACTTCTCCAAGACAGAGGAGGCACCAGCCACCCCCTGGCATCCTTCTGCCTCATCCCAGTCCCACCTTGCTCCCTGCCACATCTACAGGCAGCAAAAGGTTTTCTCACCCTGGTTAAAGTCCAGATCCTGTGGTGGGAACCCCCAAACCTTCCACAAAGGCCCCTTCCAGGAGCTCACCCTTTCCATGACTTTTGAAAGAGTATTTGCAAGCAATTAATACTCCTTTGCCTTTTTTTCTCTCCTACACAGAACCAGGCAAAAAAAAAAAATCTCTCTTTCAGAAAGCAGAGGACACAAACCAAGCAGGGCATCTAATGGCCCTCTGTACTGATACACTGGGAAAATTCCTCTTTTCAGGGAGCATCCTTGATGGGATGCTAATGAGAGACGATCTTTCAGAGCAGGAAAGCTCCACAGAGATTTTAAATATCCATTTCTGGATATTTAAATCCAAGGATTTCAGAACTTGAGTCAATATTTCACATCTATAAGGGATGAAAGGAAAGCTCGTGGGGCCTCTGCAAGCTGACTTCCAGCTTCCTGCTCCTGTGCCCTGCCTTCTTAGAAACATTTCTGTGAGGCAAACCCCAGTGGCAACACGCAGGGGGTTCATCATTCAGGAGAGAAATTCTCTACCATCCATTACCACTGTCCAGAGTCTCAGAGCACTCCCAAAGATTGTCCCCTTCTGTGTAGTGTCCTTCACCTTCACCACCTGAGTGAGGAAGAACCTCATGGCCACACCATTTTTACACCTCTCACATATTAAAGACAACAGAGAAGAGCTGAAAAGTTAATCCTGCAGAAGCCAGTCAGTAATATTTACATCTCTCAATGAGCTGCTCATCCAGCAGACCTTTGGAATGAGATCTTTAATTTTACTCAGAAGTACAAGACCATGGATTATTTCTGGGATTTTCTGTCCTGTGTTTGCAGGGAGCAGAGGCAGAGCTGTTACAGATCTCAACGTGCAGGTGTGGGAAGGGGAGCAGGAAGAGTTTAACAGGGACATCCTGCACTGCTGAAACTCAGGATTGCTGGCACTAGGCAGTGCTGGTAGGCAAGGTCAGGACAAAATCATGGAGTTCTTTGGGTTGTAAAAGGCCACGGAGTCCAACTGTTCTCCACGACTGCCCAGGCCACCACTGCCCCATATCCCCATCCCAGGGCTGTTAAACCCCTCCAGGGTGGGGACTCTACCCCTGCATTGGGCAGCTGTGCCAGGGCTGGACAACAAATTCCAGGAAGGAATTTCCCCAAAATCCACCCTGATGCTCCCCTGGCCCAGCCTGGGGCCGTTCCCTCTCCTCCTGTCCCTGTTCCCTGGAGCACAGCCCGACCCCCCGGCTGTCCCCTCCTGTCAGGAGCTGTGCAGAGCCACAAGGGCCCCCCTGAGCCTCCTTTTCTCCAGGCTGAGCCCCTTCCCAGCTCCCTCAGCCTCTCCTGGGGCTCCAGCCCGCCCTCAGCTCTGTTTCCCTTTTTGCACCAAGCAGTTCTCCCGTTCCAGTTCGGTTCCTGATGGATTGCCAGGCCAGCTCTGCCTGCTCCAGCCCCTGTCCAGAGCTCTGGCTGTGGCACTGAGCCACCCCCTCTGGGCTCTCTCCAGAGTCTGGTCCCTGCAGAGCAGCCCAGGCTGAGGATGTGCTGCAGCTCCAGGTGGCACTGAGCACATGGGAGGTTCACATTCAAACATGTGCTTGGTCTTCTCTAAACTCTATTTTTAACTCAGCCCCAGAGAAGCAGAAGGCTGAAGAACAAGCTCCTACCACACAAAGCAGAAAAGTTCTGCTCTGTCCCTGCTCACCCCAGCCCTGAGCTGAACTCCCTGCAGGGCTTCAGGCTGGCTCTGAGCAGGAAAGAACTCTGCCCTCCATCCCAGCCAACTGTGGGACAGCCCTTCCCTAAAAATCCACCTTGCATCCTCAGCCAAGGGGGTCTGGCAAACCAAAGGGCTCCAGTAAACTGAGGGAGAAGGTTGTGGCAGCAGCTCTCTGGCCACAGAGAGCAACAGGCACAACTTCGCCAGGCATTGTGCTGGGAAAGGCTGTGAGATCAGAGAAAAGAATGAGAAACAATTCTTATCTTCACTTGCTGCCCCTGTTGCTGTAAACATGTGGAATGTGTTGTGGAGATTTGTTTACCAAAGGGTGGTTTCTTGATTGGCCAGTGGTGATGGTGTTTGGATTGACAGACCAATTGGGTCCACTTGTATCATAACTGTCTATAAAAGCAATGGGTTTCTTAATAAATACAGCTTAATAAAGTGATTGATCAGCCTTCTGTGAATCATTGAGTCAATGCTAATTATTACCCAGCTGGGGACCTGTGACAATGGAAGTCCCCTTCCCTTCTGACCCTGCTCATGGAATCAGAGCATCCGGGGCTGGAAAAGCCCCACAAGGATCATCCAGTCCAACCCCTGGCCCTGCACAGACACCCCAAAAATCCCCCCCTGTCCCTGGCAGTGTTGTCCAAACACTCCTTGAGCCATGGCAGAGCTGCTCCTCACCAAGCCCTGAACTCTGCTTTATTCCAAGCCCCAACTCACAGAGTTTGCTCTGGGGAAAATAAAGAAACAAATAAATAAAATTCCCTTTGCTTGTACACAGCAAGAAAGATAATGCCGGTTTGCTGTGGAATAAAAATGCCACCAGTTATTTATCCAGGTGAAGAATTAGGTACTGCACGAGCTAGGAAAGCTCAATGAGAAAGTAAATCCTTAGGATGGAGCACACAGGGAAAAAAAAGATTAATTGATTTGTGACTACAAGGAGGTTTATTCAGAACCATATTTATCACTACAGTGTGTTTGAATTCGGCAGGAACTCCACTCAATTTTCTTCTGCAGTCTTTCTTTGCTGTTCAAGGGGATATATCAGCAAGAAGAGAGAAATGACACTTAATTTTAAGGAGCATCACCTTGCTTTAGAGAATAAACTCTCCTTGGAGCTGCAGCTGTGGGAGACCTGCCCAGCTGACCCCCAGGTGGGATCTGGCAGGTTCCTCAGCTGGCACACCCAGAGCTTTGCTGCCACACTGAAGGGACCCGAGATTTACATTCCAGTTGGAGCCACTTCTCCCTTCAGGGTGCTAAGGTGACAGGTTGCTTGAAGGGGAAGAAAAGGGAGGGAAAGGGAAGATGCAGGAGGGAGAAGGAGGATGTGCATTTTCCCCTCTGTGCCACCTCTGTCTCTCTGCCCTCCTGCAGCAGGAGGGATCCTCTGGCTCTGCAGAGCTCAGTCCCAGCACAGTTTGTCTTTAAAATGCTCCATGGAGGCCTGGTGCAGCTGAGACTGAGTCCCATCCCAACCCAACAGCCCAGCTTCTCCCTCAGCACCCCTCTGTGCACAGCAGCACCAGTGCTTCAGCACCAGGGAAGAGCTGTCCAGCTCCTTCATTCCCCTCCCCACAGAAATGGCTCTGCTCTTTACAGAGCTCCCAGTTCACAGCTCAAAACTCACCTCCAACACACCTGAACCTGGGCTGTGACAGCCATGCCACAGGGAAACTGATAGCAGAAACAGAGATAACTGAACCTGGCAGGAGCTGGGCCGCCCTGAGCTGGGAATTCTCATGGATCCTGCTTCCCTGATCCTCCTGTCATTCCTCTATTGCCTGTTCAAACACTCATTTGCTCCTATTTACCAACTACAGCCTTAAAATACATAGAGATTTCAATACTCTAAAGGCAGGTTAATCATTTATTTATTGTTTGCTTCTTATTTCAGAGGTCTGAATTACACCATCATTACTTGGAGAGAGGCTCCAACAGCACAAGCTGTTTGTCTAGCAGCCTCATTTATTTTTGCATGACAAAACCATTATTCCCCCCCAAAATCAGAACAAAATAATAAAAATACCCTTGAGCACTTCATCCAATTTTAAAGCAAGAGCTGTGTTAGTCCCCACAAGAGCCAGCAGCTGAGTTCCCAATTACAGGACAGATCAAGCAATAACTCTGGATCATCTGGCAGAGCTCAGGAATGGAACAGGCAAGTGCAGGTCTGCCAAAGGCCTGGAAGGAGCAAAGTGAGGGAAAGCTGTTGCCCTGTGCAGTCCCCTGAGGGGAGGCAGGGATGCCCAGCCCAGGGGTGTTCCAGCTGTGCTGCCCCAGCAGGAGGAAAGAGAAGGGGTCAGCAGCCCAGGGTGCTGCAGAGCCTGCCCCAGGGGTGTTTTGGGTCCCCTGACCCCACAAACACTCAGCACTCCCAACACTTGTCCCGGCCCTGCCTTGCTGCAAACATTTAAAGATGTTTTCCCTTAATTCCCGGTTTTCCCCGCTTCTCCTGGAAAATGAGCCATGACACATGAGCCATTTGCAAGGCTGCCAGTGTGACATTGGCTGCATTTCCATGGCAACTCTCCCCTCTCCCTGCCCAGCCTCTGGATGTGCATTCCCGGCAGGCTCGGGCTGCAGACACACATCATTATATTTAATCTGAACAAGTGTGTACCTGAGTTGACTTTATTTCATGAAACTGCATAAGAAATTAAATTTCTCTCACTATTTCCTGCTCTCCCATCCCGGTGTCATTACTTGCAGGGCTCTGCCATTACTCGTTGGCATTTTGCATCAGTACATAATGATACAATATCAGATAATGTTAAGATGCAGAAACCACTCCAAACACCAGACAGCAATTTTCTGCTCAGTTTCCCAATTTAACCTGAATTGATACTACACTGTAAGTCTGCATGAGGTTCAGGGACTGCTCTAATTAGAGCAGCATCTTGGGCAGCAGCACTCACTTGCATCCTGTCTGTTTGATCTGGCCTTGATAGGGCAATTAAGAGGCAGAAGAGAGAACTCCTTTCCCAGATTTGTCCTCATGAACAGCACCAGCTCCTCCCATTACAGCTCATCTTCTGATCCTCCAGCCCAGTGCAGCTCCCAGCCCTCATGAAATTCATTGTGTTTTATAAATCCCACTCAAATGGACAAGTTTAACTTCCCCTGCCCAGGAAAATGCCATGGGATGGTGAGCACACCTTGTGGGACACAACTCCTACAGGGAGGCCACAGCAGCTCAGGAGTTAAAAAGTGCCCAGCAGTGGCACCAGAGCCACGGGCAGGGCCGGAGCCCAGGAGCTGCCCCTGCCCAGGAGGCAGAACTTCTGCCCTGGGCACTGCCCAGCCCTGAACAGGCTGCCCAGGGAGGGGCTGGAGTCTCCTCAGCGGGGATCCTGCAGAGCCCTCTGGGCACAATGCTGTGCCCTGTGCTCTGGGATGGCCCTGCCTGAGCTGGGAGCTGGCACCAGGGACCCTCTGGGCTCCCCTCCAGCCTGGCCCAGCCTGGCATTCTGTGATCCACTGACAAGACAAAAGACAAGACCTGAGCCAGTCCGTGGTTCCCCACCTCTCCTGACCACTGGCACAGCAAATCTTCTCCTGTTGACTCAGCTCTGGTCTTTCCCATCCCAGAAGCCACCAAAAAGAGGTCACATGTGATGGCAACAGCAAATCCATGGGCATAACCAAAGGATGGTTTTTCCCTGCTGTCAGCCCAAAGAACCTTGGAAGCTGTCTGAACCCCCAGGAACCCCCCTGGGCCCTGTGAGCAGACAGAGGGACCCTGCCCACATCTGTGGGGTGGCAGCAGGTACTGAACCCCCTGACTGAGGGAGGAGCTGCTCCAGGATAAATCCTTCCACAGGATCCCTAAGAGCTCCACCTGGTGAGGAGCAGAGGCAGTGAAATACCCTCCTGAGTCCTCATTAACCCATTCTCCCCACACAACAGTGCAGGAGCTCAGGAAACAGCACAGTCTGGACAACACACTCAGGTGTGGGGTGGGATTCTTGGGGCTGTCCAGTGCAGCTGGACTTGGATGATCTTTGTGAGTCCCTTCCAGCTCAGGATATTCTGTCCAGTGACTTTTATGGTGCTATGGAGAGGACCCATGTCCCCGTGGGGGAACACAAACACAGCCCCACTGCATCCAAGGGGCTGGATCCCAACCCAGGGCATTGAGAACCACTCCATGGGCTGGGATAAAAACCAAAAACCACTGGGCAGGAAGTGCCTGAGGGAGACTTGGCAGCATTCCTCCCTCTTGGAAAGCCACTGGCAGGAGCTGCCTCCTGTGCAGCTCCATGGCCAGATGCAGGAGGAAGCATTCCACTGGCAGCAGAATGTTCACATCAGGGACCGAGCCTTTTGTGCTGCCTTCATCTGCACTCAGCTGGGGGGACTCCTGCAGCCCCAGAAACTCCTTTTAGCTGATGCCTGTGGCTAGAACTTCCTGCTTTTTTAGAGAAGCCTACGAGGACAGAGAAAATGAACCCATCACTCTCAGTTCTGACTGCCCCATCTTGCAGAAACAGAACCTAAATGAGGCAAAGCCAGGATGAGATGAAAATGAAATAATGCCAGGATTTGCTAGTTTAAGCTATTAGAGATGCATCTTGCATCTCTTCTCAGGAACACTTCTCCATGCTCGTGGCAGATGAAAAAATCCATGTGGAAAACATGGAAGTTTAAATGGATATATTCAAACCAAAGCCACAGCAATATTTTGCCACATATTTTGTGTGCTCATCTCTCATGCCATGGTTTGAGGGTCACCTGCACAGACACGAGCTTCTGTTATGCCATTTATCAGATATGGGGTAATCTGAGACTGAATCAGAAATGGCCCCATCACAGGTGTAAAAAAGTGTCAAATCCCTACAGGAACCAGAGCCCTTAGAACTGAACACTTGGCATTTAAGCCACCACCTCCCACCACACAGAAATGTCACCACACCGTCCGTGACACCAATGGATGGTGAAGAAACAAAACTTTTCCAAAGAGGAGAAAGAAGAAGGATTTCAGCATTTGTTTCAATCTGACTGGATGAAGGATTTATTGGTTTTTGTGCCAGGGAAGAGGGAAGATGAGAAAATCAGAGTCTTGAAGGCTGGAAAAGCTGCCCAAGACCATCCACTCCAAGTGCCCCATCCCCACCTTGTCCTCAGCCCAGAGCTCTGAGTGCCACGTCCAGCCCTTCCCTGGGCACCTCCAGGGGTGGGCACTCCAAACCCCCCATGGCAGTTCCAAGGCCTGAGCACCCTTTCCATGGGGAAATTCCTGCTGGTGGCTGTTCCCCAATGGCCTTTCCAAAGGACAGCACTATCCAGAGCACACACCTGCAGTGACTTGTTCAGGAGGTTTATCCAGGACACCAGGAATGGGAAGCAGCAGCTGAACGCAGAGGATCCCTGTGCACCCTCATCACAGGGACTGGGAGTGGATCTTGCTTCCAACCCCTTCCCACCTGTGATGAATCCCACAGATTAGAAGAGCTCCAGCCAAAGGCCTGGAAGCAAATCCCAAAATGCAGGATCCCTGTGCACCTTCACCACAGGGAATGGGAGTGGATCTTGCTTCCAACCCTTCCCACCTGTGATGAATCCCACAGATTAGAAGAGCTCCAGCCAAAGGCCTGGAAGCAAATCCCAAAATGCACAACATGGACCTGGGACTACCCAAGCTTTGGTTGCCCATTCTTCAGGCCCCTGCTCTGACCTGAACCAACCTGCAAGCTGAGAGGTTTCACACCTCTCCCAAAACCCAAGCCCAGGGGCCCTGGACAAGCTTGGCTGCAACTGCTGAGGCACCACTGAAACCTCATTTTGGAAAGAAATGGCAAAAAGAAAGAATTTAACCCAAGACTTTCCCACCTGCACTGCAGAGGGGCCTCTCAGGTCCCACCACTCTGGCTGAGGGTGAGCTCCTTTCTGGGGCCCCAGACTTGGCCTTCCAACTTTAACCCTCTGTAGTTCCCCCTCTCCAAAAATAAATCATCCCCCTCTAAAAGGAGCTGCTCCAGTGCAATGTTCACGAGTGCACAGGAAATTAAGACATGTTACAAAATTAATTTATGCACCCTGCTGACCACAGAGCCTCTCTGGACACAAACTGGGGAAGCATTTCCACATGTTTGACCTGAGTTTTTCTAAAGAGTGTTAGAAACAGCTGGAATGTTCCAACCTTCATTTTTCCAAATGATAAACTTCATCAAAATGGGCATTTATGCACTGGGGCAGGGCAGGGGAGGTACCATCAAATTTTCCATCCCTGAAAAATCTCCCAATTTTTTCATTTTATGATACTGAGGGCGCAAATCAGCCCAATTTCCTTTCATTAGGATTTGTGATGTTGTTCTTGCTTTCTCTGAAAAATTTCACAGAAGAAAAAGAAATCCCAACAAGCTTTAATTTTAATTGATTCCTATTCAACCCAATGAGGTCATGCATGTTTAATTATCATCATCCCCATTACAGATGGAAAATCAACTTCCTCTGATGTTGCTATGCTAATTATCATCTCATTTGTTTAGCAATGGCATCCCACAACCGATGGAGATTACGGAAAACACAGAGCAAAAAGACCTGTACAGAACATTGCAAACAGTGGCCATGGCCCAGCAAAATCCTGGATGGAACATGTGGATCACATCCAGCACCATTCTGAAGTTCCTTTTAGCTCCCCAAGGCAGGAACATGCTCAGTGATTTTGCCATGCTGAACTTTCAATAAAATAAAGAGGAAAGGCAGGATGAAAATATCATCCCATTCCTTGAAGTGCTGGGAATGGAGGGGAAGGGGAATTAAAAATGAGGCTTTGAAAGGGACAAAGTGTTTGTGAAACTCAAGGCTGCTCCAAAAACCAGCTCAGGTCTCCCAGACTGGGAACAAAACACACAACCCCAGAATGGTTTGGGCTGGGAGGGGCATTAAAGCTGATCAACTCCACCCCTGCCCTGGTAGGGACACCTCCCACTGCCCCAGGCTGCTCCAAGCCCCAGTGTCCAGCCTGGCCTTGGGCACTGCCAGGGATGCAGGGGGAGCCACAGCTGCTCTCTGCCTGCCCACCCTCACCCTCCACTGCTCTGGGCACACTTTTGTACATCCCTGGCAGCAGCAACCCCTCCATCCCTCTGCCAGTCTGTCCCTGGGACGTTCCCAGCTGCCTGTCAGTGATGGCCACTTTGCCTCCTGATGATGCTGCTGCTCCAAGACTCTTCAAAAGTGAGCTGGGGTCAGGTCTGAGAGTAAACAAAGGCAGCCCAAGACCTGCAGTGGGCTGGAAATGCTCCTTTTTCCTCGCAGGGAGGGCAGGTAAACTTGATGCTAATCTCTGCTCCAAGCAAGTGTAATCCTTCTGCATCCCAATAAATTGTGGCATCTACAAGGACAGCTCCAGCACATCAGTGCAGTGATGTGTGTGACCCAAAATAAGAACATGAGGACCAGGAGACTGCTCTCCAAAGCAGCTGGGTGTGCAGAGCTCTGCAATGCTTATTAGGCTCGTTTAAGTACCAAATTAAGCAAAGAGTGGGAGGAAAGACTGATGAAACCATAATCTGATCTCCTGCTCCAAGTTTAACCTTAGCTTGGCAGATCTGTCTGCTTCTATGCTTATTTTTAATTTAGTAATGCTCTGATGATTTATTTCTATATTAAAGCCCTTTTCACAAAAGCTGAAAAAGAAACGACTGCGGGAAAAGCAAATTCTCCCCCAAAACTGAAACAAAGCCACTTGTGCAGGCACACAGGGAATTTGAGACAGCTTGGCCAAGGGAACCACTGCTCCCTGGAAAAAAGCACTCAAATTACACTGTCTTCCCTGCTAAAATGGAAAATGTGGCTCTGCTGGGAGCCCTGGGCTCTGCTAGGGCTGCACAGCCCCTTGGTGTTTGTGTCAAGGCCTCCCTGGAAATCTTGGCCAGCACTGGGAGCCCCTTTGGATGGAAGGTGTGAGGGACACCAGCCTGGTGCCACAGCCCACAAAAAGTGCTAATCCTGTAGTATTCCTGTTCCCATGGATTCCCAAGTGATTTTTCCTGGAAATAACTGCAAGTCCCCACCCCAAATGAGATGGAACAATCCAGCAAAGCAGCCATCTGCTTCCCCCATCTCCTCATTCCTGTTTCAAAAGGAACTGGAATCTCTCCTCTCCTTCCTTCCCACTTTATTTTTAGAGCATCTTCAGCCAGAGCTCTTCAAGCTGCTCCAAACACCAGCTCAGGGCTCTCAGACTGGGAATGAAACACAAAATCCCAGAAGGGGATTTCATCCTTAACACTGCACCTTGTGTGCTTCTCTTTCCTTCCAAACATGTTTTCTTCGTGCAGAAATATTCTAGAGGACACCAGACATTTGTTGATCAGTGGACAGAGAGCTTTGCAACACAAAGAAAACAAAACATCTTGTGGATTAGACAGACCTAGATCCTGAAACTCACTCTGAGGAAGGGGAAAGAGCTTCAGCAGATTTTGTCATCTTAAAAAACGCCAGATTTTTCATTTTGTTCTCTCTCAGAAAAGTGACAAAGCCATGACTGCCCACATAGAAGAGCAGCTGCCTACAGACAGAGAGAAAATACAGAACTCAGAGCTCCTGGAGCTGTTTATTTTCTGCTTTGGAGATGATACCCACACAGCTGTCAACTGAAGCAGAGAGATAAGCCTGAACATGGGGCTGATCCAGCTCTCAGGAAGTGTTCCCATCCCTTTCCTTTCCCAAGAAGGAGCAGGAAATGCACTGAGACATCCCAGTTCCCTGGGAAGGACAGGGACACTCAGGGGAGGTGCTGGATGAGGTTAATGAGGGGACTGGAGCACCTCCCCATGGACACAGGCTGGGAAAGCTGGGATTGTTCAGCATGGGGAACAGGAGGTGGTTGGAGACCTCCCAGCACCTGCCAGGGTCTGCAGGGGACACGGGGAAGAGAGGGACCCTGCACCAGGAACTGGAGGGACAGGACAGGGAATGGGTACAAACTGCCAGAGGAGAAATTTAGGTTAAAGATAGGGAATAAATCATTCCCTGTGAGGGTGGGCAGGCTCTGGCACAGGGTGTCCAGAGCAGCTGGGGCTGCCCCTGCATCCATGGACATGTCCAAGGCCAGGCTGGATGAGGCTCACAGCACCCTGGGATAGTGGAAGAATCAGCAGCTTGATCTTGGAAATGCCAACACATGCAGGGAAGAGCAGTTTTTAACACTCCCATTTTCCTGCATCAACTACTCCATCCCAATCTACCTTACTGTCCCTTCCATGCACACAGCCCAACAGGGAGCTCCCCAGTTCCTCCAAACTTAGAGCAAAAGGCATCAAGCTGCATCCCCAAACCCCTTCTCAGTGCCAGCCTTTGCTTCTGCCTCTGTTTTGGCAGCAAATGTTCTTGACACATTTCATGGTTCAACTGCAGTCCCACTCAGGACTGCCACAGTTTCAAAATCTGATGTGGCACCTTCCCTGGAGCCTGCAGTTCTCCAAGTTTTTAGTTCTGCCTGCATGGAGTTCGTACCAGGAGGAATTCACAATTCCTTGGCACTCTGCCTTAGCTGACTTCCCATACTTAAAGAAAAAGTTCTGTCATTGCAATAGGAAAAAAACCAGAACTTTCCCCTAAAAAAGAAGCCAGAACCATGGGGTCATGTGGCCATTAAATCCCATTTGTGGAGAATCTGGGAAACCTGTCAGCTGCTCTTTCCTCCCAGGGCCTGGCAGCAGCAGCAGGGTCAAGCAGGGAGCCCAGGGAGGTGAGCAGGGGGGCACACCTGGCTGTGACTGAGGGCTTCCCTAATGGCCAGGAGAACAGAGCTGTGCTGGCAGGGCTGGGGACAGCAGGGACCTGTGCCCTGCCCAGTGCCTCTGCAGGCATCAATCCCTGCTCAGCACAGGGAAGAGCTCCAGGCAGTCCCAGCAGTGCCTTCGGGAAGGACTGGCAGAGCAAACCTGAGCCTCCCCCTCTGCAGGCAGTGAGGAGCCTCTGTGGGGGCTGCTCTGGATGTGGGGCCCACCCTGTGCCCCCTCCTCCAGCACCAAACCCTCCTCCTGAGCCTGGCTCTCCCATCCAGACCAGTTTGCTGCGGCTGCAGAGCTTGGAGATCTCATGGCAGCACACAAAAACGCTGACAGATGTCCACCTAAATATTTCATGTCTTTTTCTTTTCCCTTCCCGAAGTACTTCTTCCTGAAGAGAAAGCAGAGTGCAGAAAGGAAGGGGGAGGACACAGCAGGCTGGTGTCCAGCAGGGATGTCACCCTGTCAGCCGGAGCTGTGGGCTGGGTTAATGCCACGCCAGACCAGGAGTAATGCCCACACTGCAAACTGAAACCAGGCCTAAGGCAGGGAGGGGATGGGCTGCAGGGCTGCTCTCCCCGGGGCGGATGAGCCCGGAGCAGAGCCAGCCCCTCACACACACCCGATTTCCCTGTGCCAGGCTCAGAGCAGCCCCGTGTGCCCCGCAGAGCTGAGTGTGCCCAGGCATTAATCACAGCAAATCCAGCAGGAGTCAGACCCAGCTCAGAACAGCCCCAACCCGAGTGCCCATTAGCAAGGACCTGCTCGCTTTCTGAGCAGCAGAGCAGCTACAAGGCACCAGGGATGTGAGCACGGTGTTCATTAAGCACCTCAGCATCCACACAGGCTGGAGCTGCCTCAGCTGTCACAGCACACCTCGGCCAGAGCTGCTCCCAGCCTGCTCCCCTGGGCAGCCATTCCCTCTGCCAGGTCCTGTCAGCACTGCAGGCACAGAGGGTGTCTGGTTTGAGAGCCCAGAAATCCCAATGAGCTGTGAGGACTCCCCCCACCTCGTGGCCTCTCCAGGTAGGGCTCACAGCCCCAAGGGACAGCTGAGGGGCTCGTGGTGGGGAAGTGGGGAGCAGGGATGAGCCAGCACCTCGCCAGCCCTTCAGGATGGGCAGGGCTGATGCTCCTACAAATGGGCTTCTGTGGCCAGGCAGCCCAGAGCCAGCCCCAGGTACGTCATTTCCAGGCACTGACAGGAGCTGGAGCCTCAAAAACCAAAACCAGCAACTAAAACGTGTTCCTGTGTGACCTCACTTCCACAGGAACACCAAAACTTCCCTGGCAGCAGAGCAGCTTGCCAGAGCCCAAGCTGTGCTTTGCAGGAGCCCAGCAGTAACTGCACCAAGGGCCAGTCTGGCTGCAGACAGCAGCAAATTCCAACTCTGGAGCTGTTCATCCCCAAAGGTGACGAGGGGAAAGGGTGGGTGCCCCCACAGGTGTCATGGAGTCACAGAATGGTTTGGGTTGGGAGAAACCTCAACGATCATCTTGTTCCACCCCTTTCCACTGTCCCAGGTGGTTCCAAGCCCCATCCAGCCTGGCCTTGGGCACTGCCAGGGATCCAGGGGCAGCCACAGCTGCTCTGGGCACCCTGTGCCAGGGCCTGCCCACCCTCCCAGGGAACAATTCCTAATTCCCAATATCCCATCCATCCCTGCCCTCTGGCAGTGGGAAGCCATTCCCTGTGTCCTTTCCCCATCCCTTGCCAATAGTATCTCTCCATCTTTCCTGCAGCTCCTTCAGGTCCTAGAGGGCCCCAGTTCAGTCACCCCAAAGCTTCTCCTCTCAGGTGAGCATTCCCAGCTGTGCCAGCCTTTCCTCCCAGCAGAGCTGCTCCATCCCTCTGCTCATCCTGGAGCCTCCTCTGGGCTCCTGCAGCAGCTCCAGCTCCTGCCTGTGCTGGGCCAGGGCTGGGGCAGCTCTCAGGTGGGGTCTCAGGGACCACCAGGACCTTGCCAACTGCTCTCTCCGATTTCCAAACCTGTGCTCTGATGAAGGGAGGTGACTGTGGCTGGCTGGGTTTGTCACAGCCCTGGGCAGACACTCCAGGAGCACCAGGAGAGCATGCCAAGGTGGAAGCTCAGCAGGATTTAGTTCAGACTCTCCAGGAGAAAGCAGCCGGTCTGGACTGAGGGCAGGGAGGGAGTGGGAGTTTATGAAACCTGCCATGCTCCAAGGCAGAGCCAGCTGGGAGCTCCCAGGGCATCCAGCACCAACTGCTGCAGCCCCTGAGGATGAGAGCAGGGATCCATTTTTCCTTTAATTCAGTCTAGGCCTATTGATGCACCACTGCCTGCAAAGGACAGTGAATGAAAGTGCACATGAAAGGAAATCATCGCCCTCAGCTCTGGCTCTCAAACACTCTTGAAAGTCTGTTTGATGAAGGGCTGCTCTGCTGTGTCACCCAGCTTGATGATCACTTCTTTGTTTTCAGTCCCCACCCCCAAAGTCATTAAATACTTGCTTTCTAATGAAAATTGATTGGTTTTGGCCAATAAATCACTTAAAAGCCATCTGCCAATGAAAAAAAAATCAAAGAGCAAAATTCCCCCAACAACTCCTTGCGTATTTTTCCCCTCTGCTTTGGATTTAGAGGGAAAATATATTTGGATAATCCATCAATGGCAGCTTTCTCCTGGGAAGTGTGAACAGACCACAGAAAAGGCTCAGCTTGGCTTTGACTTCCAAAATCACTTCATGGACCACTCAGCATGGAAACAATTCAGCAGCAGGCTATGAGCTCCGTATATTGGTGCTGCCCCAGATTGTTTTGTTTTCATTAATAAGATTATTGCAGTGAAAACAGGCTCTCTGAAGCTTCATTTTCCTAGCAATTGTTAAATAATTCAATACCCATCTTTTCTGTCTCTTTAATGCCTCTGAAAAATCAAAACCCTTCACAAATTAAAGGCCAAATCCTGTTTACTCTTTCCATTTCTAAAGCAACTCTGACATCAATAAAGGCTGTTTTTGTGACTTGGGCTCAGATTAAAGTTCTGTCAGTGCGAGTATTTTTTTTTTTCAAGCAGGAGCATAATTTTTTTTTCTTTTTTAATCACGATAATTCTCTTATGCAAAGCTCTAAAAATACAAAAGCAAATGCTTCCAGTATGGCCAGTGTGGTTTTCTTCACAAAAATGGATTACATGAACATTTTCTACCAATAAACTATGGCTCCCTTCAGGAAGGAGAATTTGCTCCCTTGCCTGTATCTCTGTTCTCCCGAAGGGAAAAGCCAGAGGCTCAATGTCCCTGCCCAGTTTTCAAGGCCCTTCAGGGAGAAACTGGGCTTGACTGGTGCTTGAAGGAGGACTTTAAGCAGCAACACTTGATTTGGCCAAGAATAATGGTTTTGTAGGAACACAGGATATGCTGGGCTGGAAGGGACCCACAGGATCAAGGATCCAGCTCCCGGCCCTGCACAGACCCCCCAACAACCCCAGCCCTCCAGGCCCTTCCCCACCTCCCTGTCCCTCCTTGGGATGGTCTCCAGTAACTCTGGATCTGCCCCAAATGCCCCCAGTGCCGAGCAGAGAGGACAATCACACCCATAAATGCTTTAAAAAGTGTCCCCTGATTCCCAGAAGGATGATGGCATTTGCACCATCAGCAAAAAGCAAAGAAAGACTCCCTGCATTTATTTTCATCCAGAAATCACTGGAACACCCAAGGAACTGCCAAATTACTTTCCTGACTCCAGACAGCCCCTTCTCAGGCAAAGCAGGGAAATGTTTTGGTGACAAGTCCCTCCCAAGGCTGGGCAGGGCTCCAGGGGGTTCCACCTGCACCAAGCTGGCCTGAAGGCTCAGCACCCAAGGGTGGATCTCCCCCATTCCTGGAAAGGCACAGCTTCTCTGGGGCAGGTATTTAATACTGAACCCAAATCCCACTCCATGCCCCAAATGTCTCACTCAAAGAGGCTCAAATACTGCTTTTTCAAGGTCACTTGGCCAAAGCAGCCAGGCATGAGCCCATCCAGGTCCCTCTGCTGTCCCTGTGACAGCACTGGTGGCTCTGATGACAGCTCTGCCCGTGACCCTGGGAAGCTGCACAAACACAGATCCTCCACTCCAAAAGCTTTTCCCCAATTCACAGAGAATCACACAGCTTTGGGCCCTCTCCCAAACCCTGGGGCTGGGAGGGGACCGTGCCAGGTTTCAGCAAGGTTTGGATCTCCTGCTCTGGACGCAGCCAGTCCCGAGGGGAATCCTCCAAGAATACACAGACCTGAAAGAAGATCCAGCACTGACATCCACGGGGAGCTGGCTCATCCCTGGGCTGCTGCCAGCCAGCTCCAGGGGCACCAACCTCAGGTGCACCTCAGCACAGGCTCCCAGGCAGTGACATCAGTCTGCCCATCTTGTAAAACCTGACACCATCACAAAGTATTGCAGAGCCTTCTTTTACACTTGGCACTAAATTAGGTGACATTAAAAACCAGCAGATGAAGAATTCCTCATAAAGAGGCCCAGCAGCAGCAACCTGAGCTCCAACATGTCCATGGCAGCTTTCTCACACCACAGGGAATCTCTGGGAAGTTTAAGAGCTTCAAATTAGCACACCAGGGAGTGAAAGTCACTTTGTGCAGCCAGTTGAGGATCACTCCTCCCAGTACCGTTAACATAAAAATCGAGAAAGTCAATTAAAATTTTTATTACATGGCCTCAAATTATCCCCAAAAAAACCCTCAGCACTAAAAGGAAAACCCAGACTGAGAACACTGAAGAGGTTCTTGCTGGAGTACTTTAGAAGCTGATAAAGCACTTCATGGTTTTAATTTAATCTGGAGCTGGATGAAAAAGTTATTGAGGTCGTGTTTCTGACCTAAATCTTCCCTCTCCTACATTCTGAGCCCAAACAAGACTGACACTAATTAATAATAATAAAAAAAAAAATCTCTCAATTTCTTTTCTACAAGGCCGGGTTGAACAGAGTTTGGAGAAGCCTGGGATAGTGGAAGGTGTCCTTGCCTGTGGCAGGGGCTGGAATGAGATGAGCTTTAAGGTCCCTTCCAACCTCAATCATTCTGTGATTCTGCAATTCTTCTGTTATTTGTTTTCAGAAACCTTCATTACCCATGCCAGCCAGGAGTGATCAAACCTTAGGTTTCAGCTTCACATCCCTGGAAGCACAAGTCTCCAGGAGCTAGGGATGGATGGGTCTGATTTCTTGAGGTGTTTGCATAACAAGATGTTTGCTGCAGCTTCTTCCAGAAGCACCAACCAAACCTTGCCTGGGGAAGAGCCACAGAATCCCAGGAGGGTTTGGTTTGGAAGGGACTGAAAATCCATCCAGTGCCACCCCTGCCTGGGACACCTTCCACTATCCCAGGCTGCTCCAGGCCCTGTCCAGCCTGGCCCTGGACAAATCCATGCTGTTCCCATGCTGGACCAAGGTCTGGCCCAAAGTCCTTTGGGGCTCCATGGATTTTGGTGGAAATGATGCTGATGGAACTGCAGCCAGTGCAGGGATGGAGGAGAACTTGACTTCAAGTGAGATGAAGCATTTGGGTGGCCAACACAGAGCTTTGGTCTCCTTGACCTGCTCAAGGAGAGCAGCTTCAGAGCCTGGGGAGGATCACCACTGCCAACAATTCCTCTTCCTGCTTGATTTAAATTGTATCTAAGTTTTTTATGTAGCCATTGAAGAGCTCCATGAGCCTCCTGCAGCTGTTGGGACATTCCCATTCATTCCCACCCATCCCCCCCCCACTCCCATCCTCATCCCATCCCATCCCATCCCATCCCATCCCATCCCAGCAAACACCTGACGCCAGCATCTTCTCACACATTCCAGGTGAGGTTTCCAAAACCAAATTCTCATTTCACCACCCCCCGTTTGGCTCCTATGGAAATCTTCCCCTCAACTTCCAAATGCCAGAAGAGTGAGAACATTTTAAACCATCTTCACACAGAATCAGGAATCTTCCTACAGTTTGGAGATGTTAAAGCCAGAAAGAACCAATCTAAAAATATTCAGTATTTTGTACAAAGGCCTCAAGACCTTTTTTTTCAAAACAAACCAAGAGAAACCCAGGAAATATCCTTAAAATTCTGTCTTTTCTTCACACCTGTGTCCAACAGTTTGCACCATCCCTGAGGTGACTCTTGTCACTTTGAGCACTCCTGTGGTGGTGAAATTATTTATGAGTTTAAGCAAACCTGTGTGAATCTGTTACTGAGGGTCTGATGTGCACCTTGCTAACCCTGCAAGGGTGGGGATGTGCCACAGGAACATCTTGTCCCAGCCATGGAGATCCTCCTCCATCATTTTTTGGCAACAGAGGTTATTCCCAAGAGCTCTATTCCTCTGGCTATTCCAGAACCTGTGCACAGAAGTTTCAGGCTGTTACAGTGGCCTGAAAGAAGTCTCAGAGGTTGGACTAAAAGAGGAAAGAAACAGCATTTATTTAATTAAAATAAAGAAAGCACCGAGTCTTTGGGCTTTTGAACACCATCATGGGATGAGGGCTGCAGGAAGCCCCATGGAAAAACCAATAGCTAGTGGTTTCTGGAATGAATAAATAAATATAATCATGAGCCCACCCCAAATGAAAACCCAGCCCCAGAGAGGGACAGCTCAGCACCACCTGAGCTCTGTGACTGAGGAACACTTTAATTAAACACAAATGTCTTGTTAGCAGCAGAACCTTCACTCCTGGGCCATATTCAGTAACCTAAGACCCCTCTGTTTGTCCCATCTCCACCCCTGCATCATTCCCACACCTGGCATGAAGTTTGCTCTCTCCTAAGCACACTGAAAGAGCAAATTCACATTTGTGAGGCTGAGGCAGCAGGTAATTGGGTGGGTTAATTAACATTATTTTCATCTTTATAAAAACCCAAAACCTATCAGCCTTTGTATTCTTTCACAATCCATAACTCTCAAACCCCATTTCCTCCTCACAATGATCTTAATTCTAATTAAATGAGCTTTTGTCTTCCAGCAGCAGTAAAGATGAAGTGCCACATAAAACATCTGCAGCGTAGCCCTGTCCAAAGTCCTCTTTAACCTAAAAGCTGGTGGTGGTTTTTGAACTCCTTTTTGTTAGGTTTTGTTGGACTGGGTGTTTGAGATGGTATTTTGTGTTTAGATTTAGATGTTTATTATTTTTATTTATATTATAGTTTTAGCAGTTGTAAATTTTATAGTATTTTATTAATAAGTTGTAAAATAGTTTTGTATTTATTTTTATAAGGTTTTTAAAGAAAAAACTATTTCATTAAGTATATTTAATTATATTTAATATTCATTAAATACACATAATTAATTATAAATAATTAATTAAATATACAATATTTAATTATATTTAAATTATTTTATTTTTAACTTAATTAATTATTTATGTTTTGTAATGTAGATTTTTGTTTAATTATATAGTATTATTTATGAAGAAGGATTAGTTTTTGTTTTAATTTTTTTGGTTTACATATATTATTATATTTTAAAACTTAAAGTTTTTTAATGTGATATATATTTTTAATTAAATTATATACTTATAATTTTAGTTTTATTATTTAATTTTAGAAGTTTTTTACGGTTTTTAGGTTAAATATTGTGCTTTTTTGAGGGTTAGAATTTGTTAGTTCAGAAAGTTTAAAATTTTAAGTATTTAGGGTTCTAACAAGCTGCATCCATGCCTGGCAGGCTTGGGAAGAGGCTTGCTGTCACCTCTGGAGCCACCTGAGGCTCCTCCAGCCCAGCACCTTCTGGGGGCTGCTCAATAAGGGAGGCACTCAAGTTTTTGTTTTAAATTTTTTATTTTGTTTTACATATATATTTTTATATTTTAAGTTTTTATTATACTATATTATATATTTTTAATTAAATTAGATACTTATAATTTCAGTTTTATGATTTAATTTTAGAAGTTTTTTTAATGGTTTTTAGGTTAAATTTAGTGTTTTTTTGGGGGTTAGTACAGAAAATTTAAGAATTTTCGTATTTAGACTGGCTGCCAGCTGCATCCATGCCTGGCAGGCTTGGGAAGAGGCTTGCTGTCACCTCTGGAGCCACCTGAGGCTCCTCCAGCCCAGCACCTTCTGGGGGCTGCTCAATAAGGGAGGCACTCAAGTTTTTGTTTTAAATTTTTTATTTTGTTTTACATATATATTTTTATATTTTAAGTTTTTATTATACTATATTATATATTTTTAATTAAATTAGATACTTATAATTTCAGTTTTATTATTTAATTTTAGAAGTTTTTTTATTGTTTTTAGGTTAAATGTAGGGTTCTTTGGGGGGTGAGTACAGAAAGTTTAAGATTTTTCATATTTAGACTGGCTGCTCACTGCTCCCTCCCTGGGTGTGTCCCTTCTGGGGGCTGCTCACTGAGGGAGCCTTGCAGCCCCTGCCCCCAGTGCTCTGCACAGCCACACGTGGAAAAGGCAAAGAGAAAGTCAGGAAATTCAGTATATTGTAAATAATCTAGTCCATCCAGCGTGGTGGTGGGGTCAGCACCCCTGAGGTGCTCAGAAAAGGAGTGGAGGTGACATCTCCCAGTGTGGGGCACCTGCTCAGGGCTGGACCTGAGGCTCTGCAGAGCTCTGTGGTGCAGTGACAGCAGGACCAGGCAGCAGAGCTGAGCTTTGACAATTCCTGCCAGCAGCACACGTGTCCATGTTCTCAGCTGGGTGTCCCCACCCCAGGGCTGCTCACTGCTCCCTCCCTGGGTGTGTTTAACAAAGCCTGGATGTGGCACTGGGTCTAGCTGAGGTGTTGGGGCTGGGTTGGACTCGATGATCTTGAAGGTCTCTTCCAGCCCAGTGATTCTGTGATTCTGTGAATCCTGTGGCTCCTGGATGAGACCCAGGGCAGGAGAGCATTCATTGTTTTCCTGGAGCCATCAATACCTCACACCTGTAACTACAAATCCTGGGGCTGCCCCTGAAGCACCATCAGCACTTGGAGCCATAAATCTCCAGATTCCAGCAGCTTTTTGACCAAAGCTGCTGTGACACAACCAAACCAGGTCAGGCAGGAGGAGCTGCTGGCTGTGGGGTTCACACCAGTGAAACAACAGGCTCCAGACCTCAATGAACCTCAAAAAAGCTCATGTTCTGTCAGTGGGAAATAAATCATTGCTGAAGATGCTAAAAAGCTGGATCCCACCGTGGGATACCCCAGGAGCAGGTCATCAGTCTGCTGTTTCACAGCAGACCTTCTCCAAAGATCTCACTTGGATTTCCCAAAGGACTCTGAAAGCATCAGCTTTCTTCCATTTTTTGTGGCCTCAAAGGTTTTCTGGACCCTCAGCAAACTCTGACCAGTATCTGGATAATTCCTGGCTACATCTCCACAGCAAAGCCCATCCAGGCATGGAATGCAGGCACAGATCTCCTCCTAACACAGCTCAGCACCAGGAAATCCCAGCAGCTCTGCAGGAGCTCACTCTGCTGGACATCAGGATCTCTGTGATGACCATTTTAAGTGCCATTTTCTGTCTGCCTCTTCTGGCAGAGCTAATTCAGACATGATCCATTACCCTGTAATCACAAATTTATCTCCTGCACAGAGGTAGGCAGAGCCTGGCAAGCAAAGCCTGGCTGTGAAACCAGTCCCAGCTAGTGCTGAGACAGGGGGGATCTTTGGTGTATCAGCATTTTAAATGTTAAGGTGACAAAAATACAACAACAGACGTATTGCAGACCCCAGTTATTGCAGCAGCATTTCTCCCAGGGATTAAGGGAGGCTATTTCTTGCAGGATATTACTGGATAAAGCAGGAGCCTGGAGCCAGTTTGAGACCGGGCCATATTTTAGACAAATTTCATTTCAAAGAGGCCATCAGCTCTCTGCCTGGATAATCATATCTGGGAATTATCCAGGAGAGAAATCTGCCCCAAAACATTCCCATATTCTGTCTCCAGTCCCCACTGAATGTATTTGGTCACCTCTGGGCTCACAGGGCTGGAGCAGCTCTGGTGGGCAGGGAATTCCTCCTGGGGTTGCCACAGTCACCATGCACCAAGAGTAAACCCAAAAGTAGGGAATAAGCTGCTTTACTTCACTCCCACCCTTCTATCCTAAAGTATCTCTTAAAAACTAATGTACCTCTGTATGCTATAATTTCCAAATTTCCTCTAATCCCATGCATAATTACATGGAGCACTGCACTGCATCCCTTCCATGCAAACATTGCTACCAAGTGCAGGGTTTTCAGAGCATGATGTGACAAAGAAATAACTGCAGTCATTCTTTCTCCTCTGTGTGTGGGTACACAACAGGACAGCACGTGTCATTAGCTTCCTGTTGGGGACACTGCCCATTTATCTTCCTGCTGATCCTCCCCCAGTGCCTGCTAGCAATGTTATTTCAGTGGTTTAACACCAAAATGTTATTTCAGTGGTTTTGCTTGTTTTTTATTTAACATGGCTGGGAGGTTCCTGAGTGTCTCAGGGCTGTGTTCTTCCCCCTGGCTCCCTCAAACCCTCGGGGCCTCAGCAGCAGAATCCACATTTCAGATGCCTTTAACAAAGGTGTCTCCAGAGCCCTGCTCTGATCTCTTTTTCATGTTCCTTCCACTCAGCAGTGCTCAGAGCTGAGGGGCAGACCCCTGGGATTGCCTGGCTGGGCATAAAGGGGCATCCCCTGCTCCAGGGCTGTCTCCAAAAGGGACGTGAGGGGTGCACCAAGGTTGTGGGAACCTCAGATAAAATCCTCTCCAAGCTCCTCCTGCCAGTGTTTGCCATCAGCTGAAATGCAGAGATGTGATGCTCAATGCCCTGCCCAGATTTTAGCACCATCCCTATTTTTTTTTTTTAAGATAAAACAAGCACCAGAACTACCTAACAGAACCTGCTGGCCAGCAGGAGCCAAACCCCAGAGCAAACCCTTCATTTCTACTGCAGATCAGCAGCAGATCCACCCCCAGGCAGCACCTCTGGCTCAGAGCACCAAAGCAAGAAAAAAAATGTGCTGTGAGATATGGAGCTGTGAGGAGTGTCCAACATCCCTGTGACCCCATTTACTCCTGGCTCATTGGTAACCCCTGAACTGGTTCATACTGGGGAGCCTGGGGAAAGACTTCCTAAAGAACCAAAATTCTCCTGGTGTAGGTCCTGACCTCCCCACTCCATCTCTTCATGAACACCCAACCCTCCAGCTCCCCACAGCAGTTTCCTCAGCTCGAAACTCCTCAGCTCACCACCCTCTGCCTTCTCACCTGCTCTCACATCAAACACCTTCCAAAAACCAACATCAAACACCTTCTAAAAACCAACTAAACCTCATCTCTCCTGCCATCAAACACCTTCCAAAAACCAACCAAAGCTCACCTTCCCTGCCATCAAACACTTCCAAAAACCAACATCAAACACCTTCCAAAAACCAACCAAACCTCCCCGCCCCTGCCATCACACACCTTCCCCAAACCAAGGCTGTCCCTCCCCATGTGGCTCTGCCCCACCTTGTCCTTGACCAACCCCTAAGTGCATGACCCAGACTCAGACCCCGTTCTGTGAGCACAACAGAGCAGAAAGTGTTACCAGACTTTTAAATGTCCTATTGGGGGCCCAGTTTCCTCCATCACCTCCAGTGAGAGGTGTTGAAGCCCAGCCAGCTCCCAGGGTGGTGTCACAATCACAGGGGACACTCCCTGTGCCAAAGCTTTTCCTGTATATTCCAAGTGCACCTTTAAACTTTAGTTTAGTAAAAGAGTTTCTTCTTTCTTCCTTTTTATATTTACTGGCTGAGAAAGGTTTACCCCAGCAGTGTTGATCCCTTTTATCACCCTCCAGAGGCTGCAGCAGGAGCTGCCAGCACCACTCTGCTCACACCTCACCTGCAAAGGCTCTTGGGTTCCTCAGCTTTGCCTTCTGCATGGCCCAGCCCTCCTTTAACAAGTCCAGCAGCCTGAATTTGGTTAAAATAACTGTTTATTTGTCAAAGCCCTGACTCCTGTCCAGAATAAACTGACTCCAAACTAAACTAATTCCCCCACTGAGGGCTGAATGTGCTGCCTGGGACAAGGGAGCCAAAGGAGTAACAAGAAGTCTCTGTGTGAATGGGAACAGACCTAATTTCAGCTTCCAGGGATTATGTCAGTGACCAAAACAGAGTTGTTTGGGTTCAGGATTCCCACCAGGCAGGGATCTGCACTCATGCAGCTGCTCTGTGCCTGAGGACAAGGCTTCTCCAGACAAACCATGTCAGGATCCAGGGGGATCCCACCCACCTGGCCAGACACCACTCCTGATCAGAGCATCGCTGTGGTGTTTGGGGCTGTGAAGGGAAAACCTCTGAGCTGTGCACACAGAGCAGCCCCAGCTCCCACCCACAGCCAGCTCCTCCCTCCCCTCCTGCTCTTGTTTTGGGCTCATCCCACCCCTGAAGCCTGGCAGGGCTGGAGCACAGTTCAGAGCTGCCAACCCTTCAGCTGGAGTGTTACAACAGCCCGAGACACGTTTCCAAAGCCTGCCCTGGGAGGAGAGGGACTCTGCACTGAGGAGAATCCATGGATCCACCCTCAGACCGACACATGGGAACCATCTCCTCATTCCTCCTGGTCTGCACAAACCGGACACTGGAACTGAGGCAAAGCCACTTTGTCACCTGCACTTCCACACAAGCCTGGACACATATGCACAGCTCCTGCACCTCCCCAATGGGTTTGTTACCAACAGCCTTTTCCAAATCCCTGCACCCTTCCAAACCCTCCCTGGCCCATGTCACAGAGGTGCTGGGGGTTATGACATTGTCCCTACCTCTCCAAATGGCTTCCTCACTTCATCTTCCTGCATTTTCATAGAACCATGGAATGGTTTGGGTGGGAAGGGACCTCAAATCCCACCCAGTGCTACATCTGTCATGGGCAGGGACACCTTCTACTGTCCTAGGCTGCTCCAAGCCCCATACAACGTGTTCTTAGGCACTGCCAGGGATCCAGGGGCAGCCCCAGCTGCTCTGGGCACCCTGTGCCGGGGCCTGCCCACCCTCCCAGGGAACAATTCCTTCCATTATCCCACCTAACCCTGCTCTGTCTAAAGCCATTCCCCTTTTCCCACCACTTCAGGGTGCTGTGTGTCCCTGTCCAGCTCTCCCACAGGCTCCCTCAGCAGCTGGATGCCTCCCTGTCCCCAGCCCTGCTCAGTGATTGTCCCCAGCCCTGCTCAGTGAGTGTCCCCAGCCCTGCTCAGTGAGTGTCCCCAGCCCTGGGCAGTGAGTGTCCCCAGCCCTGGGCAGTGGGTGTCCCCAGCCCTGGGCAGTGGGTGTCCCCAGCCCTGCTCAGTGAGTGTCTGTCCCCAGCCCTGGGCAGTGGGTGTCCCCAGCCCGGCCGTACCTGATGGGCAGGGAGGGGTCCCCGGCGTCCCACCAGTCCTTGGGGGGGCTGATGTACATGCACCACAGCTCCCAGCTGTAGCCGTGGGCCGAGTTCTCGTAGCGCTGCACCTCGAAGTTGTCCTGCTTGATGTTGTCAATGGAGGGCAGGATCACCCTCTTCCTGTTCTCCTGGATCCGGGACAGCACCGGCTCCGCCCTGGGGGAGGGGCAAAGCACAGAGAGAGCCTCGGTTCACTGCAGCTCCACTCAATTCCATCCCAGCATCCCATCCCTCTGGCAGTGGGGGCCATTCCCTGTGTCCTGTCCCTCCACCCTTGTCTCCAGTCCCTCTCCAGCTCTCCTGGGAGCTCCCTTTGGTTCTGAAATCCACTCAGAGCTTTCTCCTCTCCAGCTGAACAACTCCAACTCTCTCAGCTTGTCCTCACAGCACAAGTGCTCCAGCCCTTTGTGTTCCCCCTCTGGACCCACTGCAGGCCCATGTTCTCCTTGTGTTGGATACAAACCTGGTCCACAGGCTGGAAACCTTCCCTTCTGTAAAGGAAGGCCAGGAAGGGTGTGCTTGGTTCAAACCAAGTCCAGACTTCTCCCAGACCCCAAAACCCTGAGCAGAACAGGCACATTCTGGAAAGCAGGACTGTTTGAAGAGTCTTTTTTCCCTTGGGATGCAGTTTGATGACTCTGTAGCTAAAAAATTTGTCTCGGGGACGTGTTCAGAGCAGGGGGTGTGCTCAGCCTCACCTCTGCAGCTCCAGAGCCAGCGAGTGCCCCAGGGTCAGTGCCCACACCAGGGGGAGTTTGGGGGAACTGGCACTCCCAATGCCCCCAGTAACAGCAGCAGGTGGGAAACTCAGGGAGAGTCAAGCCCACACTGCAGAAATGTCCCCTCTCTACCCCTAGAGAAGAGCTTCAAGAGCTCAGTCAGTGGGAGCTCCTCAGTGAATTAGGTGTGAGGATTTAGTGACCAGAGAGAGGAATGTTCAACTGGGAATAAAGATCCCAACACCACAAACAGCAAATACCCCCTTCAGCTGCACTGTCATTAGAAAGGATTCCATAGCTGTGCACAACTCTGCCTTTAACAGCTGCAAATAGGGGTTTTTGTGGTTGTTACTGTGTTCAAATTCAACACAAGTTTAGCTTCTTCCACCTCCACTTTTCTAAACATGGACCATTTACTTTTTACACTTGGTTAAAGGAAAAAAAATCCCTTTCGGGCTCCTGTCATGACAAAGATTTAAAGTTAAGCCACTAGAGCTCTAATGTTCTAAACCTCTCTGAAAAAAATCCTTATGAGACACCTTCTGCTGCTTCTGCACCTCTGCTGTTACTCCCAGCAGCAGAGGAAACAAATCAACCCAAAGCCTCTGGGATCCAGCAATGGGCACAGAAATGGGAAACACTTTCTCCTTCATTCCCTTGCTGCCTGGGCTTTTTTCAACTTGCAGGAATTACTTAAGACTAAGGGAATGGGAAATCATCCTGAAAAACATAAACAGGGAGCAAGGAAAGTGCATGCACAAAGGGAAGGAATAGACAAGGATTACAAGGAACAAGGGCAAGGAAAAGTTCTCCTCGTACATTCCCAGCATGCCACTCAATGCAGATGGAATCCAGAAGGAATCCTGGAGGAGGATTAACAAGCCAGAGGACCTGTGTGTCATTCTGCAGGAACACAAAAGGAGGGCTGTTCCCCTGGGTAGTGCCCCCTCTGAGCAAGCCCCTGAGCACGTACCAGCCAGCAGTGAACTCCACGTGGGCATCAAAGAAGCCGGTGACCTGGCCCGTGGCAGCCTTCCAGCCCTCGATGCGGGCCCGGATCAGCCCTTCCCTCTTCTGGTTCCTCACCACCTTGACCAGCCCCGGGTAGCGTTTGTTGACGTACTCCTCCAGCGGCGCCTTCAGCTCCTCTGGGGACAAGGACACACAGCCCGTGGGACAGGGACACAGCTCCCAGCCGGAACAAACCCACCCTGGGGAGGGACTGCAGCAGGATCACTGGGGAGCCCCCTGCACCCCTGAGGGACACAATCACTGGGCTCTGTACGAGAGGGACCGAGCACAACCCACACAGGAGAGGTTCAAGGGGCCCAGAACGCTGCTGTTGGGCCACTGAGGAGCCCATGGGCCACCTCAGCCACTTACAGTCCTCTGCACTAAAAGGAATGGAACTGAAACACAAAGATAGAAAGACTTCACCCATGGACAGCAAACAACAGCACTCTGAACTCCTGGTGGAGGTTTGAGTTGAAAGCACTGCTAGAAATGCTGCAAAATCCACTCAAAGTGACTCAAACTACATCAAAACCATGTCTGAGCTTCACTGCCCTCTTCACTCAGCCTCACCACTACAGCCTTGGCACTTGCTGTTTGTTTTGCCACCAGAAAAGTTGAAATTCCCCTTGCTTTTGTGAGGGGATGAAAGGGATTCTGGCTTTGTTCAGGAGATCCTCCCACCATGTGTTCACTGTGTTCATTTCCCTGTGCTTTCCCAGGCCTGTGTGTGCAGTGCCCGAGTCCCTCAGGGACCTGCAGCCCTCAGCCACCCCCAGCACAGAAATCCTCCAGAGTACAAGATCTGAGCATGAAAGACCCAGAGGCCTTTGAAGGTGGAAGCAGATGGAAGGTTACAATAAAGGATAAACACCAGTGTGTTCTTCCAGCCCTTTGGAAAAGTGCCAGTTCTCTGCCAGAGGAGCCTCAGTCCTTTCAGTGCCTGTTGCACCAGCTCAGTGCACAAAGGTCTGCTGGAGAGAGGAGCTCTGAAAGCTCAGCAAAGCCACTGGGCACCAACACAAACTCTCAACACCATGAAAGCAGCTCCTCAGAGTATCTTTCATCCCCACGAGGCTTCAGGACTGCAGAAAATGAAGATATGATCTGTGACCTCAAATTATAGTCTACTACCCTTCACTGCACTCTCTTGCTCTCTCCTGGAATAAAAATAAAGAGGGTAAAAAAAAGAGTCACCATTAATCATCCACATGGTAAAATCCTCAAGACACACGAGCACATGTGGGGTCCCTCATGAAGGAAACACACAATGGAGAGCAAAGGAGTAAACAGCAAGTCTCATCTGCTTTGAAATCTTCAAAGGAAAAGGATTATCTGTTCCCTTCCCTGCCACGCCTCCTTCCAGGCACAGCAAATGTGCTTTCTCCACGCTGCCTTTCTGGGATGCTTCCCCTCACATCTCCATTTCCCCAAAGTCTCCTTTCTCTTTTATGCTGAAATGGGAATAAAAAGAATAAAGCAAATGAGCCCCTTCCTCAATTCAAAGCATCTGCATCACACACATCCATAACTCAGCAACTTCCATTTCATGCTGAGCCACTCAGAGCAAAACCAGGATTTTATGGAGACAACAACTCTCCCAAATGGTTTTAAGGAGATGAAGACACCAATTTTTTTGACAGATGAAGCCCCACAAGCACAGCACTTGGCATCTCACGTGGCTTTGGCAGCAGGTAAGTCATTAATGCAGCAGACCACTGCACCACAGAGTGATTAAAACAACTTTCACATTGGAGGTGGAGTCTCAGTGGAAGGAAAACATGAGAACTCCCCTGGGGAATTGTCTGAGCAGCTGAAAGCAGAGCAAAGCTCCAGTGAAACAGAGGACTTGTAATGTCACAGCTCACAGGCAGCGCAGGGTCAGCCCTGAGAGCCCCCAGTGCCCACCCCAGCGTGTGCCAGCAGCTCCTCAGAATGTCCCCAGGCAGCCACAGCCACTGCCCTGCTGTGTCCTGGGTGCCAGCAGGGGCAGAGCGACCTGGGGGGAGCACGGGGCCACAGCAGCACCTGTGCAGTGGCACCAGGCATGGGGGAGTGCCCGTGGCTGGCAGCACTCTGACCCTGCTCCCTGGCACAGGGCAGGGCCTGTCCTGCCCACAGCTGGGACACAGGTGTCCCCAGGGGCCTGTCCTGCCCACAGCTGGGACACAGGTGTCCCCAGGGCCCTGTCCTGCTCACAGCTGGGACACAGGTGTCCCCAGGGGCCCTGTCCTGCCCACAGTGTGGGACACAGGTGTCCCCAGGGGCCTGTCCCACCCACAGCTGGGACACAGGTGTCCCCAGGGGCCCTGTCCTGCTCACAGTGTGGGACACAGGTGTCCCCAGGGGCTCTGTCCTGCTCACAGTGTGGGACACAGGTGTCCCCAGGGCTCTGCTGCCCACCTGGAGCAGCACTCAGAGACACAAGCAGTGCCCAGCAGTGGGAAATGCAGTTCCAGGCCCTCTCTCTCCAAGGCTTTCCTGCACAGCCTCACAGCATCTCCAGGTTTGCTCCCTGCCTCTGCTCCGTCCAGGCTCAGCCCACAGCATGCAGCTTTTGAGGAGAACTGACATTTCCTCCCTGCCTGAGCAGCCCTAGTGGAGAGGATGGCTGCACCCAGCACTGAGCTGGGCCAGCCTCAGCCTTCTGAGCTGTGCTGCAGCTCTGGGAGGAGAGGGCACAGAGCACAGCATGTTCTGGTATCATCAGACACATCCCTGGCACTCAGAGGGGTGCACTCTCTATTTCATTTCCCAGAGCACCCAGAAGTGCAGGAGTGAAAAATCCAGTGCTGGGTAACAAAAGTGAAATGCCAGTCTCCAGGAATCCCAGAATGGTTTGGGACAAAGTTCATCTCATTCCACCCCCTGCCACGAGCAAGGACACCCTCCATAGCCCAGGGTGCTCCAAGCCCTGTCCAACCTGGCCTTGGACAATTCAATTCTCTGAGAAACTTCTGTTCAAGCATCCCATGAGCCCTGGCCTGGGTTAAGGAGCAGGGCTGATGTGGCTGTGTGGAGAAGCATCAGTGGAAACCCCAGTGTCTGCACAGCTCCTCTGCTCCTGGGGATGCTGATCCTGTGGGACCAGATGTGCTCAAACCTCTGGAAACCATCACTGACTCACAAATCTCATCCCAATCCAAGTCAGGTGACGTTATCCCTGATTTTGCCCTACGTTTCCGTCAGTCAGCAGTCACTGAGTGCCCTGCACTGTCGGAACACCCAGCTCCAGCCTCAGGACCTGCAGTGGTGCTGCTGACCTCAAAGCTGTTCACCTGTCCTGTCAGATCAGGAAATGTTTCCTGCCCAGCTGATGCACCTTCAGCAGGTCCAGCTACACCAGGAAGGTTGGGAGGCCTGGAACAGAACACCAGGGGTTTGTGACCTGCACTAAGGGACAGCAGCAGAGAGCAGCTGTCACACACAGGGCAGCCTGGCCCTTGGATCTGCTCCTCCCAGGACTGCACACAAACTACAGCAGGGACAAAGCACCTCCAGCTCAGGGACTCGCTGCCACTGCCACCCCTGCCTGGCACAGGGCCACAGTGCTGCTGTCACAGGGCTGACAGTGACAACATCCACGAGAGCCTGAGCCAGGATAACCAGCCTGGTGCTCTGAAACTGGGACTCTGGATGTAAAGAGGTCAGGAGCCAGGATGGGAACAGAGCAGTGACCCCCAGCTCCCCTCATGCTCCCTGATTTCAGGCCTCCACTCCTGAGGATTCCATAGGGATCCACAGGGGCTGCACAGCCAGGAATTCACTCCAATCCAACACTGTCCTGCAGCCTGAAGACTCCCTTCTCTCCTGCACCCCATGGCTCTCCCCCTCACACACTCAGGCATCCTCTGAGGAAGCCAAATGAAGCGTCCCTCAGAGCACAGCACCCCTGTTTATTCAGGACTGGAAGGTTTGATCTCTGCTGTTGCACAAGCTGCTTCCCAGCAAGATTTGCAGAGAGAAACGCTCCTGAAAATGCCAAAAGGTTCAATTTCATCCTGCCTTTTGTTCTCCATCTGTCCCTATTGATCTTCCCTGAAGGGCAAGTCCAAGGAACTTGAATCCAGTGGACCTGTTGCTCCATTAAAAAGCCCAGCTGCCAGCTGCAATGACTTATGATATCTATTACAAACTGTTTTGTCACCTACCCAAGATGGGAAATGGGGCTGCAGGGAAATGAAACCACTTGTGCCAAGGAAAGTAACCCCACCATGGACATCAGCCCACCTGCAAGCACAGAAACATCCACTGCTCCATCCTGATTAGGCTGAAAGATTTAGCAGGGGGTGTGTGTTCTATCCCCATCTGTCAGAGCTGGGCAGTTCTCTGCTGTTCATGGGGCAGTTTTCTTTATCTCTCCCACAGCCAATCCTCCCTCCAGGAGATCTCTGCTGTCCATGGCCACTGAGTGTCCCTGCAGGGCTGATCAAATTCCAGCATCCCATGGGGAGATGCTGTGCCCAGGGCAGGAGCCAAGCATTCCTACCTGGATCCAATCTGAGCCTGGAACAGCACAGCAGCCTTTGCCCACTGCATTGCCAGAGGAGCAGCTTTCTCCTGCCCTGCATTCCCAGAGGAAGAGCAGGCCCATCTCCAGCAGCCCTGGAGCTGCAGAGGAAAACTCCCCCCTTGTGCAGGATCCCTGCTCCAGCAGAAGCACAGCTGGCACTGCAGGAGGGCTGAGCCCCCATGGGATGGGACTGTGCCACCACCCTGCCCACAGGGGGTCAGGGCCTGTTCTGACTCTGGCAGTGGTTTGTTTGTTGGGTTTTTTTGTTTTGTTTGTACTATTGAATTTGTATTTTTAATTTTCCTAGTAAAAAACTGTTATTCCTATTCCCATATCTTTGCCTGAGAGCCCCTTAATTTGAAAATTATAATAATTCAGAGGGTGGGGGTTTACATTTTCCATTTCAAGGGAGGCTCCTGCCTTCCTTAGCAGACACCTGTCTGTTCAAACCAAGACACATCCCCACCCAAATCCTGCTCAAACCTCTCCACATGCTGTGCTAGCCCCCAGAACTAAAGGTGAGAACTGCCTGTAGCCACACAGAGAAAGGAGCAAAGCCTAGCAGCACCAGAGAAGCTCAAGGAATTACCAAGAGCAGGGAGTTCCTTGTGCAGCCCTGGCCAGGTGTCCTTGGGAGAGAACCACACCTCCACACCCCTAAGGAAAACATCCTTGTGTTTGCCAGGCTCAGCTGGGTGGGAAAAACCTACAGAGGCCAGGGTGTTATCAGAAACACTGGAGGGGTCAGGGCTGGGAGTGCTCCAGTGCCATGGGGGACCCCAGCCACCCCTGTCCCACATTGTCACCTGCCTGGAACTCCAGTGCCATCAGGGCTGGGATTTCTGCAAGAAATCATTAAAGCAGCTCCTTCAACAGCCAATAAATAAATGTGAACACTTTTCAGGGAGACTCAGAGACAGGGGAGTCTCTGAAGCTTTTTACCTGCAGCTGGACAAGAGGGAACTGTGACAGGGAGCAGGGGGATGAAGCAGTTCTCACAGGGAAAGCTGGTCCCAGTCAGGGCATGCAGCTCAAGCCTCCGCTCACTTGGTTCAGCAAAACCCAAAGAGAATCAAGAACACCCTGAGCTGGAAGGGACCCACAAGGACCATGGATCCCAGCTCCTGTCCTGCACAGACACCCAGCAAACCACCCTGTGCTGCTCTGCTGCTCTTCTCCCAGAGCCTTGGGGCTGAGCACCAGTGGGACAGCCCAGGTCAGCTCCAGTTAAACACCCCATGCTCAGGCTGCATCAGCTCCTTCTCTCAGCTCCAGTTAAAGAACACCCCATGCTCAGGCTGCATCAGCTCCTTCTCTCAGCTCCAGTTAAAGAACACCCCATCCTCAGGCTGCACTATTCAGCCCTGGGAAAGGCTGGGATGTGACTCAGCTCCCTGCAGCTCCCCTCGGAGCACAAACACCCAGACAGCTCCCGGGAGATCGAGGCACGGGCGCTGTTGCTGCTGCTGGAGTGAGCAGAACGAGGAGGGGATCCCTCGAGTCCCAGACCCAGGCAAATTACAACCCTGAGCGTGTCTCCCCCGGTGTAGCCAGCTCCTTTAAGCAGCCTTTTATCCAGAGGGCTTCCTGTATTCCGAGACGCTTGCTTTTCAAAGAGATGTTATCCCAGATTAAAAACGCTAAAAGACACAACAACAACAAAAAAAAAAAAAAAAAATGATTAAGCAACAGAGTCAGACAAAGTGTGCAGCTGTGAGATAACACAGCATCTCAGGGGCACGTGGCTGCATCCTCCCCCAGCCAGGGAACCTCGTTATCACTCCCAAACACAACCTGCACACTGCCTTTGGAATTACAGCCCTGCAACAAGCACAAACAAAAGCAGCCTCCAAAAGAGTCCTTATGGAGTGTAATGTGCAGCTCAAGGGAGAAGGGGGTTCAAACTACAACTCCCCAAGCTTGCTCCTTCAAGGAGGGATTTTTTTTTCCCCGTTACAATACATTGGCATCTTTTATCTATTTACAGCTCAGACATAAAGCATCAGAATGCCGGTGTTCATTAACTTTAATCTCCCACTGCACACTTTTGTGTTGTGCCGTGCTGTTGTACAACAAAGCTGAGAGCAGGGAGTGTCTAATGAGGCTTCAGAAGCTCTTTGTTCCAGCCTGAAAACCTCACACCAGCACCAGGCTTTGCTCCTGGCTGCCACAGCTCTACCTGGAGGGCACAGAGCCAGGTGGGCAGGGCAGGTAGCTCTTGCCTCTACCCCTGGGGCTAATCTTAAAACTTGATTTGGAAATCTCTGTTAATATTTGGTGCTTTGTTCTTCAGTTACCCAGATTTGCTGTGGTTCCTCTTCCCCCCTGGCAAACCCACACAAACCCCAGCCAGGGACTGTCCTGAGCCTTCAGCAACTTCCCCAAAGCTGCTTCTGGCGACCCAGGGACAGCGCAGCTCTGGGCTGGGCACTGCTCCCTGGAGAAAACCTTCTCTCAGGTTACACAGCTGAGCTCCAAAGGCTTTTTCTGGGCTACAGCCACGGAAATGGTCCCTCACTCCCACACAGCTGCTCCCACAGAGGCTGAAGAAATTCCTTCTTGTTCAATCACAGCCTCCAAAGTCACACCCACACAGCCCCATCCTCTGCTTGATCCTCCAGGATTCATCTCTAAATCTGAGAGCTCATGAGGAACTATTTTCCTGTAATTATTTTCCTGTAGAAGCCAAATCTATTTATTATGATGACTTTGTTTCTAATATCCAAAGCATCAAGTCTGCGATGCTGCTGTTGCTGCTCAGAATGATTGCCGACCATTAGTGGGAACTCTGTGACAATGTTATTGCCATTAATAATTCCTGGCTGTCACTGCAGCTCCTCCAGGATGCTGAGAGGGAGCACATGGTCCCAGAGATACGTTCTGGTTTGTATCATTTCTTTTACATGAGAAAAGTAGATTATTACACGCTTGGGAGGAGCTCTTCATAAACATCTGCCAAGTTACCTCATTATCTTCCTTCAAATCCCTTCTTTAAAATCTCATTTGTCATGAGGCCTGCAAAGCCTCAGCAGCAAACACTGGCATTATTAACTCACCCTCCCAGCTGATGGCACCACCTCAGTCATCCCCCTGCCCCTACTTTCCTGGTGCACCCAGTGTTTCTGAGGACAGAACTCCTCAGGGATGTCCAACCCTCAGCACTGCCCTGGGCCACCATGAGGGACCCTGGACACTCCTGATTCCAACCAAAGCACCCTCAGGGTGAGATGCAGCCCAGCTGTGCCAGGAGACTGGGATTTTCCCACCTTGTGCCCAGGATGTTTGAACTTGTCCATCAGTTGGGGTCATCTCCCTGCCTCTCCCTCCATGGTGCTGTACAACAATCCAACACAACCCTGGCCAGGCTGGATGGGGCTTGGAGCAGCCTGGGACAGTGGAAGGTGTCCCTGCCATGGCAGGGGTGGCACTGGGTGGACTTTAAGGTCCCTTCAACCCAAACTTTCTGGGATTCTGTGAAACCCCATAGCTGGAGGTGCTTGAACACAGTCCAGGCTTTGGGCACCCCTCTGCCTGCCCTGCCATCCCCCGCCCCAGCCCTGCCAAACCCCAGTGGTGTCCTGAGATCCCACAGTGGGTACAGGGATCCCACCCTGATCCTCACTGCAGCTGCAGCCCTGGCCTTGCAGACACTTTAGGAAGGATTTGGTTTTTGTTTTGCTGTCCTGTGCCTTTCCAGTGTTTCCAGAGCACCTGGTTCACCATCAGCCTCACAGTGGATGAGGAAGAGGCTGCTCAGAAACACATCCTTTGTGCACAGCAACGAGGGGAGGAGCTCAGTGATTATCACCAATGGCTTCTCTTTGAAAGAGTTCTTCTCTTTGCCCCATTAATAGGACAAAATCGGGAGAAGGAGCCTCTCATTCTGGTATTTGAAGTGCTGGGCACTGTGGGATACCCCAGCAGCACCTCACCTGCACTTCCCCTTCACCAGCTCTGAAATTCCACAGCTTCACCGTAGCATCATCCAAGCTCCTGCCCTGGAGCTGCTGTGACTCCCACCAGCTGAGGAGCTGCCCTCCTGATTCTTTTACTGGTAATTAGAACTCATCAGCTTTCTGTGGTGCTCGTGTGGTGTTTGAGTGTCGGTGTTTCCAGCCTGAACAGCTCACTGTGCACCAGCTCCTCCCCTCACAGACAGAGACAACCCCTCAGCTCCCTCTGGAAATGAGCTCTCCACACCCTGCACCCTGCCCTGCTCTTCCCTCCAATCACAGCATCCAGGGCACTCCTTGATTAATTTTTTTTAATAACATTAAAAGGATGAAGACACAGCACAACTGAAGAAGGCAGTAAACAAAGTCACTTAACTATTTGATGTCCTTCACAAGGATTTTAACTGCCCTGATTACGTTGTCTGAGTGGATACTGGGAGAAAAAAAAAGAAGATTCTTGGAAGAATTTGAGTCTGAAAATGCTTCCTGTACTGCCCTGATTACATTGTCTGAGTGGATAGTGGGAGAAAAAAAAGAAGATTCTTGGAAGAATTTGAGTCTGAAAATGCTTCCTGCAGTTCTGTGTTATCAAAAGCCAGAAGGAAAGGAACAACAACAGTGTCTGAGAGCAGGTTGAACCAAAGGACACTCGTGTGTAATGTGGGAAACCAAACATCGCTTCCAGGCTGTGGCAGGGCCTGACCTGGACAGCTGGGCTGGGATTATTTCCTCCTCTTCCTCTTTCGTGTTCCAAAACCAGAACTCAGGGAACAAGGGTCTCTGCAGAGCACCAGCCATCTATAAAGCCTGGGATGGTATTTTACAGTAAGGAAACCGAGGCACATGCAGAGGAAACATCTCAGTTGACACTCCTGGGAGGTGCCAGAGCAGAAATCCCTCTGGGCTCCAAGCTCTTGTCCTGACTGAAGTTATTATCAGAAACAAGGATACCCTGAAACCAGAGCTCCTGGATGCTACTGAAGGGAAAGGTCAGATGGCTCTCTGGTCTCCTTCACCTTCCAGCTCTCAGCTACATTTTCAAACAACAGCTCTCTCAGATTTAACTGTGGTTAGATCCTGTTCCTCACCAGACAAGCTGCAGAGAACTTTGTGCCAGCAGCACACCCACCCCCTTATCCCACATGCCCTTGCCCCAGGAACTCTCCAGGAGATTCCAGATTAAGGCCAGCCCCTCCTGGTGGAGCTGGAGCTGCCAGTGCTGCTCACCCTCGTCGCTGTTGTCGTCCACGAGGATGATCTCCTTGAGCAGGGGGGCAGGCGTGTGGTTGACAGCACTGTGCACCGAGCGCAGGATCACCGACAGCGCCTCGTTCACAAAGATGAAGATGATGGAGATCTGGGGCAGGTCCTTCCCGTATTTCAGCTCTTTGCACCTGCAAGATGAAGGGCAGAGTCAGCAGAGCTCACGGGGCAGCACTTCCAGCCAGGCTCATGGAAAATCCCAGGCTGTCACCTCCCAGCTGTGCACAGCCAGGGAACCCCTCTGCCTGCAAATCCAGCCTCGAATCACTGCTGCTGGGGAGAGAACACAGCACAGCAGAGCATCCCCGGGCTCAGAGAGCACATCCAGAGCTCACCCCACCTGTGTGTGTGCAGATAAGCAAGAGTGGCCTCCAGAACACAGCAAATGCCTCCAGCAGTTCAAGGGAAACTCCCAATCCCACTCTGCCCCAAGATTTACAGGTGCTCAGAAATGAGCCTTGTTCTTCAACAGCACTTGGGAATTTTCTTCCCCTTTGCTTTGGAAAGAAATGAACAAAAAATGAGCCTTGGTTAAATTGTCTCAATAAATGTTTTTGCTCTCTCAGCAGATACTCCTGAGCACACTCCTGTCTCTGAAGCAGTGTTGTGCTAGTGTCACTGCACTCCACAGCCAGGATGGTCAAACCCAAACCCTTGTGATCACCTCCCTTGTTTCAGGAATCATTCCTTAACTCGGGCAGGGTTTGGGGCAGGGCCTCTGCTCACACAGACTTCAAAGCAGGACAAAAGCAGGAGCTCCCAAGTTTCCACCAGCACCAACCCTAGCAAGCAGCAGGTCCACGTTCCATGGACACACCAGAGCTGGAGAGAGGGACATCCACGGAGCAGGGCTGGGGCAGCTCTGAGGGAAGGGGTGTTCCAGGTGACCCCCAGCTCTCCAGGGAGCACAGGGACACAGATGTTGTTTGCCCGTTGTTTCATGTCAACTAGACACCTCCTCTTAACAGAGCAACTGTGGAAAGCAACCAGGAGATCTTAAACCACTTCCAACAATTTAATTCAACTCTCCAGCTGCCCCTACAATAAATCCAGGTGGGTCAAGGACAGAAGGAGGCTCCCTGCCCCTGCCCACATCCCTCACAGATTAGACACAGAACACGAGCAGAATTCCCAGCATCACAATGAGTGTGCACGGAGCAACCCCTGCCCAGATAACAAGAGGAAGACCAAAGGCAGAGTGACATCCCAGCAGCTCCTCAATTCCCCAGCAATGCCTCTGCATTTAATTGTCCTGGGTGTTTCTTAGGCAACAGCAGGAGTTCTTTAGACTCCAGAATGAGACTTAGGAGTCAAAGATTTCCACAGAAACACAGTTTTCTTTATGAATCTTCTTTAGTTAAACAAGTTTGCTGGGTGACGACACGGTTGTGTTCCTTGATTTAATTATTGCCTACCCTACAGCAAGCCAAGAGCTCAACAGAAGGGAACCAAACACTGAAAAGGATATTCCAAAGGGAAAATCTTTCTTTAAAATGAATGAAAGAACGGTCATAATGGGGCAAAGTGACAAGTGACCCTAAAATCCTGCCAGGAAAGTCAAACTACACTGACTCAGACATTAAAAACAGCTTTTGGTTGATGTTGATACCTGCTCTGGTGAAGTCAAGGCTGTCACAGGAGCAGGAGCGTTTCCTTTTAATCATTGCTCACCTCTGGGCAGCCTTCCCCCAAGGAATGCTGCAGGGGATAAAGAGCTCAGCCTGTGATCAAAGAGCTCTGGAGGCAAATCCAAACCCAGCTCTTTGAGGCTCATCTCCTGCTCATTGGCATTCTCCCTGCACCACTCCTTCCAGGGTTCTCCCTTCCCAATGCCAGGACAGGCGGGCAAAGATCCAGGGAGAGGAGATGAGCCTGGGCGGGAGGAGTGGGAAAGGCCAGCCCACACTGCTGGGCACAGAGCTCCAGTTCTCCAGAGGCAGGAGAGGCTTTGCACCAACACCCTGCTCTGGTGGCTTTGGCTCCCACCACAGAGCTGGGAAGGCAGCAATTTTAAACCAAATTAACATCAAGTTTGTTGTGTTCCTCCCACGAGGTCCCTTCAGTGCTAGTGCCAAAAGCTGTGGGGTGAGTGATGCTCTGCCACAGCCTGCAGCTCCACGAGGCTTCTTCCAGTGCACAAACCAGCAAATATCCCTGCAAGTGTGCAGGGAAACACTGGAGCTGTCCTGGGAAGGGAGGGGAAAAGGGCAGAGCAACACTTGAGCTCAGACATCACTGGAAAGGCCAGGGAGAAGCTGCAGGGAACAGCAGGAATGGTGAGGGCACAGGGTGGGAAGTGCTGGGCTTTGGGTTGCTGGGTGGTTTGGGTTTTTTCACAGGAAAAGGCCTGATCGGGATGCTTTGTCCTTCAGCCCATGTGCAGGCAGAGGCTCAGGTGTGACTGCTTCACTGGGGAACACTCAGACCCTGCAGGGAGGACTCACTGTGGGTCAGCAGTCCTGGGACAGCTGAGGGTGCCCACACACCTCCCTCCTCACCTGCACTCTCTGCAGCCCCAGGAACAGCCCCCTGCCCACCTGAGAGGCTGCCTTCTCTGCAGGGGTGGGGAGGCACAAGGTGGGAAATCCCTGCTGCCTTCAGAATTTCAATGACAACCCTGAGGAGGAGCACAGAGAATCCAGCATTGACCCCAGGTCTCAGCAGGAGCACCAGGGGCTCAGGCAAAGTCCCAAGCAATGCACCAAACCTCAACTGAGACTCCTGGCACCCTCTGCCCACAGTTACCCCCTCAGCCCTTGGCTGTGTGCCAGCCAAGGCCTTTGGAATTCACATCCCAGGCCAAAATACTTCAAAATTCAGCGAGACCTTAGAGCCCCTTCCAGTGTCTATAGGGGGCCTACAGGAAGGCTGGAGAGGGAATTTTTGCAAGGACAAGCAGTGATAGGATAAGGGGGAATTAAGATTAATTAATTTCTTTTAACTTAAAAGAGAGTCATATTGGGAAGGAATCCTTCCCTGTGAGGTTGGTGAGGCCCTGGCTTGGGGTGCCCAGAGCAGCTGTGGCTGCCCCTGGATCCCTGGCAGTGCCCAAGGCCAGGCTGGACAGGGCTTGGAGCAGCCTGGGACAAGATGGGCTTAAGGTCCCTACAACCCAAAGCACTTGGGATTCTATGAATCTCAAGTTTTATTTCTAACACCCAGCTCACGCTGTATCTGGCAAGCCCAAAGCAAGTCTTGCTCCAGGAAGCTGAATGTTCAGGGGAACACTCCCTACACTTGAAAACCTCTACATTTAAATTAAATGCAAGGGTCAGACCACCACAACACATTCCAGTGTCAGTGATTAGCTACCCAGCCAAAGCCCAGCCCATCATTTGATGTGGAATTTAGGCCTCATTCTTCATTCCATCACTCCCAAAGGCTGTCTCAGAAAGTTCTCCCTGCCCCTGGAGCAGGTGCTCCCCAGCCACGTGCACAAGTGCAGGTGGCCCCAGGGCAGAGGTCCTGCCACATCTGCAGGATGGCAAAGATGGTGGGCCAATAAAGAAAGTCCAAGCCCCAAGTCCAGCCAAAACCCCTCAAGGGATAATCGCACTGTTAGGGTGAGGAAAAAGGCCTCTCCCAGCATGCCTTGCTGTGACATGCAGATTCCCTGTACCCTATTGGCCCTTCTCCCTGGCTCCACCCCTGTGCCCTCATCCCATTGGCCCTGGTGCTCTGTCCCACCCCTCAAGACCCCCATATAATCTCTGCTTTCAGCACTGAGTGGGTCTTTGTTGCTGAGCTCTTTTGTAGAAGAAGTAGAATAAAGCTGTCCTTGGAACCCCACGCAGACCCCATCTCTCCTCCTGCATCACCCACATCCCAGAGGAGCTGAAATCACCTGGGGTGAGCCCAGACCTGTGCCCCTGAAGTGGCTTCTTCACAGTGCTTCTTCAGGAAGGTCACAGCAGCCTGAACAACACCCACCAGGACACAGAGGCACTGGGCCAGCTTGCAATGAATCCTGACAGGGGAAAACTGGGGGAGGCTGCAGGTGATCCCTCCCCATCCCTGCTTTGCTAGGTGAGAAAAACCCCCCTGCAGCACAGAGCACTGCCAACATCTGCAAATGAATCAGTGCAGGTTACACAATTACGTTTTGTCTCACTAAATCCTGCTCTCTCCAATTAAACCTAGGCTGGCACCTGCTTGTAGGATTTATATCAAAATGTAGTGGAAAGAAAGCCACCTCACAGTTCTGTCTCTCCTTTAGATCAATGAGGTATCAAAAAGGCATTTTATGTCCCATTAAATCATGCTTGAATATGTTTCATTAAATCATGCTCACAAAACTCTCCAAGTCTGAGGAGGCTGGGGAAAAACTCCCCATGTTCAGCACTGGGTTTAATTTAAGGACCTTGCTGAGATCTCATTGAGAAATGTTCTTGGCCTCCAACAGGGGGGAAAAAAGGGGTTTGCTCTGTGTTGGTCCACGGCTCAGGCATGAAGGGAGAGGTGTAGGTGGAGATCAGGGAAAGGTTCTTCCCCCAGAGGGTGCTGGCACTGCCCAGGCTGCCCAGGGAATGGGCACGGCCCCGAGGCTGCCAGAGCTCCAGGGATGGCCAGGCTGGGATTGTTGGGGTGTCTGTGCAGGGTCAGGGGCTGGACTGGATGGTCCCTGGGGGTCCCTTCCAGCTCAGGACATTCCAGGACATCTCTTCTCACTTCAGAACAGACTGAGAGCTGATGACTGACAGCAGTCCCTGCATAAAACAACTCCCAACATCCTCCCCAGCCCCTCCTGCAGGGACACAGGATCTGGATGAGGGCAGAGTGACACAGCTCCTGCACTGTGACCACCACTGCCTTTACTGGCTCCCAGAGCTTTATTCTACATAAAGCTGAAGTCTGCAAACATGAGAACCTGCAAGGAAACCCACAAAACAAATGTATTTACAGAGAACATCTTTTCACCTGGTTTATGTAAGAAACCATCCCAAAACAAAGGAAGGCTGAGAAGGTGAGCTGGGGAAAGAGGAAGCAGGGCTGAGTTTCTGCTGAACAGCTTGGCACACGTCAGGCTGGATTAATCAAGTCGGCCAAATTCAAAAGACAAAAAGCATAAACCCCAGCTCTGCTCCAACGCGTGTTTGCCTGCTGCAGAGCCTGCTTTGAGTCCTCTGATCGTTTGTTTTCTGCTCAGCACACAGCTGTAAATCCACTCTTCAGAGCAGCCAGTGAGATTAGGATGTTTATTGTCTGTCTCAGTAACAGAAAAAAGGGATATCCCAGCATTTACTGCCTCATGATCCCTCAGCAGAAAAATCACCTGGAATCACAACAAACGCTCCTGGAGCACAGAGAGGCCACAAAGTGGCAGCTAACATTTACAAACCTCATCTTGCTGCCCAGTGATTTAACAAGATCCACTCTATCACTCAATTAACACCTCTCACCTGGGGCACAAAGCTATTTCCATCAACCACCTGGAACTGCCCTGTCTGGCATCAGTAAACCCCAATGGTTTCTACGCCTTCCCTTCCCAATATAACCCATTGATCAACACCAGTAAATGCAGATCATGGGCAGCCTGGAGTGTGGACTGATCCAAGACAACAGAGGCACTGCTTGGCTTCAAGGACTCTTCACTCCCTGGCCTCCAGATCAGTCCCCACGCAGGGATGGGGACTCCCCACTGCCCTGGGCAGTCACTTCCAATGCCTGACACCCCTTGCAGTGAGAAATTTCCTCCCATATCCAATCTAAACCTGCCCTGGCCCAGCCTGAGGCCCTTCCCTCTCCTCCTGGCCCTGTTCCCTGGGAGCAGAGCCACAACAACTGTCCATCCCTCAAACCCAGGACACAAGGACACCCTGTGCAGTGCCCACATTCCACACAGGCTGGAACAGGAGCCACTGAGGATGGGCAGGCCCTGCTCTGCTTTGGATGGATGTCAGGTCTGAAAATACACCCAGAAGAAAAGGTCAACAAAATAAGAGCAGGAAAACAGCAGCCTGCTCTGTGCAGCCCCTGGAACACACACCCCTTGGCCTGCCTGGTGCCTGGCACAGGTGGGGATGGCAGCACCCTGGGGGATCACTCTGGAGCACACGGGGCTGTGCTGTGCTCCTGGGAGCACACTCATGGCTGGGGCAGGAGTGGGACCTGCTCTGGGCTGCCCAGGGAGGCTCTGAGGAGCAGAGTCTGTGTCAGACTGGCTGATGACCTGAGTTCTATTTCATAACTACAGCACCATCAGCTCTGATGCTGCATTGTCCCCTCATCTTCCCAGGGATGTCCCCCAGGGCTGTTCAGGACACAAATATCCCCCAGAGCACGAAGGGGACATCTCTACTTGTCCTTCTGAAATGCCACCAGCAGCAACCACCATGGAGAGGGCTGCACACCCTGGGTCTGTAGAACAGCTGTGGCTTTAGGGCTCTGTGCTGCTCCCTCACCCTCTGGAGTTATTCCTGCAGCTCCTCATGGGGTCCTACTGCACCCCTCTCCAGCTCTGTGGGATCAGCCATCACAGGCAGCACACAGGGAGAGTCAGACACAGCAGTCTGTGCCAGCTGGCACAAAATGGACCCACATCACAGAATCACTGAGTGGGGTTTGGTTGGAAGGGACCTTAAAGGTCATCTCAACTCATGCAGACCCTGTGTGCCTGTGGGAGAATATAGGGCAAAGAATGTGGTGGATCTCATAATGGACAGCACACCTCTTTATAAAGCAGATCCCCTCTTTATAAAGCAGATCCTGTTGACGGGTTCTCCAAGATTTCGTCCTCTATATCAGAGTGCCACATCTCCCTCCCTCCTGCCCCCCCACCTTTATTTCTAATTCTGAGCAGCCAGGAGCTCCCCAGTCTGGATCCTGACTTATTAACGATTTCTCTTTTGGCCATCACACTAAATAAATCCAGCTAACGTGCTTATCAGGAGCTTATCCCCTCCTGACATTTCAGTCTTGTAGCAGGCTTAAGGGTGTGAATATTTAAACAGGCAAATATTCTTTTGATCAGCAGAATAAATGAATTGTTACTTCCTGTCCTTAAAAACATTGTGAACATTATAGAAGTGCTCAGCTATGTTGGCACATCTTCCACAGGGCTGTGGAGCTGTTCCTATAAAACATGGCCCAGGAGCAGAGAGTTCCACTCACACATATTTAAATACCTTTTCTACAATGAGCTATGGAACAGCCACGTTAGAGCCAAGGATGTGTGAGACACAGCTCGGTCAGAATTAGTGCACAAGAAGTGAAATTCTCCCCAGATTCCAGAGACTGCTATTCCAGAGCAGCAATTCCAGAGATTGCTGCTTCAGGAAAACATCAACTTGCAACTGAAAGAGTCACCACTGCATCTCTCAGTGCTGAGGTTCCCAAAACTGAGAGCACTCCTCAGATGGGAAGTACCAGCAATCTTACCCCATTACAGAGACAGAGGTCAGGACTCCTCCTGTGTGTGGTACAGGAGCCCTCAGTGTGTCCCTGTCACCTGGCACTTTTCAGGACAGCACAAGGAATGACATCCACTGTGCCCAGTTCTTGCACAGAGCCCCTGGCTCCTCATCAGTCCCAGAAGGACAAGGCAGGGCTGGCCACAGCCTCTGTCCTGCATGACCAAGCTCCAGGGTCTCCTCATGGCCACATCTGGCCACATCTGGCCATCCACAAGCTGGGGGCCCCCATTTGACAGGTACTCAGGAGAAGGAGGCTGCTGCCCCCTTAGCCAAGGCAGGAGGGATTTAAACACAGGATGTCGAGGTTATGATGCTCAGGGATGAAGGGGTCAGCCCAAGGGGACAGGGGGTCACCAGGGCTCAGGAGTGAAGGCTGCAGGTCCTGCTGCCTGGCTGGTGGCCTTTATCCCTTCTCAGGCAAGCTAGATTGGGCAGGCAGGAAAATGATGAGCATTTTTTTTCTCTGTTTGTTTAAAAACAGTGCCCTGCAAACAGAGCTGAACTCTGAATGATGTCCAAACAGGCATGGAGTGAAGGAGCAGGCTTTGAAAAGGCTCTCTGCAGCACTGGACATGATCACAGCAGAGGCAGCAGCACCCTGAGCTCCCCTGCCAGGAGGAGCCCACGCTGTGACACAAGGCCAGCTCAGAGCCCATCACCAGCAGGCAGGGCAGGAACCTGACCCTGCTCCACAGGGACAGCACCAGGTCCTGGCCACTGGCAAGGGCTGGGTGCTCACAGATGAAAGGCAGTCATGTCACACTGTGCATTGACAGGGAAGTGTAAATTAACAGTAAGCTGTAAATTAACAGTGCCTGTTCTGAGAGCCTCTGTTGGAGGCAGCTGCTGCCCTGCAGCTGCTCATGTAGGCACAGGCCTGGACAAGGTAACTCACAGACATCTCATCTGAGGCAGAAGCCAGAGCTCCCTTCGAGGTCAATGAAGTGACACTGCCACTGCCAAAGGACAGTTCATTCCAGCCCTCCATCCCTGGTATATTTCTGTCAGGTAAAGCACACTGAAGCTGTTTTTTGGGAAGGTGAAAATACCTTCTTCCTCTCCTGATCAGAGGCAGCCCCAGGCTGAAGGTTCAGACAAAGATCAGGAAGGGGGAAGGGAGCCCCTCATGTCCCAGCCAGGGACACCAGGGTGACAGTGCCACCAGCAAATGTCCCAGCTCTGCTCAGGCAGGTTGGGATGAAACTGGCACTGCTGGAAACCTTCCCTCTCAAACTGAAAATGAAATCCTTGGTGCAGAGCCTGAGGTAGGAGTGTTTTACTTGAATAGATCTCATGGGAACCCAGGAGTTTGACATCCCCAGGACAGACCTGGGGCAATGAAGAAGAAAAGTGGGCACCACTTGTGCTGCCTGGAACAAGGTGGAATGATGCCACTGCTGGAAGAGCTGGCATAAAAATGATGAACTTAAAAGGCACAATGGACTTTTAGAGACAACTCCTCTTCTTTGTGATCACAGAGCCACACTGCTGACGGCTTTATGAACTGGAAGATGAAGAGGTTTTTAAACCTTTCCCATTACATACAGACATCACTGGATAAGTTTGTTTAACCTCTGCCAGAATTGGATCAGCCTCAGCAGAGGGGTGTCACTGAGCCCTGTCTGCCAAATTCCTGCATGGGGAATGTCACACAGGGAGAGCTCTGCCATCCCAACATCCTGGAGCTGGCTCCAGGGAGAGCTCTGCCATCCCAAAATCCCAGAGCTGGCACCAGGGAGAGCTCTGCCATCCCAACATCCTGGAGCTGGCTCCAGGGAGAGCTCTGCCATCCCAACATCCCGGAGCTGGCTCCAGGGAGAGCTCTGCCATCCCAAAATCCCAGAGCTGGCACTAGGGAGAGCTCTGCCTTCCCAAAATCCCAGAGCTTGCACCATCCAGCCCAGCCCAGGCTGCTCACCAGGGCACACTGACACACTGGTGAGACACTTGTACTGCTGTGGGTGGAACAGAATAAAAATGAGTCCCAAGCACTATCAAAAGGATCAAAACCAGCAGATGGGGCTGATTTAGATCTGCTTTTCTCCTCAGATTCCAGTGTCAAGTACCAGTTAATGAATGCAATGAACTGCCCATAAATACTGGTGCCCCTTCATGTAGGGAACATTGAGGATGGAGAATTAAGAAACCAAAGACCACACACGCGCCTTCATTCCAAAGTGCCACAAGTTTCCCATTATTCCACACAGGAAGCTCCACAGCAGCCCTGCTATTCTGTGGAGAGATTTGCTCCTGTGTGGCTTTTCTGCTGTCACAGGTGACATCATCCACCTCTGCCAAAGAAAATACCCAACAGACAGAACTGGGGGACAAAGGTGACTAGCTCAGAGCCCCAGCACACAAAGGCACCCAGTTTAACCCAGTGCAAAACTGCAACATCATGAAATACCTCGCAGCAGGCAGGGAGGGATCCAACCCAACACAGCCAGTCAAACAAAAGCTGAATTAACACAAGGTTAAAAAAACCCACCACAAATAAAAATATTCCACCTTTTCCTGTCCCCTCATAAAACCCCAAAAGAAAACACAATCAGTTTTTAGAGACAGGCTGGAGATGCCCCTCAAATGGGGTTTCACATGCTTTTTATTGTGCCTGCCTTCTTCTGCAGAGATCCAAAGGACAGCAGCCACAGACACTTCAGGAACCTTCCAGTGCTACTCCAGCCCAGAGACCAGGATTTGGGGCTGGAGATTTGTTTGCTGCCACCCCAGAGATGCTGACAGGAGCATCTAAAGCCTGACCCAGTGACACAGCTCCTCTGTCACCCTGCCAGCAGCCCAGCCCCCAAAGGATCCAGGTGTGGCAGGAGTGCACCCTGCCTGCCTGGGTGTGTCTGGAGGAGCACTGGCCATGGATGTGGCACCTGGGGACATGCTGGTGGCCTTGGCATGCTGGCCTGGGCTCGATGGTCCTGGACAGCTTCTCCAACCTAAATAATTCCATAACACATTTGACAAAACACAGCAAACTCGTATCAAAATGTGTACAGAGATACATAATGAACTTTAAAAGCTTAAACGTGGTTTTAGATGAGCTGAACTCCACACCTTCCCAAGACATCCTTGTCACCTACACACACCAGAGGTTTGCATGCACACCTGAAAAGTGGGGAATTCTGGACTCTTCTTCTCTCTCATCCTCACCTTACCAAGGCCATTGGACTTTCACCTGCTTTTCACCAGCAAAACTCCCCCCACGTGCACAGCCAAACACATCCAGACACACCCAAGGCTTGGCTTTGCTGCCTGCAGCTTCTCAGGTTCCCTCTGGCCCACAGAAAACCTCCAGAACTCAGCAGCTGAAGGCCTGGGAGGTAAATCCTGATGCATCCATGGGGCCCTGAAGGGACTGAATGATTTCCCCATGCCTGGGCTGCAAAGCACCGTGGCTGAAGGACAGAATGTTGTAAATCCCACTGCAAGGTTCTGCTGTGCCAGCACAGACAGGTTCAAGCTCCCTGGATGCCTTAATCCATGGGCACTGCTCCCCAGCTCTTCCCTACACATCTCTGCTGCTTCCTGCCTGAAAACCTCAATGGCAGAGGAAAAACCTGCTGGGTTTGTCCTTCTGGTGACAAACAGCTCCACAAATGAAGCCCACTGGTACCAAACAAGCTTCATTTGTGCTGTCCTCTAAAATAAAGCTTCACCAGGAAATGAATTGATCTCCATTTGTCCTTTGTAAAGACTATGAGCAGGCTTTAAAGAAAGCAAATGCTCAGCCTGCTATTCATCCTGCCACTTCCTCATCATGCTCCATTCATTAATTGCTTATTCTACTTTGGATTTTGCTGATTCAGTGCACATGTCTGCTTGCAAAAGGGACTGTCAACATTAAATCTATTGTGTCTATCCTATGATGTACATTTTTTGTGACCCAAGCATCTTAATACACCTAATGCTGTCTGGTACAGTTCACTGTTTACTGATCCAGGTTCTCAAACTATTTCTGACCACAAAGCCCTGAAACTTCCTCACATTTCCCTAGGAAACTCTATTTTAAATCACCTACTTTATTCCCAGTAATTCTTCTTCAGAAATGTTCAGCTCTATTTTAGAATTAGGGTCTCAAAAATAGGCATTACAATTTAGGGACATACAGACATTTCTAAAGGCACATTACTTGGCAAGTCCTAAGAAGAAATCATCTGCAAAGTTATAAAAACAGAATGTAGAGAATGGGATTTACTCTGGCGAGAGGCTCTTGTAATAAAGTTATTAGGCTCAGACAGATCTAAGGGAGATAAAAGCCAGAGCAATTCTGAGTGTCACATCCACTTACCCAGCTCTGCCCATGGCCAGCTCTTTCACACACACACACACACAATAAGTCATTGAGACCTCCTTGCTCTTGGATTTTCCTGCTGGAAAACTGCACAAATGGCTGCAAGACCAAGGCTGTCAAAGCAGCAGAGCTTGACTGCCCCTCTGCCTGATCTGGCTGGGCATGTGCTGGTTTGGAACAGAAAAGCTCTGGGCAGTCCAGGGGAGCAGGCTGGTGGCACAAACAAACACACAAGGCCTGATTTCCTTGGAAGCCAACTGGAGAGAAGTGTATCCAAAGCTTAAATTGCTTCATTTATTCTCATAAGCACAGTTTAGGCAGAAGTATTTATGATAACACAGGTATTTTTCAGCAGAGGAGTTACGAGGAGCACAAAAGCAAGTTGTTAAATTACACTAATCCCATTCTCTGCCAAAGTGATCATTTAATACTTCTGTTTACATTAGGAACTGTTTTATAGCACACTCCTGCCACAGAAGTCTTCCCTGAAGCCCCATGTTCCCAACTTACAACAACAGGTAATAACTTTGCAGTCAGGAAGGGAAAATTGACAATTAGTGGAATGTATGGCATAAAGAACCCCAAGGTCCTGTGCTATAAATCCATGGTCACAGTGTTTGCAGGTGACACTGAGCAGCACAATGGACATAAGAGACTCTCTAACAGACACTCAACAACTCCAGCTGCTTTCCCCAAAGCACTTTCTACCCAGCTGGGTTTAAAGAAGATATTGGGACTTAAGAACCAAAGGCTTCTGACACAGTCCTGACCCCACATAAGCTACCAAAGTGTGCTCCAGTGACCTCTGCTTCAAAGGGAAAAGAAAGAAAAAGTTGTCCTGTGCCCCCATCTAAATCCATGAAGCACAAATCCCTAACCTTTTCCACAGGGAGTCTGACAGCTCCAGTTCTGGGGGAAGCCAGCCCCAGCTGCCTGTGTGTCCAAGGAACCAGGGTCACAGGAATGGGCTTAAATAATAACCAACAAATGGAAAGCACAGCTGGAAAAGCCTGCTTTTAGAGCCTTTACTTGCCCAGTTTTCAAGAAAAAGCATTTCTGGAAGTCAGCAGCAGCATGTCCAAACACACTGAGGAATAAAGATCAATACTGGTATTTATTCAACAGCCTGCTGGTTTGTATTAGTGCTGGGAAAGCAATGGAGCAGCAAAGAGGCTTTTTCCTCTCTGCAAATCATCCCAAAGGCAGCAGAAGTTGCAGCCCCAGCCCTGGAGGGCAGGAGGGGCACAGGGCACCAGCAGCCCCTGCACACACAGAGCAGCAGCAGCTCCTCCAAGCCCAGGGCCCTGAGGATGCAGGAGAAATAAAAACCTGACTTTGTATGGAGCTGGGTTTGGTTCAGAGCAGGGAGGGGACAGCAGGGGCACAGCCTTGAGTGACACCAGCAGGACCTCGCTGGGCTGCAGCTCCTCCTGAGGGGCAGACACTGATCTCTGCTCTGTGGGACAGGGACAGGGCCCAGGGAACAGCTGGAGCTGGGCCAGGGCAGGGTCAGGCTGGGTCAGCACTGGAAGGGGCTGTCCAGAGAGGTTTGGAGTCCCCATCCCCAGAGGTGCCCAAGGAAGGGCTGGATGTGGCACTCAGAGCTCTGGGGACAAGGTGGGGCTGGGGCCCAGCTTGGACTGAATGGCCTTGGGGGGATTTTCCAACCTCAGTGATTCTCATTCTCCTGAGCTGGGTCCCTTCCAGCTCAGGAGGTTTCCATGATTTTTTGCAGCCTGGCAGGTTAAAACTGCCTGGAGCCACACAGAGATGGGACAGATTGGGCAGGACAGAACAACACATGGACAGAAAATATCCAACAATCCATCCCGAGCTGCAAATCTGCTCTGGCTTTGGTGAGCCCTGTTTTGAGGCACAGCTCCTGCATGCCAGAGCTGTGACACTGATACTCACTGCTTGATTTCTCTACTTGCTCTCCCAGAAAATTTTCAGGTGGCACCTTTCCAAGTACTGGAAAATACAACTTTTCCTTTTTTTATGGCTGAAGCTATAAAAAGCCGAGGGCAGGAGTGTTTTTCATACAATGCTGGATCAAACCCACAACCATCTATCAGGAGAGAAGGTGCACAACCAGTCCTGGCTTTTTCCTAGAGCTGTAAGGATCTTTTAATACACTCCCACATGCAATTCAAAGGGAATTTCACATCTGAAAAAGTAATTTTTTTTTGTTCTTCCGCTGTCTTGATTCCTCTCTAGTTTTCCCTTCAGTTATTTGACAAAGCCCTACATCCTGTCCTGACTGTTGTTTGGATGTAGGACTGAAACCCATCAAAGCACTCTGCAGAACTGTGGTAGTACATTGTGCATGCAAGAGAGAAGGAGCTCTTCTGACCTCCTTTGTTTGCAATAAGCAGCAATCACAACAAATAAACAGGCATGAAACTCTATTTCCCAGCAAATATCACTCTCATAATTCAAGTAGTTTGTTTTGTCTTCTTAAATGTTGTCCTTCTCTGCAGCGTCACTTCATCAAGCCTGGCTGAACAGCCCAGGGCAGGACACGAGTGACTGGCACATCAGCACAAATGTGTGCTCAGGAATGGCCCAGATCCTTGAGAAGCCATCACTGAGCTCTCCCACTGGCTGCAGTAATATTTGCATATCTCAGACACTTCTACCACAGCCAGCACAGTCCTGTGGGCAGGGGGAAAGGCAGAAAGCATTTTGTTTTATGAAAGGGGAGGAAATGACATGAAATGAAATGAGATGTATGGAGCTGTGACAGGGGCATGTCCTGCCCAAGCTGTGGCAGGTGTTGAGAAAACAGCTCATTTCAGTGCTTTGGTCCCAGAGAAATCTGAGACAAGGGCACCTGCAAAGCCAGGGAGTTCAGTCACTCCCAAAGTGGAAGAGGTTTCTGTATTTTCACAGGAAAATAAGTGTGATGGCACATGGAACCTTCCCATCAGAGCCAAGCACAGGGCACAGGCTGAGCCCCCTGGCACAAACCATGGCCAGAGTGGGTCTGCAGGAACATTTGGGATCCAGCACAAGAAATGGGAAGGCAGGAGTGGTCTCATGGGTAGGAGACTCAATTACAGCTTTCAGGTGCATCCTCCTGGGCAGTCCTGACGTGTCTCAATCACACCCACATCCACCACTTTCCAAATATGCAATCTGTTGTGATTAAAAAGCCAAAATGGAATTCTTGGGCCCTGCAACATGCTGTAAGTCTGAGGGAGGCTCTTTAGGGGTGGGGAGAGACCCCAAGTGGAACAGGGCCTCCCTCCACCCCACAAAGTGCTCTGGCACCCAGCAGGTACACACTGAGGGCCCGCAGAGGCCGCACAAAACCACTTGAAATAAAAATTGATCAGAGGCTGGTTTCATTTCTTTAAGTTAAGCTGTCAAACAACAATCCAAAGTCTACCCAGAAGGCAAAACTCTCCGTCTTCTGCACTGTATCCCAAAGAAAGGCTCAGCTTGCTGCTGCATGAGGTCCCTGGTAATAAAGCAGCTAAAGGCAGCTGGTGCTGAAATCCCACGGCAGAGCTCCGGAAATAAACGAGTGATTCAGGCACTGAGAGCAGCAGGGGGATGGCTCTGACTCAGCCCAAGCACCACGGGAACAGTTACAGCAGGCAGGGATGTGCAACTGTTCCCTCTTCAGCAGCAGGTGATGGGGGGCTCTGCCCAGGGCACCTCTCCACAGGTCCCAGGGCAAACACAGACCAGGTGCTGGGAGAACACAGCAGCAAATCAGGCTCCCAACACCTCCAAACCTTTTCCATCAGAGAATCCCAGAAGGGTTTGGGTTGGAAGGGACCTTAAAGCCCATCCAGTGCCACACCTGCCATGGCAGGGACCCCTTCCACTGTCCCAGGCTGCTCCAAGCCCTGTCCAGCCTGGCCTTGGGCACTGCCAGGGATCCAGGGGTAGCCACAACCTCCCTGGGTAACCTGTTCCTGCATCTCGCCACCCTCACAGGCAGGAATTCCTTCCCAATATTCTAACCCTACCCTCTGGCATTTTTAAGCCATTCCCCCCATCCTATACTACATCCCCTTGTCCAAAGTCCCTTTCCATGCACCTCCTGAGCCATGTGCAGGACCCCAAGGCAGGCAGGAGAAGGGGTTGTGTCTCCGGGCTGGGAAGCCCTCAAAACATGTGAAAAATCAAACTCTGGGAGTTGCTTATCTCTTACACCATCCTTGCTCTTCACTTTAATACCTCGGGGCTCCCCTCCCGAGAACAGCTGTTGAGAGATTTGCAGCAGCAGGAATGTGTCATCTGCACCCAATGATCCAATAGTCCTAACAATTGTGGGTATTATTTCTCTTAAATCTACCCCTTAATCCTATAATGCCATAAAATACCACTGAATCAGAGCTTAGCAGGATTCCAGAAAAGAACAGACTTTTAAAGAGATAATGAGAACTCCACATTTATGTTGGATAGGATTGAAAGGAGAGGGGAGGATTGAATGGGGGAGGCAGAATGTACCAGATGGGCAGATTATTTCATAGTTTCCCTTAATATGATTTCTTCAACCTGAAGCATCTGGTAATTCCACTATCAGAGATTAGATACTGGATAAAATGGACAGGCAGGCTGATCTAACAAAGCAATTTTATTTCCTGGCTACACATAGGAGAGGTTCCCATTAAATCCTGTATCACAGGATAAAACAGAGGTGCATAAAAATGTTGTATCCAAGCAGGGAATGTTTGCAAGCCCTGGCATCCCATGTAAATATGCTTCACTTTCAATATAGAAAACAACACATCTCCCAAACCCCCATCCTCCCCAGGCAGGCAGCGAGTGCTGGGAATGGATAAACAATAAAACTCACACAGCAGCCTTCTCCTTCAGAGGCTTTTGCAGAAAATTGAGAAAATCTCTCCAGCTCATTTTTGTGAAGATTTGTGAAGAAGTCCTGCAGGCTGCAGGCAGCACCTTGGGTACTTCCAATCTGGAAGCTGAGATTGTTTTCCAGAACATGCAGGAATCTCATCCTAAAGCCAAAAACCCCAATCAAGCGTGACAGGCATGTGTTCCCAGTGCCCTTCTCATTGTGGCACTGCTTGGCAGCAAGTTCTGGAATAACTCACCCCAAAACACCACTCCTGCCTATTTTAGCCCAAGGAAGAGCTTTCCCAGCCATCCCAGCAGGAATCTGATACCTGGTTCACTGGAAATCTCGTGCACAGCCAGCACAGCCTTTCCTGCTCAGCACAGGGCTGGGATCAGGGTAAGGTCCAGGAGTGGCAGGCACAGCTCCTGCTTGGAACCAGCTCCACACAGGTCAGACCAGACCTCTGGCACCACTGGGAGTCAGCCCAGGACAACCCCAATCCCTCAGTGGGGAACAGCAGGGAAGAGTTTCTACCCCACAGCCCAGGTGAGCAGCCCCAGCAGCAATGGGGAAAGGGGAAAGCAGAAAGGAGGAACAGGGAAGGGGAAAGAGGAGAGGGGGAAAGGGAACAGGGAAGGGGAAAGAGGAGAGGGGGAAAGGGAACAGGGAAGGGGAAAGAGGAGAGGGGGAAAGGGAATGGGGAAGGGGAAAGAGGAGAGGGGAAAAGGGAATGGGGAAGGGGAGAGAGGATGAGGGAAGGGGAAGTAAACAAAGGAAAGGGGAAAGAAGGAAGGGGGGATGGGAAAGGGAAGGGGGAAGGGGAAAGAGGATGAGGGGAAAAGGGAATGGGGAAGGGGAAAGAGGAGAGGGGAAAAGGGAATGGGGAAGTAAACAAAGGAAAGGGGAAAGAAGGAAGGGGGGATGGGAAAGGGAAGGGGAAGAAGGAGAAAAGGGAAGGGATAAGGGAAGTAGAATAGGAAAGGGGAGAGTGGAAAAAGGAAAAGGGAAGGAGGAAAGAGGACAGGAGAAAGAGGAAGGGGGAAAGGGAAGGGATAAGGGAAGAGGAAAGGGAAAGAAGAAAAGGAAAGGGGAAGGAAATCATTCAACTAAAGCAAAGATGATAATCCAGACTACCAGAAAGTGACACCATAATTCCCCAAATCAGGGCAAACAAGGTATTCTGCCACAGCTCCTGGTGTTGGGAAAGACCTCACCTTCTCCTGAACATCATCCTCACACCTCTGGGACCATTTTCCCAGGGAAACTCCCTCCTTCCTCTGCCTCTGGGCAGGACTTAGAGGCCCTGAGCTGCGAGCTGGACTGGCTCCTCCTCACCAACAGCTCCTGAAATCCCTTGGAGCAGGGATATCTGAGTCCCTGAACCCTCGGTGGTGCTGACCACGAGGTGCAAGGAGCCTGGAGACACAAAAATACACACAAAATGTGCCAAACTTCCCCATAACCCTCCTTGCTCCACTTCCCTTTGGCCACAGGCACAAGAAAGGAGAAGGAAAAGGCCTCAGAGCTCTGATGCAGTTTTGCTCAGCACTTAGGGCAGTGCACTTCACCACATGAATCTTTCCTTAAAAACAGGGAAAACTGAGAGGAAAGGCTGGGGAGTGCCAGCCTGTGCCAGGACCAGTGCCAGTCCATTGGCATTCCAGACACTCTGCAGCCTTTAGCTGAACCACACAGTTTCACCATTATATTTAAAACTACTACATGCTTTGTAATGCTTATCAGCTGGAGGGTTTTCAACCGTTTTTTCCCCACTAATGCTGCAATTTCAAAGCCATTTAGGCTAATTTCCCTTGACTTGAATCTATTTTAATCAGAGACCAGGATACTTGACTTAAATGGTTTGTGTTCAACCCTTCATAAAATCAGCCATAAAACTTTATGCACTAAATAGCGAGGGAACCTTGAAGCCAGAGGTAGGAAGAGGTGAAACTTTCTAAATTCTCAGCAAACTCCAGCCTATTACACACAGACCAACTGTCCTCTTACAATATCAAGCCAATTGATCCCCAAAACAAAAAGAAAACCAATAAACAGAATGCACTCCTGAAGTTCTTACACAGATAAAAAGCACTAAGTTGTTCAGCTGCACTCAGTACCCACAAATTCCCTCCCAGGTCTCAGCCCAGCTCCAAACTGAAGCATTTTTAATGCTGTGCCCTGTCCTCTCCCCCACTCTCCCATGGAATGATGGATAGTGGAACTGAGGAAAAATACAACGCAAGCCTGAAAATGTCAGAATTAATCCTTTTCTTCCCCCAAAATCTGAAGAGAAACATTACTTCTCAAATTAATTCTCGCCAAGTAACGCTGGCTCTGCTGGAAGTCAGAGCTGGGGATGAGAAATGGAAATCAGCAGCTCAGCCTCAGGTAAGTGCTGGAGAAGGTCTCGCTCCAAGGATCCAGCATTGTGCTGGGATTTGCATATCTCAGAGGCAAAGGTGCAATTTGTACCTGCAATTCAGCCTGGCAGAGGAGCTGCAGCAGCACAATGCAGCCTGGGCCTCCATTCCTTTGGAAACTCATCCAGGGATTTCTGTTGTCAGTGGTTGACAGCCCTGGATGCTCCAAGGGGCTGCGTGGAATTCAGGCAGCACCCAGAGAGGTGAAAGAACAAGAGCTGCTCCCCCAGCCTGGACAGCCTGGAGCTCTGGGGACAGAGGGAACAGGAGCTGCCCCTGCTCCCCCAGCCTGGAGCTCTGGGGACAGAGGGAACAGGAGCTGCCCCTGCTCCCCCAGCCTGGACAATCTGCCACCACCTGACACACAGAGCTGCATCCCTGGCTGCACGGTTTTCAATGCTCTGCAGATGCCAGGCAACATCTCTGTCACTGCCCCAATGACACAGGCATTGGACACGGATCTTTCACAATCTGAACCTCTCTCAGCTCATTTTTTTATCAGGGATTTCACTCCAGGCCTGGACAAACTGACACTTTTCTATTTTGAGGAACACTCTGGCAGCCATATCTAAAATTAACCTTCACAAAGATAAACTTGCAGAGTGTCTTTCCTCATCCTCTTAACAAAATGATGTGTCACCTCTTCTAAAGCCTGTTCTCCTGCGCTGCTTGGCAGGTAAACATCACCAGCACCTTAAAAGCTCAATCAAAAAAGGAGAGGAAGGATATTGCCACTGTAGAAACTCCCGTTAAAGGCCCAGATCTCCAGTGGGAGATCCCAGAGTGTCCCTGGAGGATTCCTGTGCTGGGAGGAGCCTGAGGACAGCCCAAGGGCCCTGGAGGTCCTGCAGGGATGTGAAGGAGCTGTCAAGGAGGGAGGGAGGGAGGGAGAATCTCTGCACTTTTACAGGGTATTAAACACCAAAAGCTCAGTGAAAGCAGAGCTGAGCTTCTGATGGCATCACCTCCACCCAGAGTCATGGACTGCTTCAGGAAAACAAAGACAGGCTGGGAAGAAATTCACTTTTTTCCCCTGATAAATCATCTTGGTGAACTCCCTCACTCTCTCCAACTACCTGGAACCAAGGTGGGGCCAGGTGAGGATCAGTTTCTTCTCCCAGGTACCAGCTGACAGGACAAGCAGGAACAGCCTCAAGTTGTGCCAGGGGAGGTTTAAGTTGGATGTTAGGAAATATTTCCTGACAAAAAGGGGGGTCAGGCCCTGGCACAGCTGCCCAGGGCAGTGCATCCCCACCCCTGTAGAGGTTTAACAGCTCTGTTGATGTGGCACTTGAGGACACAGGTGAGTGGTGGCCTTGGCAGTGCTGGGGAATGGTTGGACTCAATAACCTTTGAGGCTTTTCCAACATCGGTGGTTCTGTGACTCCATGAGCTCATTCCAGCCCAGCCACCCCTGTTTCTCATCACTGAGCAGGGCCCTGTGAACAATGAGGGAAGAGCCAGCAGCACCAAACTTGACTGGGAAAGCAGCAGCACTCCTGGCTCTGGGGTGACTCCTGGACACAAACATTCCCTCCTGGAGCCCCTGGCACTTACTTGGTGGGGCGATAATCCGGGATGGAACGATCCAGGGAAATCTTCTCACTGAGGTAGGAGTTGTAGCCATACTTCTCGTGGGGTCCCTTGGCTTTCTCCTCCTCCTCGGGGGACAGGGTGGCTGGGAGGCCACCCTTGCCACGGCCACCATAGCCCTCAATGAGACCAAGGGACTTGGAGAGACCTGGGGGAAAACAAAAACAACATCTCTAGTAAAACGTATCATTGGTAAAAACCCATCATTGCTAAAAACCCATCATTGCTAAAAACCCATACCTGGTAAAAACCATCCCTGGTAAAACCCATCCCTGGTAAAACCCATCTCTGGTCAAACCTATCTCTGGTAAAACCCATCTCTGGTAAAACCCATCATTGCTAAAAACCCATCCCTGGTAAAACCCATCACTGGTAAAACCTATCTCTGGTAAAACCCATCTTTGGTAAAACTGATAATTGGTAAAACAACTCATCATTTGTAAAACCCATTTTTGGTAAAAACCCATCCCTGGTAAAACCCATCGCTGTTATTTCCAACTCCCAAGGAAAGAAAATACTCTAAAAATCCTGGTTGTTTTGGTCTAGTAAAACTGATAATTGGTAAAACAACCCATCATTGGTAAAACCTATCCCTGGTAAAAACCATCCCTGGTAAAAACCATCCCTGGTAAAACCCATTGCTGTTATTTCCAACTCCCAAGGGAAAAAAATACTCTAAAAATCCTGGTTGTTTTGGCTTCCTGGCTGTTTGGGTTGGTTTTCTGCAGACATTTCATGTCCTCCTTCTTTGGCCCAATGCTGGAATAAAAATGACTCAAGTCTTGCAGTTCCTCACGGCTCAGGCACTCTGCTCCTGCCAGCCCTGCCCCTGGCGTGCAGCTGATAACCTGTCCCAGGATCTGTGCATTTATTGAGTTGGTGGGGAGGTTATTCAGGCCTCCTTCCCACTCTCGGAGAGGTAATTACATGGAAGGTTAGATGTCCCCAGGAGAAGGATAGGTTGAACACAGAGCAGGAATAAAACAGGCTTGGTTAAGTGCCAGCTGAATGAATTTTTGCTCAGTGTGAACAGTGAACAGCATACAAATGGTAGGGATTTAAAAACAATTTCCCCTCAAACCTTTCTTATCTTTTAAAGTACAGTGTTCCCAGACCCTTATCAAGGGGAATTATTTATTTATATCTGCATAGCTGAATGAAATAGGCAAAGTTCAAAATGAGCTGCACATAAAGAGCTCCATGGATGATTTGGTGGTGGCAGTGAGAAGCCAAGTCCATGCTCATGTTATTATTATTTATTAGACAGAACACCTGGAATTTAAATATTTTTCATTAGCAGAGATTCACTCCTTTTGTCAGAAACACAAAAATAATAATGATGGATTTTGGTTTGCTTTTGTGTCTGTTTGGTTTTGTAATACTGAAAGACAACAGGGTATATTCCCATTGTTTCAAAGGCAGAGCCCTGACTGAAAACAGGACAGATTTTGTCACCTCTGAAGCTTTTGAAGGGACAATAACCTTGAGGCTGATCCAGCTCCCAAACCTACCACTGACTTCCATTGTCCTGGACAAAACGTTCCTGCCTGCCCACAGATTTAAGTATTTTTTTCCTCTAAAAGTAGCATTGAGAGACAGGAAAAAATGAGCTGGGAGTGTAAATCACAGTTGGAAGAACAGTTTGAAGAATTATGATTATTACTACTGTTATTATCATCATCATCATCATCATTGTTGTTGTTATTCTGGGGAGTAGTATTCCTTCTGACAAGGAAGTCCTCAACATCCTTCCCTGCTCTGTGAGAGCCCCTCTGACCACACTGGGCTTGATTAGATTTTATCTGAGGACAATAACAACAAATCAGCTGCCAGGAGCCCCAGGCTGTGATCACACATCCAGGCTGCCTTTCCCAGCTCCAGGCTGAGCAGGAGCCAGGGGATGACTCAGGAAGGCTGGCATGGGTGGCACTTTGTGGCCTGCAGAAGCTCAGCAGATCACTCCATGAACTTCCCAGCCCCAAGAGGTTCCATTCCAGGAACCCTCAGCATCTCCCAGTTTGCTTTTAAAGCTTAATTTTGCTTTTCTTGCTTCATTTGAACACATTTCTCCCTGCCCCAGTGCTTTTGCTTTCTGTGCTTTGAAGCCACACTCCTGTGAGGAGGGACGTGGGGATTTTCTGATTTCATCCCACTCAGTGGGATGTGGGAACCATGGACATCCCAGCACCTGGCTCAGTAGAAGCAGGCTGTAAAATCACAAGCTCAGGTTATTACCAGCAGCTAATAACAGATCATTAACTCAGACACCAAGGCAGTGCTTGTCCCAGAGCTTCACACTTGAAGCCAGCAGGGAAGGATGATACCCCAAGGCCAATCCATCCCCCACAAGATCCCAGCCAGTCTCCAGAGGTTCTTACCCTGGCTAAGGTGAGGGATTTGTGCTCCCAAGCACAGCAGCTCAGTGAAGGACCTGGAATTCGAGGTGAGGACCCTCCCACAGTGCTCAAAATGTCAGATCCCAGCACTCATTTGTCTCTGCTCACTCAATTTATGCACATTCTGTCTTTATATTACTTAAAGTTGGTAAATGCTGATAAACCAACATCATCTAACCAAAGAAATCAATCAAATGGATCCACTTGTGTTGGGCAGGGCACACCATGAGCCCTCCATGCTGCCTTGCAGGAGAGCACCTGCAAGGAGAGTCCTGGAGATGAGTACTGCCAGGTGGGGTGGGCAGGCAGGATCCCCTGTCTGTCCCTGGGCTGGTTCAACATTTCCTCTCCAGCCCAGGCTGTTGGGAGGGTTCAGGAATGTCACTCTGGTGTGTGGCACTCCAAGCAAGAGTGAAGAACATTTGTCAAGGAAGACAATTCATGTCCAAACAGAAGAGGAAAGAATTTGTTTCCAGCTGGCTGGAAAGGTGCCGCAGGAGGGGCAGAACTGAACACAAATGGTGACAGCACATCCTCATCCAGTCCATCCATTCACTGGCTTTTATTCACCACATTTTTGGGCACCTTTCTGTGAACTTGGGGTACCTTTGCTGTGACTTCAGGAGTTGACCTGAGCCCACCCATGTGGCTGTTCAGGATATTCTGGGATTCCATGAAACCTGATTTGAATTGGCCTGAAAGGGCCAGAAGTGACACACACAGACAGCATGAGCAAAAAAGGGAAGGAGCATGGTGCCACCAGCTCATTTCCCCAAAAAAAGGTTGAAAGCAAAGAGTCAGGACTGTTCTCAAATCACAGAACAAATCCTTTATCATTCTGGGCAGGCTCAAAGCAGAAGTGCTGAACCTCTGCCAGAAAGTCTCTCCTGATGCCTGCTCCAGCCTACCTGTAGTGATAAACAGCACTAATCCCCACAAAAATCTTGATCTTTGGAGTGGATTCAGCCCCTAGGGAATTCTGCAAGCTCAGGAGATGGGCTGCATGGAGATGAGGTGTTGGTGCAGATCAGAGCTCTGAGCAGCCACAAGCTTCACTCATCCCAAAGCCACACTCACCCAAAGCTAAAACAGGAAATTTTTTTTCAGAATCTCCAAAAAATTGTGAATTTTGGAACAAATGGAATATATTGCTATTGTACTACAGGAATAGAAGGAAAAAGAAAAAGCAAGATACCACGTGGAGCTGCCAAGATCTGAGCCCCTCCTGCTGGAACAGCCAGACAGGGGATCCCTGGGGACTGGCAGGAGTTGGTTTTCTTCAAGATGATATAAAAATTTAATCTCTACAGCAAAATTATTCCTAGACTGAGCACAGTTAGAGTAAATATATTAGTCTCTTCTTAAGCTGAGTGTATTTCAGAAGGAGGCAGGAGTTTTCTAGGACAGAGAAAACCTTTAGTGAAATACAATCTAATGTGATTTGCAGCCCTCATTTCCAAAGGCTCCCCGGGAGCTGGAGGGGGGGAAAAGCTTTTTGCTCCGTGTCAGCCTGGATGAAGGAAAACATTAACCCTCCCATACAACCCTCAGCTGAGGAAATTTGTGATGGGGGGGGGCTGGGGAAGAAGGAAGAGCCCGGAAATGAAAAGACATTTTTGAGAAATGGATGCTGAGGGAAAACAACATCAACCTTGCAGTGCCTGAAGGGGTCCCGGGGGGCTGGGGAGGGACTGGGGACAAGGGATGGAGGGACAGGACACAGGGAATGGCTCCCACTGCCAGAGGGCAGGGAGGGATGGGATATTGTGCAGGAATTGTTCCCCTGGAGGGTGGGCAGGCCCTGGCACAGGGTGCCCAGAGCATCCCTGGATCCCTGGCAGTGCCCAAGGCCAGGCTGGACAGGGCTTGGAGCAGCCTGGGACAGTGGAAGGTGTCCCTGCCATGGCAGGGGTGGGATGAGGATGGGATGACATTCAAAGTCCCTTCCAACCTAAACCATTCTCGATTCTAATATAGGAAAGATTTCTGAAATTTTTTTTAGCTGCATCTTTCCATATCTGTATCTCGTGCAGCACGAGGTACAGAACACACACAGCTCAGGGTGGAAGCCACATTCCAGCAGGGAAGAAGAACCTGAAGCCCCCCTTCTCCAGAAGGAATAAGTAATACTGAAATGGTACTGGAAAACACGGGAACCGTAAAAAAATAGATATCTCTGCAAAGCACAGCTCTTACTCAGTGAAGCACAGTGGATTTTTCAGCCCCAAGAGCTCTCACAGGGATGTTTGTTCCTGGCCTACATCAGCCAGAGAGCTGAAGGCCAACAGGGAATTTCTGACCTGGGGAAAAACCAAACCGAGGAGGTAAATGGCCAGTGTGGAGTGTGTGACCTGCGGGGGAGCCAGAGAGAGGGGACACCCAGAGGGGCTCTCAGGGCACTGTGTGAGGAACCAGAACTGCTACAAGGGGCAGTGTCCCAGGGAATGCTGGAAATTCTGGGGACTGCTGAAGCCTTCAATGCTGTCCTGCTGATCACTGCAAACACAGACTATTAAAGGGAGGGCTCATTAACAAAAGGGGGATTGACAAAGAACAGGCACCAGCTTTCCTTTGCAGCCCTGGTGGAACCTGGGACATGGGATTTTCTCTCCTTGCAGCAGTTTTTACACAATTTTAGCCAGATTTGCTCAGAACTGTTGTTATTAGGGTAAATAACTCCCATTTCTCTGGCTGTTGGCTGCACCTGTGGAACCCTGTGCTGCCACAGGGCTGTGGGAACTGTGCAGGGATTACAAACACAACTGTGCAGGGAATACAACTCAGCTTCCTTTGCTGTCACTGCCTCCCCAAAGCATCCTCATACTCCTGCAGGGGAAACTAAAAGTAGCTGTAAAGGGATCAGAAAATGAGAGTTTGCTTTCTCCTGGGGAAAAAATAGATCTATAAAGTTTAAAAATTAGCTTAAATACTAGAGCCCAGTGAAAAACCAGTATTCCCCTGGACCCTGTACAATTCTATTCGCTGTACATGCTACATTTATTTTTCCTGGGGCTGAACACTTATCAAAAATTTATCCCCCAAATCAGATGCTGCAGCTAAAGGGTCACTACTTCCCCTTCCACTGGACAGTCCTTTTCCAGGAGCTGGATTTTAGCTTATCAGGACATCTCCCCCAGTGCAGGAATGCACAGAGCTGCCTGGTGTCCTTCACCATGCAAATGAAGTGTTGGTTTACTGCAGAGATTACCATGAACATGGTGACTTTCAGAAATGGGGGTCACAAAAACTCCCACCCTCTGCCTTCACACTGAATGACAAATGGGAACTCAGAAAAAGCAGCAGATGAATGGGCCCAGGCTTGGCAAGCAGGGATTTTAGCAGATACAAACTGAAAATAGAGCATATTTCACCTGTACTCCAACATATTGCATCTCTGAAAAAGCTTCTGCCTATGAAAAATTATGTGAATAATTCTGGCTGAAATGAATTTGTCCAACAGAGCATTAAGATTTCACTTAAACAATTGTGACAGGTAGGAGTGAGGGAATTGAGCACATTTTCTTGCAGCCCAGCCAGGCAAGGACCAAAACCAGGATGGGCACAGCTCATTTTAAAATATATTTAATAATATAACCTTTTTAATGCCAGGCTGGAGGGGCTTGGAGAACCCTGGTCTGGTGGAAGGGGTCCCTGGCCATGGCAGATGGGGATGAGAGGAGCTTTAAGGTCCCTTCCAACACAACCATTCTGGGATTCTCTGATTTAGGCTTAGATTAGATGATGACCTGTAGAAGAGTGTTTTAAGCCCAGCTGTGCTTACATCATTATGGGAACAGTCAGACAATGTCCAGGTTTCTGCCCACCTTGCATTCCTTGGAAGGGATGGTAAAGGGAAGGGAGCACTGCACAGGTCTGCAGGATCGTTTGAAATGTTTAAACACAAAGCTACATTTACAGGTCCATACACACAGGGATTCAAAAATGAAGTTTTCTTATCAATATAGAAATGGGAACAGAGGGAAATTACTTTCAGAGCCAGAGGGAGGATCAGCACCCAGAGCAAGGACAACGCAGTCATCAGGACAATGTCAAAGCCTGTTTAGCCTCTTACACTACCAGGTTCTGCTTCCAAATGATAATTCCCAAATCAAGATTTGCCCCTGGCACAAAACAACAGGAATCCTTCCCTAGGCCAAGGCTGTTTAGTTCTGAGGAATGATTTATTTGGTTCCAACACCTGGGACTGGTGAAAGACCTTGGACATCACTCTGTCCTCCCTGAAAGTCCAAAAATAGTGGCATTTACCACTCTGCTCACATTGATAAAATAACTTGTTGAGGAAGGCAGAACTTGGCAGCAGAGCTGGTGCAGAGCAGAAATCCACGGGCTAAAGAAAGCTCTTTGCAGCTCAGCAGGGAGAACAGGCACTGCTGCCACGGGAGTCTCGGGCACAGAGACCTTGTTCAGACACAGAAGACAAGCCTGAAGGTGATTCCTGTCCTGGGGAAAACCTGGACACATGTGGAGCATTCCTGGCAATTTAACAGTGAGAGGAATGCCCTTCCCTGCGGGTGCAGCCCCCCCTTCCCCAGGAGCTGTTCTGCTGCTGCACTGCCCCTCTCAAAGGGGAAACTCCACTCAAGGAGCCAATGCCTTACAGCTGGCACAGGTTTGTCCCAAAATGACCAGTTACACCCCACTGCCCATCCCTTTTGGTCACAGCCACAGCACCAGCAGCTGCCTGGGAATTCTGGATAACACCCTGGGATCTGGGAGCAGGGAGGGATGAAGGGGATTGGCAGAAAAGAGAAGGAAAAGTTTGTTGCAGCAATCTCACCTGCATGTTATGACACAAATACAGATTTATACCTCTGACTGACATAGGGGACTGTCACATTCTGGAAATACTGGAGAAAAGGGAGGAAAAAAAGGTAAAAAGGAGTAGATCACAGTGATCACAGGAGTGTTACACAGTGTTTAACAAAAAGGAAAATCACAATCAAAACCATCACTAAGATCATTTAGTGAGAGAGCTGACCCAAGTTACATCACTTGAGATGTCAGAGAACTCAGAGAACTGGCTTTAGTAAGCCCTGCCTAAGGGCTGCTTTCAAGGATTCAGTACTCCTGGGATTCAGGCACAAGAATTTCCCCACCAACACACAGCAAGGTATTTGCATGAGCTGGTCAGACAGACCAGAGCAGCCTTCCCAGCAGCTGCTCTCTGGTCTGTTCCAGTGGCACAGATCCTCACAAAGCACCAGCATGCCCAGGCAGCACTGAGAAAGCACAGGAGACCCTCAGAGAGGAGAGGGGACTCTGTGGAGAGCACCCAGCATACTGGTTTAGGTTGGAAGGGACTTTAAAGTTCATCTCATCCCCACTCCTGCCATGGCAGGGACACCTTCCACTGTCCCAGGCTGCTCCAAGCCCCATCCAGCCTGGCCTTGGGCCCTGCCAGGGATCCAGGGGCAGCCACAGCTGCTCTGGGCACCCTGTGCCAGGGCCGTCCCCGCACAGCCAGGTACCAGTGAGGAGACCCAAGCAGGCAGAGAACAGATGCCCAGCAGAGCAGAGCAGGTCCCCAGCACAGCACAGCAGGACAGCAGCTTCACCCAAGGCTCCACAACCAGATCTGCACGGCTGAAACACCCCTTGGTGAGGCACTGCCATCAGCAGCTGGGCTCGGCTTAATTCCAGGACCTTCATCCCCACTACCAGTTCTCTGCTGCTCATGGGGCAGTTTTCTTTATCTCTCCCACAGCCAATCGTCCCTCCAGGAGATCTCTGCTGTCCATGGCCACTGAGTGTCCCTGCAGGGCTGATCAAATTCCAGCATCCCATGGGGAGATGCTGTGCCCAGGGCAGGAGCCAAGCATTCCTACCTGGATCCAATCTGAGCCTGGAACAGCCCAGCAGCCTTTGCCCACTGCATTCCCAGAGGAGCAGCTTTCTCCTGCCCTGCATTCCCAGAGGAAGAGCAGGCCCATCTCCAGCAGCCCTGGAGCTGCAGAGGAAAACTCCCCCCTTGTGCAGGATCCCTGCTCCAGCAGAAGCACAGCTGGCACTGCAGGAGGGCTGAGCCCCCATGGGATGGGACTGTGCCACCACCCTGACCCACAGGGGGACAGGGCCTGTTCTGACTCTGGTAGGGTTGGTTTGTTTTTTGTTTGTTTCTTTGCAATATTGCCTTTGTATTTTTAATTTTCCTAGTTAAGAACTGTTATTCCTACTCCCATATATTTTCATGAGAGCCCCTTAATTTCAGAACTATAATAATTCAGAGGGAGGGGATTTACATTTCCCATTTTAAGGGAGGCTCCTGCCTTCCTTAGCAGACACCTGGCTTTTCAAACTCAGACACCTCCTCAGACACCAGAGCCCTGCCAGGGGAGCTGCTCCAGCCCAGCCACGAGCCTGGAGTCCCCTGCTGAGGCTGCAGGACCAGAGGGGCTCTGGGCACGTGGCTGCTGCTCTGTGAGTGAGGATGGACAAGCTCTCCTCACCCTGACAGCAGCCTGGGGAAAGAGACACACTGAGAGCTGTGCCCAGCCATCCATCTGCTGGGAGGGAACACACAGTGAGCTAAAGCCTGATGGAGTGTCTGAATTAGCAGCTACCAAGGCCATACAGCACAACCCAGAGCAGGACCTGACGTTACAGGTCTGACACTGTTCCAGTAACTCCAGAGATCGATGTAGGGCCTGTCACTGCTCCAAAGACAGACAAGGTGCCTGCTCCATGCAGCTAATGGGGTATTGATTCTCCACACACCCACGTGCAAGCTCTGCACTTGGTGGACTTTGCTGAAGCCCCCAAAATGTTCCCAAACACGTGCCTGGCTCGCTGCCTGTGGGACAGTTTGGGACACAGGAGCTCCAGGGAGCAAGGCCAAGGGCAAAAGCAACCTTGCATATTTACACTGCTCAGCCAAGGTTCCATTTGGGTGATGAATTAAGCAATTACCTGCAGCTTTATTTTTAGGAGGCAGGCTGCAATTCAAGCAAGGGAGAACTTGTCTTGCTCTCCTCTCTGCACTGCCAGGACATCACTCTGGCAGGACACACTCCTACGTGCCAGGCTGCTCAGGGAGCGTGGCAGGAGCAGCTCTTTGCCCAGGAAAATCACAGATATCCCATTACTGGGAGTCTTCAGGGGCTTTGAGTGGCCATTGGAACAAGATGATCTTCATGTGTCCTTTTCAACCCAAACCATCTTGCTGCTGAGGATGGAAGAGTCTGGAAACGTCTTTAGTAAGGCATTTTAAGGAATTCCCAAACTCTTCCATCCTCAGCAGCAAAACATCAGCCCTCACATTTGTGCTCAGGCAGTGATTTCTGAGGCCAAACTGCAAATTGCTCATCCCCAGGTAGTCACACCCACCATCACTCCAGGCTCAGGCAAACCTTTTGTTGAGCTTTCATTGCTGCTTTTATCCTCCAGAGCAAAATTTCAGTTCTTTGGGTAACACAGTCCATTCCCACCTCCTTCACAAGCTGTTTGTTTCCAGGCAGAGCTGCAGCTAGGGCACAGAGATGTTAAACTTCAGTGCCAGCCCAAAACCACACAGCCAAAGGTGGGAAAACAAGGATTTCTTAAATCCATCTTGTCCCAGAGAAGCTGTGACCGGGCAGCACCTGCTGTGATGGGACGACCCCAGGGACAGGAGCAGAACCACAGGAACAAGTACGGAAGCAGGAAAAGAACAGAACCCACAAAAACACAAGCAAACAGTTTTTGCACCCCATTCAAAGGTTATAAATAATATTCAGCATTTTTATTTTCACAAGGAATCTGTTATTTCCAGACCGTGTCTCTATAGCAAGCTGTTAGTGTTTGTGGTTTCCTCTAGTGCAAGCTCCTGTTTTCCTTCTGAAAACATTTCCTCTCTGTATAGATTGGCCTGTTGGAAAGGGAAAAATTGCTGCCATTTGGCAAGATAAGAAATGAAATACCACAGTGTAAGTGCAGACATCATCAATACAAAAGTGGCTGCTCAGGTTTTGGGCTGAGTTTGTGGCTGTGTGGGAGGTGACACAATTGTGTGAGCCCCATGCACAGGACACCTCTTCACAGAGCCCTGGGGGAGGCACAAACTGCAGATGGTCACCAGAACACCTCCCAGGCTATAAAACCTCCCTGTTTGCCCCTCCTGAAGTCTGGGGAAGGGAGGAACTCACGGGTGGTGTTTGTGCTCAAGGCCCAAGCAGAGTTCCAGGTCACTGGGACAGGCTGGACACCTGTGGACAAAAAGGGTCCATGGGACTGTACCCTGAGCAGCACCACACTGCACAGGGGCCCTCAGAACACTTCCAGGTTTCTCCAAGGGGACCCTTTGGTCCAAAAGATCCCTCCCTCGGCTACCTCGAATGTCCTCAATCTGTAAAGACTAACAGATTAGAGAAGGGATGACATTGCCCAAAATTGGCTTTCCCAAAAAAAGGAGGTCATTATGATGTGAACATGGCTGCACAGAGAGAAACTCTGGGCTTATATGTGCATCCTTAGCAAGTATTACAAGCCACATCCCAACTAACTGCATTTTACTGAGCTGTGAACTCACTAATTACTTTTTAAGGTCAAGAAAGTCCATTTGGCAGGGGTTTGCTCAGTGAATTTAACTTCTGTGCTCAAACACTGTCCTCCCTCAGTGCCCAAGCCCATTTACTGCAGGTTTTGGGGTGTGCTCTCCATGCTCTCAGACACACAGGGCACCCCAGAGAGTGCTTGTGCTCTTCAAACTCCTTCCATCTGTTTGTGCTCTGCCAATGGGCCGTAGGGGTGACACAGCCAAAGCCAGAAATAAAGGAGCTAATTTGGTCATCAGAGAGAAATATTCTCCACTGCAATGCCTTTATTCCTGCACACAGCTGCATTCTCCTGACAAACACAGCAGCCATGGATCCAGGGTGCTTTATATAATGGATGCATTGTTGGAATGAGCACAGGAGCACAACAGACACCTCCTGGACAAAAACCTGGGATTGTCCCAGTGTGACTCAGTCTCTGTGTGGGGGAGGAAGAGCTTTGTGTGCATTCAAGGACTCTGCTACCAACCCCAGCTCGCTGAAGCCACTCAAGTGCTCAAGGAAAGCATGAGCTGAAGTGCTTTGTCTCAAGGAGTAGCCTGGAGCTCACTCTGCACCATCCATGCACATCTGTGCCTGGTTACACTGCTCAGCGTTGGGAACAGTTCTGAAGAGGCCCCAGATCTGTGACTGTTTAACTCCATGTTTCTATAGAGAGCTTCTGATGATAGGCACTAAGTGCTTAAAAAACATAATTAACGCTCTAAGCACTCCTGAGAGGCAGCTAAATATAGGACTGGGAGTTTCAGCTACCTGGAGTAGGACTGTCCTTGATCCTTTTGTAGAACACTTGGTACAACAGGGTACACAGTACAACAGGGTCCCAGTCCCATTGTGCTTGGGGCTCCCAGAGAACTCAGGAGAAAACACACCTCACTCCTTATCGAGATGTCAAACACAGAAAATAACTTATCCAAGGTGACTTAGCTGAGGATTGGTGTTTACAGACAGAACCTGATTTCTTAGAAAATTAGAGAAAGGAAATTAGAGAACCTGCCATGCCAGGGGTGTTTCCTCCAGAGGCCCCTCCCTCTGGAGTGGCCACACCAAGTGACAGGTGACAACTGAGCACTGACCACTGTGCTTTGACCACCTCGTTCTGAGAGCCAAGCCCTGGCTTTGTGGCTGATCTGGAAAGACCAGGTAAATCCAGAGGGCCTCAGCCACTACAGCACTTGACAGGATCCCATTTTTAGCCAAAGAGGAGAGTCTGGAGCCATTTTTTGAGAGCAAGGTGTTCAATGAGAAGAAGCCCCAGAGGTGGATGACTCACACCCAGGTGTGTGGTGTCCCCATGGGCCTCTCTCAGCCTCCTGCCCTGTGGAAGAGATCCTCAGACGTCCTGGAGAGTGCCACCAGTGTCAGGACAGTCACACTTGCCACTGCATTTTTCCCTTGGGGACCAGAAAGCAAAGAGGACTCACAAAGTTTGCCTCTGACAAACCTCTGGTCTGGAGGAGCTGCCCTGTGTTTGCCACCCAGCAAACACCCATGACTTCCCAGGCCAGCACAATCCTCACCTCCATTCTTCTTCCCTCCCAGCCCTCCAACACACACCTCTCCTTCTGTCATTCCATCCTGCCTCCATCCAACTTCCATCCCTCTGAGTTCCAGTCTCTTCCACACCACATCCCCTCAACACTTCAGTCCTTGCTGCCCTCAGTCCCCTCCTGTCCCCAGCACTGCCCATCCTCTGACCTGCCCTGGGGCAGCCAAGATCAGGCCCAAGACTCCCCCCAGATTCCCCACGAATACTAATTAATTCCCCTCTAAAAACTGTGCTAATGAGTAACCCTGCAGCTCCCCAGCTCACAGGCAGTGACTGCTCTTTAGTGTTGATACTTACAGCTTAAAAAAACCCTGAATGCCTTCCCATCACTTGCCCTAGACAGCAAGGGAGAAACCCAAATTGTTAAGGCCATATTTTAATTAATTCCCAAACTGATAATCTTAAACAATTTAGGCAGCATCTTGCAACAGCTGCAAGTGAGTTATATCCTCCCCTCCCTCTTCCACCTCCCTGAGGAACACAATTAACACCCACCTGCCAAAGCTGGCCCTCCTCACCCTTCAGCAAACTGAAGGAGTTAAGAGGGGAACAAAAAGTGTTGTTGTACAATACCCAGGGTCAGCAACCTCATTTAGCAGCTCCCTGCCTTTGCAGGTCAGGTTTAGCAGGAATCTGCTGCCCTCTGGAAAATGCAGCCTCGGTGGACATTGAGCTGCCAAACCCTGAGCTCCATCCCCTCCCTGCTCACCAGCCCCTGGAGCTGCTGTGGAAAAGACGCCCTAAGAAGAGGAGGGTTATACTTAAAATGCCCAGGATGAGAACAAGTCCAAGCAGAGAATGAAAATCTGACCTCACTGGGAGCTTGGGACTGACACCAGGAGCTGAGGACCCAAACTGGGGACACCTTCCTCTGTGGGGACAGGGTCACACTCACCCCTGACTCACTCAAGGCCTAAAGGAGGTAATTTCTTTTCCCTCACTCTTTCCCAAGGACATCTTTCCAGGATCTGCCTCTTTTTTCTTCCCTCTTGCCATGGCCAAGCCTCCCACACCCCCCAGCCCCCAGAGACTGTGTTGTCTTTGGGGAAATTGTTCACTTCTGAGCAGAACAGCTCCTGCTTGAGATGGTGGTCAAGAGAGAAACCACAAGCATTACATCCACTTCTCCATGTTTAGGGATAAGGATATCCCATCTTTGGACAACACTTGACAGCAACTTGGATCTGTAATTCAAAGAGAATTACAAATGTTGAGCAGGAAGTGAGGAAAGGCCACTTTTGCGCTTAAATCTTGAGTTTCCAGTACACACTTTCACAGTGGAATGTGACTGCAGGATTGCACCTGCACTTCAGTGCTGCTTTTCCAATGTCAAGCTTTCCATCACACCAGAAATTCACATCCTGCTTTCCCTTTCCCATAGTAACTACTATGATAACCCTGTGCTCACAGCCCTCCTGAATCTCCACAGGGAGATGGGCTTCCAGACCATCCCCATCCCCAAATCCTGCCCTGTGCACTTCCACAGGGAAATGGGCTTCCAGACCATCCCCATCCCCATCCCCATCCCCATCCCCAAATCCTGCCCTGTGCACCAGCCAGCCCTTCCTTCTCCTTCCCTCCCATTCTACACTTTCTGTACCACTGTTATAGATGAGTAATGGGAAGGGTGACTCTCACAATTAAAAGGCAAATATTATCTATATGCTAAGAGAAGTTTTATAGATTTATAGCTGTGTTTTACCCCCCTTGTGCTGTTATCAGGGGTGCCTGGGTTTGGGACATTTGGGAGGGTCACTCGTTCCCATGGCAGCACCTGAGCTCCAGTCAAGGTGTCAGGCAGTGATCTCAGCACTGGGCAGGGAAGGAGGAGGGGATGGACAGAACTTTGGGAGGGCCAAAGGGTTAAAAGGGGAAACCTCCATGGTGTGGGTGAGCACATGTGGATAGATTCCTTTGCTCCCAGTGCTGCATTACTTTCTCTATTCAGGCTTCTGTTGTATTTTTGATGAGGTTTTATTAAACTTTCTAAATTTTCTTGAAAGTATCATTTCTCACACCACGATCCACCCCTCCTGCCTCAGCCATCTCAGCCCTACATGTGCTTGAGGTCGTCAGGAGCATCCTCCAGTGCTCCCTCCCTGCTCAAGTGCCTTTTTTCCTCTCAGAGAGGGAATATTGGTGTTTCTGGCTATTACAGCATCTAATGGCAGCGTTCATGCCCCTTCTCAAAACTGACCCTTCTCACTTCAGCCTACCTGGGTACCAAACCCCTTTAACTCTACATATCCATGGTGGAGTGGAATTCCAGGATGCTCTGGATTTATTGCTCTGAATACAGTTGTCCTCAGTTTTCAAATGATTGATGGAAACATCACCATCAGAAACTTAGAGTCCAAAATACAAAGCTGAATATGCTCAAAGACTAGTACTGATTTGGCATCAACCACAATTCAGGCTTGAAGCAAAGACTGCAGGACTTTGAAATCTGAAATTTGGAGTTTCTAAGTCTGTGAAAGGCTTCCCTAAGGAAAGGCAGGAAGAACCGTGACCCTGATGCACTGCTGTGCTCTGCAGGAACTTCAAAGCGAGCTGTTAGTTTAGTTCAATTTAGTTAATTTGCATGAGTAGAAAAGTGAGTTCTCAGCCTCAGAACCCACACTGGGGGCCCTGGCTGCACAGAGACAGCACCTGAAGGCACTGCAGCCTTGGCAATTACTGTCCACACCTTCTTTAGGGATTAAAACAAGAACTGAACTCCTGAACCCGAGGTGCTAAGATGGCTTTGGAGCAGTCTGACCTGCTGGGAGTCCTTCCCCTCACTTCAGTGAGCCCTAAGACAGATCCCTTTTATCTAAAACGGACCAGTTTGCTGCAGGTCAGGGCTTTTGGAGGGGAGCATTTACTGAATCTCATTTCTGATGCAGGAGAAGTTTTCTCCATGGCACATTAACCCCATTACCCACCTGTATTCATCATCACTTCCCTAATTTCAGTAGCAGGCAGATAAGGAGCAGTTGGAACTGGGTTTTTTTCCTCTGTTTTTCAGGGGGGAAGGACAGGGCAAATAGAACGCACAAAAATACATCACAAAAGTAATAAATGTATTTGTGCTGTTCAAGGTTTCAGCTCCAAACTGGGGCTGGCAGGAGTTTGTGGTACTAGAAATTATCTTGCTAAAAAAACAACAAAACATCCTTTCTAAAGGTCAGGTTCTCAGGAGGATACATTTAGTAGGACAGTATCACATGCTCTAGGCCAAATAATTTGTCATATTTTCAATACATGCTTGGAAGGGATGTGCTGCTCATTTCAACTAGACCAGCCTCAAAGATCAATTGTTTTCAGACCAAATCTTGTGAAATAGCCCATGTGCTACACCCCAAACCCCCCAAAACCCCCACCCCCTTTGCCAGCACAGGCAGAGATCCTCCCAGCCCAAGGAGAGGCCTGGAGGGGAGTGGACACTGGAAAATACTCTGCATAAATTAAGGCTAAATGAACATTTTTGGCTGTGCTTTGATGTCCCAGCACGGCTGTTCTTCTGTAACCCAGAGAAGAGATAAAAACCTCAGGATGAGAATATCTGACAGAAAAAAAGAACAATATATGTTTACTAATTTTTCGAAAGGTCCCAGGGCAAATTCCCCAATTTTGCACAGATTAATTAGAGTAATTAGTTAAGTCATTAACTGTAAGGTCTGTGAAGCACCGTGTTATTTTATTGTTCATTTCTACTCAATGAGATCTTGATACATGACTGAGTTTCCTAAACACCACCTAGGTACAAATAACTAATGACAACAGCAATAAACGAATATATTTAAGGTGACTGCAGGACTCTGGGACAAGACTCAGTTAATCACAACTTTATCACCCTCAGGAGGGAAGTGAACCTGGCCTGAGGGCTCTGTGTGCTTGTGCCAAAGCAAAGGAGCCCCACAAGCTTCCCTGTGTTCGAGACTGGGATTACTGCATGACTGAGACTGCAGGGACTGAACAGAATTTTTCCAAATCTGCTTTTATCTTTTGCAATGTCAAAACTCTGATCTGCAGCCAATGCTGGCTGCTGCTCCGCTGACTTATTTTTAAACACTTGCCAGCGTGTTATAAAATGAACATCCCTCCCCTCCCTCCCAGGCTCGGGAGAAGAGCTGCTCCTCCTCCAGGAGCAAATCCCATCTGCTGCCTGCTCCTGGGACACAGCACGTGGGGAGAAGGTAGGAGCCTGGTGGATCCAACTGCACGAGGCACTCAGGGCTGCTGGGGATCAGCCAAAGGCTGGACTTATCTTGGGGCCTTTTCCAACTTGGGTAATTCTGTGAATCACCAGCAGGACACTCAGGAGCACCTGAGGGGCAGCACGTGCCCATTTCTTGGTATTACTGTCTGAGAGCTCATGGAACCTCCTCGTGTGAGCTGACTGGACTTTGTGCTGTAATAAAACTTTAATAAAACTTCTCCTTATACTCTACCTTATGTCCTGGATTGTAAAATATGGTTTGGGGGTGTGTGTTCTATCCCCATCTGTCAGAGCTGGGGCAGTTCTCTGCTGTTCATGGGGCAGTTTTCTTTATCTCTCCCACAGCCAATCCTCCCTCCAGCAGATCTCTGCTGTCCATGGCCAGGGAGTGTCCCTGCAGGGCTGATCAAATTCCAGCATCCCATGGGGAGATGCTGTGCCCAGGGCAGGAGCCAAGCATTCCTACCTGGATCCAATCTGAGCCTGGAACAGCACAGCAGCCTTTGCCCACTGCATTCCCAGAGGAGCAGCTTTCTCCTGCCCTGCATTCCCAGAGGAAGAGCAGGCCCATCTCCAGCAGCCCTGGAGCTGCAGAGGAAAACTCCCCCCTTGTGCAGGATCCCTGCTCCAGCAGAAGCACAGCTGGCACTGCAGGAGGGCTGAGCCCCCCTGGGATGGGACTGTGCCACCACCCTGACCCACAGGGGCTTAGCTCCTATTCTGACTCTGGCAGGGTTGGTTTGTATTACTGCTTTTTTTCCTGCCTTTTTTTTTTAATGATTTCTTCCGTAATAAAGAACTGTTATTCCTACTCCTATGTCTTTGCCTGAGAGCCCCTTAATTCAAATTTATAATAATTCAGAGGGAGGGGTTTACATTTCCCATTTCAGGGAAGGCTCCTGCCTTCCTTAGCAGACACCTGTCTTTTCAAACCAAGATACCTTAATGCCTACAGCCCCCAGCACTTCCATCAGCCTCTTACCTTAGAGAGGCAATGAAACCCCAAACACTGGGGCTGTGTGTGGGCTGTGCCATCACCACCGTGTTCATGCTGCACAGGAATGTCTGTCCACAGAGCAGCAGGAGAAATGCTTCCCATATGGACCCTGAAATAAATACAGGGCCATTGTGGCCCTCATCCCATAATTCCCCATATGTTACTTTCTGTAGACAATTACAGGCATGTAACTTGCTCTTTATGTTACAAAAAAAAAAAACAAAAAAACCAAAAAAAACAAACCAAACAAAAACACCAAAACCCTGCCGTGCATATTTCTGGCATTTCTTCATCTTGGCTTTGAATGCTGGGTTAGGCCATGCATTAGTCACATGAAATAATAAACAGCTGAAAATCATTACACGAGGCCTAATCCTATCTTAAGGATAAGTCTATATTCTAGACTTAGTAATCAGATACTAATCAGTCCTATTTCCTGCTATTAGTAACAGAAAAAAAAAAAAGTGATTCTGGAAAAAGTTATCAGGGAATCATAACTAAGGGCCAGGAAAAAAAATCAGTAACTTTTCTTCTCAGGTTTGATCCCCGACTCAGAGTAACGTGGCCACTGCTGCCCTGCCTAAAATAAGCACATCATGTTTTCATTCACATGATTCCCTATTCTGTGAAATTTAAACAAAATCCATGTGTTGGCAGCAGCTACCAAATACCTCATGGCCCAAACCAGCTGCAGCAGCTCCATAAAGCCAGGTTTTCCTTCCTTCCAGCACGCCACTCTTCAGGCCATCTGCTCTGCAAAGCCCCTCTGGAGTAACAACACGTGGCTATAGTGTCCTGTCACCAGAGGAAGGAGGGAAATCAATCCCAAAGGAGGCTGTGCCCAGGTTAGGTGCAAAAGCTGATATTTGGGTGCAGCCAGCTGAGCTGGAAGAGCCCAAAGCTCGTTGGGATCACATGGATTAAAAGTCTCAAAGTTCTGAGCTCAGCATTACCCAGCACATGGGGCTGGCTGAGGGGTGTCTGGGCTTTCCATCAGGGCTGGATGATACCTCTGGATGGATAACTCTGAATCCCACCCTACAGCCTGGGATCCTTAATTCATTGGCTGAGGTTATTTTTAATCCCCAATTGTTTAAGCTAAAGGTGCAGGAGGAATTCCTCCCCTGCACCACCACCAAAATTAGAGGTGAGTGATCCATGACCCTTTATGATCCCTTTGTGAGTGTCACACATGCTACAGAAACATGGAGAAATTGCCTAAATCACCTTTAGATTGGAGACTTGCTAAACCTGCTTAGGCCTGAAAAACCAGGGAGAATTTCCTCCTCAGAAGCCACAGCTTTGGGAAGCTGTGCATGTGGCAGTGCAGCCCCTCATGGAAACACTCTGGTCACACAGGTATCACTCCTCAGTGTCCCAAGCAGAGCAGTAGAAGAGAAACCCAAACATGACATCAGTCACAGCCCCGAAGTCCTCCCTAAGGAACACATATTCAGTCCTGTCACTGCTGGGAAGGAGCACTTCCAGAACCAGCAGTGCACCCAGGAACAGGACAGGCTCAGAGGAATGGTCAGGTTGGACTGGATGGTCCTTGTGGGTCCCTTTCAGCTCAGAACATTCCAGGATTCTCTGAGCACTGAAGGCAGCCAGGCGGAGCAGCAACAAAGACAAATGGAGGAGCCACAAATTTCTTGCTTCTTTCTGAGCACCCGACTTGGGCTCGGGGATAAAACATTTACAGGTGTGAAGGCAGTGCACAGCAAGGGCAAGAGCAGTGCTCACAGAATTAATTCCTCTCTGCATTAAGTCTGGATTCTGCACCTTTGCTGAAAAAGCAGCAGGCAGGCACACAGAACAGAACAGCCAGGGTGGAGGCTGAGGAGCCTCTCCCAGCAGAGGGAGAACATATGCCTTCCACAGCTCACTGGCCATTTTCCCACTTTAAGGGTATCCAGCAATAAATTTGTGGCACATCTCTGGGTTTTGTCTTTTGAGGCACAAACACTTCAGGCCTTACAATGCAAGTATAAATAAAATGTAATGAAATGGCAAAGGAGAAACAGTCTTGCTATAAAACACACGCAGCTAAATGATACTTGGAGGGAATCTGAAGGGAAGTCAGTGATTTCAGAGGATGAGTTTTCCCCCTGGAAGTCCTGCTTGTTTTCTAACATCTCAATACATCTGTGCAACCCTTTTAAAAACTCAGCCTCCAACAGATCCAGCCAGGGCAATGCTATCACAAGCACTAAATAAAAGCCCAATAATATTAGAGCAGAGCCTTTCACAGGCAGCAAGACATGATTAAGATAAGAAAGGTGAAGAATGCCCAGAGACTGGGGGCAGGAGCAGCACAGAGATGTTTGCTGGAAGGGATCCAGCAGGATCACACAGCCCAGCTATCTCCCATGTCATCACCCCATCAGATTGCTGGAGCACATCACAGCCTGTCACACACCCCCAGCACAGCCCCCACATCTCTCCAGCAGCACATTTGTCATCCTGGGAGCTCTTCACTCATCTCTGCTCCATCTTATGCCTGTGCATGATGCTCACACGTGCCAGAGCAACCTGCAGACACTTAAGTCCTCCAAGCAACAGATTTTCCTTCCCACTGAGGCAGCACAAATGAGTCTGTTACGTTGACTGGAGCTCAGTGCAAACAGCAAAGAGCCTTGCTGCATATAAAACACAGAGCCAGCTGGGACTGAGGGGCTCTCTCTTACTGACCATCTCTGCATGTTTCCAGCTCTGATAAAGAAAGACATTTAAAAGGTTTCCCATCCTCGGGCCAAATGAAAGCTCTGGTTTAGGCATATCACACACTATTTACATATGGAGTGAGAGTTTCCAGGCAAGACCTTGCAGCCAGGTGTTTAAGGGTATTTAGACTCCAACTTCCACCAATTTCACTATAAGTTAAATCATATTTAACTTAAATCACAAGTACTCCAGAGTCCAGTAAGTGTTTGGACAACACTCTCAGGCACAGCATGGGATTCTTGGGGTGCCTGTGCAGGGCCAGGAGTTGGGCTTGGATCATCCTTGTAGGTCCCTTCCAGCTCAGGAGATTCTCTGACTCTATAATTGAAAAGAGAAGTGATCTATGAGGATCACTTGCCTGAGGTCACAGGAAAAAAGTGGAAAGAGGCAGAACACCAGTTTGTTCCACAGGAAACTTAACTGGTGACAGTGTTTGCTCCTGGTACATCTGGGGGCCCAAAAGGAGATGTTTCAGATACATCTGTATCCCAGACAAGTGGAAATAGGCAGAACACCAATTTGTCCCACAGGAAACTTAACTGGTGACAGTCTTTGTTCCTGGTACATCTGGGAACCTGGGGGCCCAAAAGGAGATGTTTCAGATACATCTGTATCCCACTGCCAGGGGATTCCAGCTGCACCTGACCCCCAAAGCTCTGGATGCCTTTCCCATCCTGGTTTGGGTTGGGAAGGACTTCAAAGATCATCCCATTCCACGCCCTGCCATGGCAGGGACACCTTCCACCAGCCCAGAGTGCTCCAAGCCTCGTGCAAGCTGGCATTAAACACTAAAATATATTTAATATGAGCTATGCCCATCCTCCCCAGCCTGTTTTTGTCCTTGCCTGGCTGGGCCATTTTCCTGTACCAAGTCACAGAATGCCAGGCTGGGCCAGGCTGGAGGGGAGCGCAGAGGGTCCCTGGTGCCAGCTCCCAGCTGAGGCAGGGCCATCCCAGAGCACAGGGCACAGCACTGTGCCCAGAGGGCTCTGCAGGATCCCCGCTGAGGAGACTCCAGCCCCTCCCTGGGCAGCCTGTTCAGGGCTGGGCAGTGCCCAGGGCAGAAGTTCTGCCTCCTGGGCAGGGGCAGCTCCTGGGCTCCGGCCCTGCCCGTGGCTCTGGTGCCACTGCTGGGCCTGGAGCAGAGCCTGGGCCCTGCTCTGCCCTCCCTGCACACAGGGACAGCCAGGGCTGAGGGCCCCTCTCAGCTGGGGCTCCTCTCCAGGCTGAGCAGCCCCAGCTCCCTCAGCCTTTCCTCATTAGAGGGATGCCCTAATTAGTGAACTTAACACTGAAGATGTGCTTAAATGTGTTTGAGTCTTAAACCACTTCTATGGGCTAATGAAAGGTGCAGTGGGACACCTGTACAGACAGGAAAGGAAACCAAATGCCTGGCTAAAAGACAGACGTGTGGATTGGTACCTGCTGCCAGTCGTACCTGGAAAGGACACCCCCTCCTTTCCTTTCAGTAAGGGCTGACAGTTTTTCCATGGGAGAACATGATCCATTCCAGCCCTGCTTCCTGCTCACACCAAATGTACCTGCACACAGAAGATTGCCTGGCACTGGGGGAAACTTCCTGTGCTCAGCATCCTCACAAATCAAGGCCAGGATCTGAGTGCTGGCAGGGAAATACCTGCAGCTCTGTGATCCATGGTGTCAGGCTGGAAATAGCTCATCCACTCCATTCATGTACTGAAGAGATGGATGCTGGAGGGGTTTAACTGTGCCCTTGATATTCTAGCCTGTAATGGGTTTTTGAAGTGACTGTAAGTCTGAGGGAAGGCACAGCAATGACACTCTCAGAAACCTGAATCCTGACAAGCACAGTCCCAGGAGCCCCTGCCAAGGTTGCAACCTGCACTTTGAAGAAGACAGCTGGGTAATTCAGGAATGGGGGAGCAAAGCAATGGGCTGGGATGTGCTTACCCCAAATGACAAAACGCTCTCTTGTGTGGAAGGGCTTCACTGCGTCTGCACTTTCTCCTTCTCTGGTCAAAGGGTGGAAAAGGGAAAAGTGAGGGAAAATAGAGGAAAAGGGAAAAGTGGGGCGGGAGGAGATGGTGAAGGGAGAGGTGAGGATATAAAACCCAGGAACAGTGGTAAATTCTTTGTGGTTTGCAGTCTAAAAGGAGGCCAAGATTTCATGTGAGCTTCAGGGCCAAGGCCACACTGGGCTCCATCATGACCCAGGTGTCACCACTGATTCTCTCTCCCTTCTTTTCCTCTCTAACTTAACTAAAACTACCTTTGCCCACACCCTGGACTCCAGCCCTGCCAGTCATGGTGGATGGACCCCACAAGTCCCCCAGACTTTTGTGTTGACACCAAAGTCAGTGTCCAGAGATCCTCTGCAGGACCAGAACCGAAGCACTGGTCCAGCAGCTGCTTGTGGCTACTATTTTTGTTTCATTTCAAAAACATGAGTATTCCCATGGCATTCAACACAGCATCTCCCCCTGGACTTCAAGTGCAAACAAAGAATCAAAGTCCCTAAAAGGCCACCTACCTGTTCAAGGTGACACAGATACCATGTACAAAAGGCATGAAGCACTTGTTTAACCTCCAACCCACCCCTAGGAGCAGGATTAACACCAAACAAAGAAACAAGAAAAAAACCTCAAACTGTAACGGGGTCAAACGAAACAGCAAGTGCTGCTTTAATGGGAAGGGCAGCAAATGAAAAAAATGTGGCCTTTAACAAGGTACCATGGGTAAAACAGAAGGACAAAATAAAGGCACCAGCATCACTGACTGCTGCTGGAAAATTGCCTTTTTGCTTCAGTGCTCTGTACAAACCACAGTATCTGTCCCAGGGCGGCAGATGTAATTTGGTACGAAAGCAGACATGAATATGCTTAAATAATTCAGGGCGAAAATCTAAAGAATATGGGCTGCCTTGGGTACTTCCTGACATTCATCTTCAAGACACAAAAGAGGCCAAACAACTCGTGACTGGTGTAGTTGGCCTTATCAAATCTCTCTCTCTCCTCACGCAGATTAACGTCACAGCAGATCCAGCCCGCCGTGCGTTATCCCGCTCCTGCCAGCCGGGGAAGGCTGTCACATCCCTGCTCAAATCCATATCTGCCAGCTGAATGTATGAACCTGCTCTGGGGGGAAGCCTGACACACCAGCTTCTGCCTTGGAGCAACTCTATTAAAGATCCTTCTGAGGTAGGACAGAGGAATAGGAGAGAAATCTCTGATACTATTTTTATTACTAATTATAATTACTATAACCTTTAGATGGCATGGAGAGAAGGGCAGAGAAGAACTGTCTGAAGTTCAACAAAGGCAAATGCAGGTCATGCACCTGAAAAGGAACAACCCCAGGCACAGGCACAGGCTGGGGGGGCCCTGCTGGAGCAGCTCGGAGGAGAAGGAGCTGGGAGTTCATGGTGGACTATGAGCTGTCCCTGAGGCAGCAGAGGGTCCTGGGGACAAGAGGCCAATGGGCTCCTGGAGTGCAACATGGAGAGTATTCCCAGCAGGTCAGAGAGGGATCACAATCCTGGGGCAGCTCTGGATGCTGTGTCCAGTTCTGGATCCTCAGCACAGCAGGGACAGAGCTCCTGGAGCGGGGCCAGCTCAGGCTGGGAGGATGAGGAGGGCCTGGAGCATCTCGGTGCCCAGGAAAGGCTGAGGGAGCTGGGGCTGCTCAGCCTGGAGAGGAGCCCCAGCTGAGAGGGGCCCTCAGCCCTGGCTGTCCCTGTGTGCAGGGAGGGCAGAGCAGGGCCCAGGCTCTGCTCCAGGCCCAGCAGTGGCACCAGAGCCACGGGCAGGGCCGGAGCCCAGGAGCTGCCCCTGCCCAGGAGGCAGAACTTCTGCCCTGGGCACTGCCCAGCCCTGAACAGGCTGCCCAGGGAGGGGCTGGAGTCTCCTCAGCGGGGATCCTGCAGAGCCCTCTGGGCACAATGCTGTGCCCTGTGCTCTGGGATGGCCCTGCCTGAGCTGGGAGCTGGCACCAGGGACCCTCTGCGCTCCCTTCCAGCCTGGCCCAGCCTGGCAGTCCAGGACTGGTACAGTGAACTTGCTCTGCTTTCTGCAGGAAAAGGAAGCATCAGGCACAGAGGTCAGGAATTTTAGTACTGGATCCCGGAAACTGGGCTCCTTGAGCTATGGTGTGAGAGCAGAGATTTCCAAAGACACTGTGAATGTTAAATGCTTTGATTTTTCCAAAGGTTGCTAGAATTGTAATCCTGCAGGAACTTGGGGATTTTTTTATCTCAACACACCGCCAAGCAGCTCCACTGCTGAACTTCATTTAAGCAAATGCAACTGAGCCTAACTTCTGTAAAACAGTAAGTCTCACTGATTTCTGATAAAATCTGGCCTTCAATCCACACAGATTATTTGGAAAACATAGCCTTTGATTCCTCTTGATGTCATCTGATGTTCTGCCCTTGAAAATCTCTTCCTTACATTGTCCAAACCAAGCACTTCCAAATCCTGCTTTCTGTGTATCTGAAAGACTGACACTGTTCTTCCTCCAGCATGAATTATGTTATTCCTTATCAGCTGTACTTGTAAGATCTCCTTGTTTTTTTAAATAGGAGTATTAGTGAAGATTAAAAGATGCATTATGAAAAACAACCAACGTGGAGATGCGAGACAGGATAAGGAAAGCGATTTTTCCCTTGCAGTGACTTTAATATAAATATTTTGTTTATGTTAATGTAATTACATTAACATAAACAGCAGAACATCAGCATCGACAAGAGCACAACAAATCAGGAGGGGTGCCACATCCCCTGTGGGGCAGGTAAACAGCAGAACATCAGCATTGACAAGAGCACAACAAATCAGGAGGGGTGCCACATCCCCTGTGGGGCAGCAGGAGCTTTATGTGGCCCAAGTTCCTGAGCACAAATCGATCCCCCAGGCACACGGGGTCCCAAATGACCCCTGGGTGTGCAGCACAGTCCATGTGTGGCCATAAACAATCCCTTGTCCAGTGCTCCTGAACATCAGGCAGCCCATGCAGAATTTAAATTATGAGCCCAACAATTCAGTCCAGCTCCAACCCCATCTGGAAGAGCACAGGCCACACTCTGTACATGACTTCTGCTCCCCAAGCTTTAAAAATTGTTAATGCAGTATCCTGGAAATGTCCAAGGCCAGGCTGGATGGGGCTTGGAGCCACCTGGGATAATGGAAGATGTCCCTGCCTGTGGCAGGGGCCTGGAACGAGCTGAGCTTTAAGGTCCTTTCTAACACCAGCAGTCTGAGGTTGATAATTCTGCAAAATTCAGCTCCAGAGAGGAGCTCACACCCCCACTATGGCACTGTCCTTACACAGGGTCACCTTCCCAGCACCTCCCCCTGGCTGAAGGCCCCTGCAGGCAGAGAGAGTCACCAGAGAAAAGCTGAGAGGGCTCAGAGGGTACAGAGGGGCCAGAGCAGAGATGCCCATGGCTGGAGCACTGGTGTGGCCAGCAGGAACCAAAGCGTTGGGATCTAACACAAAAATGATTGGGGGGTACAGGAATAAACCAACTTAAACTAATGCACCCCAACATCACTCATCAGCTTCTGAGGTGGAAAAACCCTCCCCTCCTTTCTGGGATAAAGATGTGAGGCCATCATCACTCAGGGAAGGACACTGGGAGGTGGCTGAGCTCTGGGGGAGGTTAGCATGCAGGTTACTGTGAGCAAGTGGAGCCTTTGGGCAGCCACTGGCCCTGCCTGCCCCCTCCTCTCCCTCCCAGCCAGGGAGGAAGGCAGCTCAAGTGCTGTGCTCCAGGAACAGGGGTGATCAGCACATTTCCCTGCTGAAAACAGAGACAAAACCAATTCCTAACAGCCCCAAATGTCCTGGGCATATAATACAGAGCCAGCCAAGGTTCAGCTAGTGAGCTTTAAGGTCCTTTCTAACACCAGCAGTCTGAGGTTGATAATTCTGCAAAATTCAGCTCCAGAGAGGAGCTCACACCCCGACTATGGCACTGTCCTTACATAGGGTCACCTTCCCAGCACTTCCCCCTGGCTGAAGGCCCCTGCAGGCAGAGAGAGTCACCAGAGAAAAGCTGAGAGGGCTCAGAGGGTACAGAGGGGCCAGAGCAGAGATGCCCATGGCTGGAGCACTGGTGTGGCCAGCAGGAACCACAGCGTTGGGATCTAACACAAAAATGATTGTTCCACTCATCAGCTTCTGAGGCGGAAAAACCCTCCCCTCCTTTCTGGGATAAAGATGTGAGGCCATCATCACTCAGGGAAGGACACTGGGAGGTGGCTGAGCTCTGGGGGAGGTTAGCATGCAGGTTACTGTGAGCAAGTGGAGCCTTTGGGCAGCCACTGGCCCTGCCTGCCCCCTCCTCTCCCTCCCAGCCAGGGAGGAAGGCAGCTCAAGTGCTGTGCTCCAGGAACAGGGGTGATCAGCACGTTTCCCTGCTGAAAACAGAGACAAAACCAATTCCTAACAGCCCCAAATGTCCTGGGCATATAATACAGAGCCAGCCAAGGTTCAGCTAGTGACAGAGGGTGATATCAATCAGGACTGAGCCTCTCCCATGGGACTGCTGGCTCATGTCACCACTGCCCCTGCCTGGAACACCCTGCTGAACTACCCTCATTAACCATCCCCTCTGTGCACTCATTCATGAGCTGTTCAATGGAAAGGAAATGCATTGATCTCCAGGATTTACAATTACAGCCCAACACACAGCTTGATTAGGTGAAACAAACCTGCACACGCAAAAAATGACCCTCTGTGAGCTACACTTATGAAAGACATCCCTTTCCTTGGGAACCCTGGGCAGTTACAGACCACACAACACTCCTGTGCATTACAGAGCCTGCAGGCCTCCAGCACCATCAGTTTGCCCTGATGGAGATGTTCCTACCCAGTGTCACAAAATGAGCTTTATTGAATCATTCTGCAGTACTCAGCAGAGCCACGTCCCCTCCTTGGTTCAAACCCACACAGAGAGGCTCCCAGTCCCAGGCAGCTCTGCAGGCTCCCAGACATGGTGGTTTCAACCACGACATTATTGCATTTCTCTGTGAACACTGCTGGATTACCACAGTTAAGTTCTGTGGTTGGATTTTAAAAGCAGATCATTAATTTTTCTATAAAACAGGCATCTAAAACCTTTAGACTATGATGAAAAGTCTCAGCCAAAGGCCCCGCTTAACCATTTTCATAAACATAAGCATGTCAGTGCTGGGCCCTGCCCTGGGGTCACAACAATCCCATGAACACTCCAGGTTGGAGGGAGGGGCTGGAAAATGCTCAGTGGGAAAGGACCCAGGGGTGCTTTTGACAGAGGCTGAAAATGAGCCCAGGTGTGCCCAGGTAGCAAAAAAGGCCAATGGCACTTGGGCTGTGCCAGCCCAAGTCTGGCCACAGGACCATGGCACTGACCAACTCCTGTGCTGGGACTGCTGAAGCACTTTGAGAGAAAAACACTCAAATTGAAGGGCTGGAGCATGTCCAGGGAAGGGAACGGAGCTGGGAAGGAGTCTGGGGTCCCAGGAGAGGCTGAGGGAGCTGGGAAGGGCTCAGCCTGGAGAAAAGGAGGCTCAGGGGGCCCTTGTGGCTCTGCACAGCTCCTGACAGGAGGGGACAGCCGGGGGGTCGGGCTGTGCTCCAGGGAACAGGGACAGGAGGAGAGGGAACGGCCTCAGGCTGGGCCAGGGGAGGCTCAGGGTGGACATCAGCAGAATTTCCCCATGGACAACTCTGCTGCTGGGTGCCCTGGGGACAACCACAGCACTCCTGAAGATGCACTTCCTAGAGGCAGGTGCTGCTGTGCTGGTGAAAGCTCTGCACAGGCAACTGATGAAGGTTTGAAGTGGGTTTCACTCAAGAAGAACAAAACAGGCATTCAAGCACAGAAAAAGCAGCTGGAGAAGTAAATTTTTAGCATGCAAAAGCAGAATAGTCATCACAGAACTACAGAATGTGTTAGAAAGGACCTTAAAGACAATCTCATTCCACACCCTGCCATGGGCAGGGACACCTTCAACTAAAATGTCAAGGCTGAAATGGCAGCAGAAAAATCTGAAGAGCAGCACTAGCCCCACAGAGAGCAAACCCCCTCCAGATGAACTTGCATGGGCAGACACTCCCCACGTTTTTAGGACATAAGAGCCACTCTTGAAGCTCTGAAGCAGTCCCTGGTTCAAGGTCAGATGCCAGGAGGATCGAAGTTAAACAGTTTTCAGAGGCTGCAGGAAGCCCCCAAAGGAATGCATGGTACAGCAATTTTCTCATCAGAAGGATCCTATAGAATCATGATTCAAAATGAGCTCCCCACAAGGACTCCAGGTACCTCTGTGCCCTGGTCTCCTGTGACCAGCCACATTCTGCCATCACTGACAGAGCTCCTCCAGCTGACCAAACGTGCTGAAATCACGGCAGAGCCAAAGGGCCACATCAGTGCTGCAAAAAAATCACCTTTTCTCCATCTGTCCTCACTCCCTACCTTAGATTTGTTTGTCCGTGACAGAGATGTAGTGAGGGTAACACCTGAGGAGCTGATGGCACAGAACAACATCTTATTTCCCACACCTGAGAAATGCACCAAGAAACCAGGGTCAAAAGCAGAGGTCAGGGTGTCTGCAAACTGCAGGAAGTCAGCCATGCTCATCTTACCCATACCTAAAGTTCTGATGCAGAGAAGTGCTCTTTAGAGGGTTTCTGATACAGACTGAGGCACTCCAAGGGTTAATGTCACCAGTCTGTCACACAGGAAGTCTGAATAGGGGAAAGGACTCATCTCAAATACCCTGTGGGGAGGAAGGGCCCAATGAGAGCAGCAGGGAGAGGCACAGTCAGTGCTGAACTGATAACTCATCTAGCCTGTAAACAGATGATGTGTTTTGTGAGTTCCAGGCACTCTCCCAGGAACACTGGGCAGCTCCTTGGTATGAATCCAAGGGAGTTATCTCTCAGTCATTCTGCCTCCTTGTTAAAGGTAGGAAGAAAAATGTCCTTTATTATCAGTTCCCAATTGCTCTCCAACTGAATTACCTGTGAGGAGGTGAGGTTATTTTAGAAAATAAAAAGAGTGGAGTCTTGTATTTTTAGCTCCATGAACCTGCCTTGTAAGAATCTGGACTGTTGCTGATGCTTTCCAGTGTGAGGAGTTTGTGCCTTTTGGCTGATCCATCCACCTGAAGAGTGCAAAAGACTCCCTAACTAATTAAAGTTAGAAAGTGGGATGTTTATTGACAGCTCCAGACACATGGGGAGTAGCCTCCCAAAGATGTGTGCAAAATTCACAGAGCTCCTGCTCTCTATTTATTCTTAAAATCTTCCATATTCATATAATTACCCAATACACCTATACAGAGGCATTACCTGGCCCTGCCTACCCCATTTTGTATTAAAATGAGTTTAAAGTCCTTTCACACCTGTGCAGTCCTTTGCACAAATTGGGTCGGTGGGTTTTGAAATGGGTCAGTGGTCTGCTCAGATGAAGTCAGGGACGTGGAAAAGACCCTCTAACTAATGAAAGTTAGAAAGTGGGATTGACAGCGCCAGACACATGGGGAGTAGCTTCCCAAAGATGTGTGCAAAATTCACAGAGCTCCTGCTCTCTATTTATTCTTAAAAATCTTCCATATTCATATAATTACCCAATACACCTATACAGAGGCATTACCTGGCCCTGCCTACCCCGTTTTGTATTAAAATGAGTTTAAAGTCCTTTCACACCTGTGCAGTCCTTTGCACAAATTGGGTCGGTGGGTTTTGAAATGGGTCAGTGGTCTGCTCAGATGAAGTCAGGGAATAAGTTTACCATGAGTCTTCCTCGTGGTAAATTTATTCCTCTGTCTTGTTGGCAGGTTCTCTGGTCCCTTGGCCATAGCTCAAGCTCCCCAGCCTGGTTCTGGCTGGGTTTGGGGCTCAGGTCCAGTTGTGGTTCTTTATCTTTACAATACCCGATCCTCCCATCCTGCTTCTACAAATAACAACAAAGTCAAGTAAATGATATATTGTCTTAGCTCCATCTGCTAATAATTAACCCTTTTACATTGCTTCTACTCATCTTGCTACACTCTTAATCATTATGTATTGCTTCTATCATTCTAGCTAAATTCATGACTCTTTTTTAAAAAGATAAGGGAGAATAGCAGGGTGCCCAAGGAAGCACAGAATGACAGTGAGCACACTGAACCTCAGCCTTGGGCTTTATCCAGATGTGACAGTAAAAACGAGGAAGTTGCACAGCTTCCCAAGTCTCACTCGATTGCATGTAACCCCTGCCAGCTTCAGTGTGTCCAGCTCAGCTGCCTAGGGAAGGAGCAAGGTGGGATGTCTACAGAAGGAAGTTTTATATAAGGGCTTTAATAAGGGACTCTGAAGGAACAAAAATTTCCTCCCAAGCTGAGGAGCATCCCTTCTTGGCTACAAACTTCCAGGGAAACAGCCTCCTCATGTGCACACAGAGTGCCCTCCACACTGGGCAGGGACATCTCTCTCTGCAATGATCACTCAAGACTTGTGAATGCACCAGGAAAAACATTAAACCAAACCCACTGGAAGGTGTTTTACCAGAAGAGTCATGTTGGACACTTCAGGGATTTTTTTGGCTGCCTCTGAGCTGAAGGTTTGAGAGCCCCAGCTGTGCCTGCACACACGGAGCAGAGATTTCTCATTTCATACATCATTTACTCCTGCAGTGATTCCACAAAGTCACAACATGTCCCTAATACACAGAAGGGGAGAAATCCATTCTTCTCATGATAATGGCTCAGGCTGGAGATCCCGAGCAGAGATTTCTCAGCACAGCAATGCCTCTCACTACAGGATAATCACATGTCCTTAATAGAGAAATACAAGGCAAACCCAGGAAAACAGCAACTCCTCACAGGCAGAGGATCCTGGTTACAACAGGAGCTTTCCCTCAGCTCTGAACAAGTTATTTAGTGTGCAGCTCCAGCCCTAAGTGGAGCCTAATTCTCACTGCAATCTACCAGGGCTTCCAGAGTAGCAGAGATGCCTGGGCAGGGTCAGTAGATGAAGCATCCAGAACCCTTTCCATAACGTGGGATACCAGCAGCAGTTAAACCAATCAAATGAGTTATGACACATTCACAAGGTCAGGTTTGCTTTAAGTGCTCTCCAGTCAGGACTGAGCCGGTTTCGACTTGAGCTCTGCCATCCCATTGTCCCCTGCCAGCTCTGCAGACAGAGTGAAGCTCTGCAGGACAGGAACCCCCTTTGCTGAAGTTTCAGCCACATTGACCTAAAGCACAGCTCCAACAGGCACTGTAATAATGGGGACAAATATAAAATTTTATATATATATAAAAGAAAGTGAGAGCAAGAGAACTAGGAAGAAAAAGGAGGGTGACATGAAGAGTGAAGAGGTAAAGGGGAACACTGCCGCTCAAGGCTGCAGGGTGTGACCAGGAGAGCTGCCAGGCTGGGTGAGCCCTGTGCTGGGAATCTACTGGAGCTGGAGCTCCTGGGGAACAGCACAGATAAGGGGCAAGCTCAGCTCAATGCCTCACCCACCCCAACAATGACAAGCAGTGAGCCCCAGGGCCTCATCAGGTAAAGCCCCAAGGGAAATTCAATGCAAAACTGGGTCCAGGACAGCCATCATGGATAAAACCAGAGGTTACAGGGAATTCTACACCCCAGAAGGCAGCACAGCTACAGGAATGAGCTGGTTCCTCTGCTGCAAGTCTCACTAGAGGTGCCCTGGTGAGAGCTGGCAGGAAAGTAGAAAAGCAAAATGCTTCAATGCAGTGGTAAATGAAGTTCACTGACTTGTAATAGAAATTTGTGTCCATCTTCTGAAAAAAGAAAGAGTTTTCTTCCAAAGATGTGGGGGGAAAGAAAACAAACTTTAATTAGATGCCTAATGTTCCATCCCAAATCCATTTGGAAAAGTCTGGCAAAGGAAGTACACTTTAAAATGTTACCAAAGGAAGGGGACTGGCAGTAGGATAGAGCATGTTAAAGTGAAAAATTAAATTAAAGGCTCAAGGAAGTACTTATTAAAAACCTAGTACTGTGAGATTTTTCATGCCTCTCTTTGGTCTCCAAAACACTGATTTATTAGCGATCAGCAAAGACAGGAGAGGACATATGAAAGAATACACTGACTAATAAATGTATTTTCTATAATTCATACAAAATCTCTCTCCTGGTGTCCTGAGAGCCTGGAATCCTTCTGTGCTGCTTCAGCAAACAAACAAGACCCCAATTAACTCCAGCAGACACAGAGCACAACACAACTCCCGCACCTTGGCTCGCACTCACCCTGGATAAACACAGACACAAAGCAGCAATCTGCTTCTGCAGGCTTCTCTGACCCTCAAAAATGAGGAGAAAATATTTGCAACAGGTGAATCATACCAAGGCTATAAGGGGCCCTCAGGAATCTCTGATTCCCTGCCCCGAACCTGCTTGCATGAGCCAAGCAATCGGTCTGGAACCCTCCTGGTGGCTGTGTGGGACAGCACCAGCCCTGCCTGGGTGTTCTGTGTGAGCTGAACATTCCCCATCCAATGCTCCAGGCTGGGGCAGGCAGCACCAGCCCTGCCTGGGTGTTCCATCTGTGTGAGCTGAACATTCCCCATCCAATGCTCCAGGCTGGGGCAGAGTGGCTGGAAATGGATCTGGTGGAAATGGATGGAGGTGCTGGTCAACAGCAGCTGACCCTGAGCCCAGGTGTGCCCAGGTGGGCAAAAAAGGCCAGTGGCACCAGGGCTGTGCCAAGAATAGAGTGGCAGCCAGACCAGGGCAGAGCCTGGCTCTGTGCTGGGCATTGGTGGCTCACCCTGAATCCTGGGGCCAGCCCTGGGCCCCTCAGGACAATGCAGACCCTGAGGGGCTGGAGCATGTCCAGGGAAGGGTCTGGAGCCCCAGGAGCAGCTGAGGGAGCTGGGAAGGGGCTCAGCCTGGAGCAAAGGAGGCTCAGGGGGCCCTTGTGGCTCTGCACAGCTCCTGACAGGAGGGGACAGCCGGGGGGTCAGGCTGTGCTCCAGGGAACAGGGACAGGAGGAGAGGGAACGGCCTCAGGCTGGGCCAGGGGAGCCTCAGGGGGGACACTGGAAAAAATTTCTTCACTGAAGGAGTTGTAAAGCATTGAAAGGGGCTGCCCAAGGAAATGGCAGAGTCTCCTTCCCTGGCAGTGTTCAAAAAACCCCATGGATGTGGCACCTGAGGACACTGTTCAGTGAGGACATGGTGGTGCTCTGGGCTTGATGATCTCCAGGCTTTTTTCCAACATGAACAATTCTATGGTTCCAAAGCATCTGTGGGCAAAATCTCCCACATGTGCTACAAAAGAGCATCCCTTAGTTAAACTCCTAGAAACAGATTCCTGGACTTGGTACAAGGATACACAACATCTTTCCACACATATTTCCATCCTCCAGCTGGGCCTGGCTGCACCTGGATCCAAACTGAGCCTCTGATCCACCTTCATTTGGGTCCTGTAGATTCCTGGGATTCCATGGAAGGGCAAACATGGGGGCTCAGGCAGCTCCAGCTGATCCAACACAAGGAGCTCACACTGTGTGAACCCCTCTGCCACATCACCCTGCAGAGGCTCAGAACAGCACCTCCAGGCTCTGCCCTTCCAAAAGGCTCCCAAGAAACTCATTACAAATTCACAGCTGCAGCTGACCCCCATTAGGAAGTGGTTTATTAAATTAAAACATCAATCCCAGAAAGAGATGTTTGCTTAACAGACGTAAACGATTTGGAGACCTCGTGCTGTAGGGCATGAAATAAAATCAAAGTGTGGCAAAACCCAGGGAATTAAGCCATAAAGGGAAAGCAGTGGGAGGGATGCAGGGACCTCTTGCCAAAGGGAAGCTGCTTATCACAGGCTTGGTACAGAAAGAGCCCAGAAATGCAACATGTAGACAACAAAAACCTCAGCAATTACCAAGGCATACTTGAACAACAGGTACTAATGACATTTGAAAAGCTAAAAAGCCTGATTTTACAGCCCCTAAGTGGAGATTTGCTGTCTGACAGCCTTCCCTGTTTCCTTCTGTACAGAACTGGGTACATTGTTTACCATTATAAATTACTAACTTATTTAAACAAGGAGATTGCATTTTTTTTTAAACACAGAGGTTCCAAGATGTTCAAGTGGAAATCAAATCCTATCCCTGCTGACCACCACTGCTGCCATCTTTTACCACTGCTGCACACCAGGCTACACAGCAACAAAACCAGCTAAAACCACAAAACCTAACAAAAAAATCAAACTCCACCCTAAATAATCAACATGCTCCTTACCACCTCACCTCCAAACCCAGAGAGGACTTTGGACACTGCTGCATCCCAGGTCTTTCACTTAGCTCCTCTTGGAGGTCTGTGTGTTCCAGCTGTCAGTTTTTACCCTTCAGGAAGGCTCAGCTGCCAGTGCCCTTTCCCTGCACAGGGGGCACTGAGTGGTGTCAGTCCCCTCTGCTGGCCCTGGGATCTCTGGGGGACACCAGTCCCACTGTTTCTTTGGGAGGTCACATAAGCAAGGTCCCATCCAGCTGCGCCAGGTGCAGTTCAGACCATTTAAAGGGCAGAAACACCACACAACGATTTCTTCTCACAATCCAAACTTGCTCCTCCTTTTGCTCTAAGAGAGATGTTCTCTCTGGCTCCAGCTTCTTCCAGAGTAAAGCCTTTAAAACTGCCCTTCCTTCTTCCAGAGGTCCAGGTGAAACACCCTGCCCAGCAGCCCCAGCCTGCACAGCCCAGGGACATCCCAGTGGCTCTGACCCTTTGGAAGTGGCTGCATCCAACCCTTCTCCTCACCAAGATAAGGTGTCTCAGTCATTTTGTGACTCTTTATGCATCCCACGGCTTCAGGAGGTGTGAAGTCTCGTTAATATGTACCCAAGGAAAGGCTGAGTGCTCTGGCAGGCAGCCGGGGCTGCAGGCAGCAGTGCTCCCAGCCCAGGGGAGCTGCAGGAGCTTTACAGGAGCTTCGCTGGAGCAAGAGGAAGGGAATCAAAAGGTTCAGTGATGCAGAAGCTCCATATGCAACAGCACAAATTGTCAGTCCACACATATTAGGAAAAACATCTAGTTAATTAATTTCCTGAAGAAAAGATGATTTCCAGGGCTTTTCAGGGCCTGGCACTCTCGGAGCTGCACTCCCACAACAGACGGGCACGGAACACGCTCAGTTTGCACACAAGGGCCCATCTGTTCCTCTCCCACAGCTGCATCCAAGAGCTCCACTGGCTGGATTTGCACTGCCACCCCCACGGGAATGTCTTTATCCTATGGCTCAGACGAGCATGTCTCAAAAAGGACACTGTCATCATCCCTGCTCAACTGTTTGTGCATTTTGTCTCCCTGGGGCTGAGCCCTGCCAGCTCCCCAGCCCTGAGGACAGAACTCTGGGCATTCAGCAGCAGCTTCATTTGTCCAGTGCCATCCACACGGAGCAGCTGATAACAGGAATGCTTTAGGTTTTAAAGCCCAGGCTTAATCCTTGTATTTTATAATCTCACCACAGAGCAGAACAACTGAACTGAGTGATGGTGAGAGGCAAAGGACCTGCTGACCCACAGCGACGGTTCAGATGTGGGGGTTCTTCATCCAGATGTGTGTCACGCCCTAGGAGAGACCTCACCAGTGCCTCAGAGTCCAGCTGTGACATGGAAGCAGCTCCAGTGTCCCACAGTGCCCCGGGTCCCTTTGATCCCAGATTGCTGTGCTGGCACTGCTGGCTGAGGGTCACAAACACTTGGAATAGGCTCCCACTCACCCAAAGCCACCATCCACAGCAAACTGCCTTCAGCTCCAGGCAAGAGGCTACAATCCTAAAATCTAAGCTGTCCTTCACCACCTATTTGAAGACAGCTCTATAACAACAAAGGATAAACCAGCTTTCAGCTTCGATTCTCTCTGTAGGTATTCCCCAGTCTGTACCAATCCCCAAGCCCTGTTTTCAGGACAGAGTTAATCCTGCCATGAGCCAGAGTCACTTCTTCCCTCTCTCTTCTCAAGGGGTTTTCTGTTGAGTAGAAAACATCCTGTTTTGGGAACTGGCAAGCTTTGGATATTTGGGAATATCCTGCCTTTCCCAACCTCTCCTTGCCCTCCCTGCAGTGAACCTGAGCAGCTTCTTGGACCCTTCTCTGGGCAGGGCAGACACTGCCAGTGTAACAATATTTTGCCTGCAGATGTTTTCACCCGGTGCAAGCTCATTGCATCCCACCAGGACACTCCTGAACACACAGAGCTACAGAGCTTCCCTGCAGGAATTACTGCTTCCCACTCCATCCTCCTGCGGGCTCTGACAGCCCTGGCAGGTTAACACCAGACTGATGAGCAGACAAAAGCCCCACCCTGGGAGCAGCAGGGGTTATCTCTGCATCCTGGAGCATCAATCCTCTGCAGCATAGGCTGGGGCTGGCTCGTGCAGAGGTTCTGCAGCCCCGAGAGGGGCTCAGGGTGACAACCTGGCCCTGACCATCACCTGACAGCACGGGGACTGGGGCCAGCACTGAGGGCAGAGAGTCCCCAGTGCTGAATCCCACCCTGAAACTCCAGTCATGGACATCAAACACTCCCCTGCACTTTACACCCCTCTAACAGACCACCCAGGGCTATGCCTGAACGACTTCATTGGTATTTCTTAATTATGTAATTCTCTAAGTGCTGTGCAAAAATTAGATTTTTAACAGAATTTACTTGTTTTACTGTTCAATCAAATGACAGACTGTCTAGGGAAGGCATTGTCTTGTTTGCTCTCCAACAGTTGAGCAGATTAAAGTGAGCTTTTAAAAATATTATATCAAAATAAATCTTTCTGAAAGGAATCATTAAATTCCTCCCATAGACAGCACTTGTTTTAATGCCACAGAAGGAGGCTGTAAAAGGTTTTCCATTTCTGTTTGGGTTGTTTACACTCTCCAGTGTCAGGACAAGCAGATCTGAAGTGCATCCTATCGACACACACATTAAATACAACTGCTCCCAAAAATAAATCACAGCTTTGCTGCTGTCTGGCATCAGCAGCAGAGTCCAGCACGTGGGACTGGAAAAGCTGCAAGGACCCCTGAGCAAGAGAAGAGCTGAGGATGGAGACTGGCATCAGGACAGACCTGCAGAGTTCTGCCCAGAGAGAGCCTCCAAACTTCCACAAGGTGCACACTCAGAGAAAAGGGGGGAAGTCCCTCTGCAACCCCACTGACCACAGGTAAGACACATCCTCGGGGGTGCAGCTCCTGAGAACTCCAGAAATCCTGATGGTGATAACACTGGTGGCCTAGAGTTCCACAAGTGGCTCAAGTCTGTGTCATTCTGGGCTCAGGTTTCAGAGTTTACTTTGATTTTCTGAGGCTCTGAGGCTCTACAGACCCTGTTAAGCAGCAGAAGGACGTGGAACATCTTCCAGCATTTCCTTCTGGACAGGAAAGATGGTGGGACAAGGAGGCACTGAAGCCATTCAGGTTCATTTCCATGAGACACTGTCCTGTCCATCTGAGCCCTGGACCACTTTAAGAGCTGGAGTTAACAGCAATTCCTGCATCACTACCAGGAGTTACAGGTACAGGAATGTCTTTGCATGTCCAGCAATTACTGGTGCCATTTTGCTGATGTCTGGCCCAAACATCCCACTCTTATTTCAGACACCTTTCCCACCAGACTGCTGGGTGCAGCTCTGGACAGCTCCGGTTAAAACCAAACAGAGAGAGAGAAAAAAAATGTAGCAACACAAAGTAAGAGGACAGCAAGATTTTAAAACTGTGTTTTTATAGATGAGAAAATAAACTGGGACTTTCCACCCAGGGAAAAAGGCAGGTGAGCTCAAGGACAGGTGAACTCTGCAATGCTGAATAGAAAAAAAACCCCACCAAGACAGAGTTCCTCATTGCACCTCCCCAGAAGTTCACACATTTTCACAGAATCCCAGAATAGCTGGGGTTGGAAGCGACCTCTGGAGACCACCCAGAGCAGGTGGGTTTGGAATGTCTATAAAGACTCCACCACCTCCCTGGGCAGCTGTTCCAGAGTTCTGCCACCCTCCATGGAAAGAAGTTCTTCATCCTATTGAGGTTTCCTCTCTGCATTGAGCCAATAAACTTATTTTTTACAAATGTTACTTAAAGCAGGCCACAGATTTCCTCCAGACTTCACAGATTTGCTGTTCCTAGTGAAGGATGGAAGTTTGGAGGAGCTGAGTTTTGACTCAGAGAAACAGAAATGTTATTAAAAAGCAACAGGGGACAGTAATTGCACAGAACAAAGTTGTTACAGGAGCACTAATGGCCCGAGGTGACTGTGAACAGGCTATTTTCACCTACTTGTCAGTGCTTAATTTTTAACTTCGTTCCCAGATCCTACCGAATTCCTGGGGGGCTTTGTTAACTCGGCATATGGCTCCAGTGAAGCCCAGCTACCCACAAGGCAGGTGTTTTCAGGCTAAGACAACCAGTCACACGTTCTTGCTAAATATTTGTCCCTCTGCAGGGTAGGCAAAGAAAACTTTTTAGTGCTTCTCTGCCTAAATGAACAAATCTTCATCTCTACATAAACACCTTCAGCTCAGAGCAGACTGTCCCAGCCAGCAGCTCCAGCCAGCAGCCTGGACACTCAGGACATCACCCTGGAAAAGCAGGAGTGTCCATCAGTTCTGGGCCTGGGAAAGCTCAGATCATCACAGTTTCTTACAATGCCTGAGCTGCACCAGCTCTGGATTTAGAAATTATTTTGCAGGTGATGCAAGTGGAGCTAAGACACAAGCCCAGGGAGCAGCACTGGCAGGGCACAGCAGCCCTCAGCACCTGAGTGAGGGGTGGTCACAAACCCACAGGGACAGGAACATCAGCTCTTAGGGTACAAAGGATGCACTTCCGTGGCTGGTGTGACCGTGGTCACTCTGATCCAGATGCACATCAGCCAACCTGGCCCAGTGGAAGGTGTCCCTGCCCACAGCAGGAGGACCCCAGGGCTGAGGGGCTTTAAGTCCCTTTGTCCCCAAACCCCCTGTGAGGATTCTGTGACCCAATGACTTCCCCCCAAGGGCAATGGCCAGGGACAGCAGTGGCCTTGCAGACACTGCTCTAAAGGGTTAGGTCCCCCCCTAGGGTGGCACCTGAGCCCAGTCAGAGACAGGTTATCACAAAGAGAGCCCATTTTACAGAGAACAGGCCACAAAGCCCACACCCACCCAGGCTGTGTCCCTTGGATGGCACACACATGACTCCCCGTGTCACCTGGCTGCCAAACCAGGAGTGTGCAAAACCAGGAGCAAATACACCTCACCACACACCTGCTGCTCCAACCCTGGGGCACCCCTGGATCTCAGTGCCCTTTGGCCATCCCCCACAGGGATGTTCTTGTGCTCTGAACATGACCCTCAAGACCCCAAAGTGAGGTGCCTGCTCCCCTTTATTTAAGTGAGGCAACCTGGCAGATTTCCCACAAGGCGAAGCCAAGATGAGCATTCCCTAAATTCCCAAAAGTGTGAATGGTGTCACCTCCCCAGAGCCTCCAACGTCAGACACAGGAGATCCTTGTGGGACAAACGGTGCTCGCTCAGCTCCACATTCTCTGTCACTGCCAGGTGAGTGTCAGGAGAGGGCTCAGCCAGGGGAGCTGACACAGACACTTGGAGATTATATAAATAAATAAAGAGCCCACTTGCAGCCCCACTCGCTCCCCCTCTCCCTTTAAGTAGGTCACTCTGCCTGCTATGGAAATCAGCTCATCTTCAAAGCAGGTTTGTTCGTCTCCTTATCTCCTTAATGTAAGGAAAGTGCACAGCATTGTCAGAGCAAAGGGTGATTTCAGACTAATTTAATTTATTTCTGTCACGGGTATAAATATGAAAGTGTCCGTACTTGTGAGAAAAACCAACCTGAGGCACAGAAATGAAGGACAGCTGGAAGGTGCCTGCCCTCCAGGTAGTTCTGAATGTGGCCCACAGCTACAAGCCCTGACAGGTAACACAATGCAAATGGAATACAAAGGCTCTTCGTGACCTAGCAAGGGGAAGAAGGAAGAAAAAAAAAACCTCTTGAATTAGACTGAAAAAGCTCAAGGGACTCACATGAGAGAAGCCCAGCTTACATCAATTTCAGCCTGAAAATTAGGCCCTACCTTTTTATTACGTTAGCCTAGCACAGAGCATTCCAATTGGTTCTGGCAATTAACAAAGCTCAGGAGCAAAGCCTGATCCTAACCCTGCTGAAATCCCTGCAAAGAGCAGAGCTTACACCTGCAATGATGGAACCAGAGTTCCTTGGGTTTTCCCAGCCTCTCCACACAAAGGGATACAGGCAGGGGTCACTCCTCAGAAAAACGTACAGGTTGGGCTGCAGTTTTAAACCCTACCAGTGCTTTCACAGAATCCTGGAATGCTTTGGGTTGGAGGGACCTTAAAGCTCATCCCATTCCACCCCTGCCATGGGCAGGGATACTTTCCACTGTCCCAGGCTGCTCCAAGCCCTGTCCAACCTGGCCTTGGGCACTGCCAGGGATCCAGGGGCAGCCACAGCTGCTCTGGGCACCCTGTGCCAGGGCCTGCCCACCCTCCCAGGGTGGAATTCCTAATCCCCAATACCCCATCCAGCCCTGCCCTCTGGCAGTGGGAGCCATTCCCTGTGTCCTGTCCCTCCATCCCTTGTCCCCAGTCCCTCTCCAGCTCTCCTGGAGCCCCTTTAGGCCCTGCAAGGGGCTCTGAGCTCTCTCTGGAGCTTCTCCTCTCCAGGTGAGCACCCCCAGCTCTCCCAGCCTGGCTTCACAGAACAGGCAATATTCAAGGAACAACGAAATTCCTGAGCTGTGCCTATGAACTCACAGAACATGTTCCTGCTGCTCCCAATTCCAGCCCTGGTCACTGAACAGGTGACAAGGGACACCTGGGGAGCCAAGCTCTGCTCCAAGGCTGGGCACCCCAGGCTGCTCCTGCCCAGCTCCTTTTGGGAAGTTCTGGGAGCCTGGCAGGACTGAGCGTGCAGAGTGCAGGAAATGCAACCAAAGGCAGGAAAAGGAATCCCAGTGCTCACAGGAGGCAAATACTGGAAAGGTTTTATGTAGTGACATCTAAAAAAGAAGTCAAAGAAAATGAACCACAAAAAATTCATTATTACTTGAATGCCCCTATCAGCAATTTGTCATAAAAATAAATTAAAATCAGCATTTTAAAACTCAAGTAAAAAGGAGGTTCCTTAGACTGGAAAAGCTTTTGCCTTATGCACCTCTGAAGATAATCGCCTGTACAAGCTCCTGACACAGCACATGAGCAAACTTCTCCTGACTCCCAATTGTGCAACTTCAGCCTGTTCTTTTGCTCCATTGATCCAGGCAGAAGATTCCTGGATCAGCTTTTTTTCCCCCTCCCCAACTTCTTGAGTTTCAGCTCTTAAGGCTTTAAGCCAAGGCTCAGCATGAGGTGTGAAAACTGCCAAGGAAGGAGCAGGTAAGAAAGGGAAAATATCTCTTCCTGTTCTAATACTTTTGGAAGAGGGAGTGGGGGGGTTACAGGTCAGATTCTGCCTCCAAGAGCAGCAACATTTTGCTCTCTAGACTGCAGGAAGGGAGCCTGGGGCTAAAATCAGCAGGAAATTATCTCAGTTCAAGGTTGCCACAGCAGGTGTGTGCAGGATCACACCCAATGCTCAGCACGAGGACATGCAGCACATCCCACCCCTGGCACCACAGCCCCTTCTGCCAAGTCACAGAATTCTTTCACAGGATGTCAGGTGGAGGGAGTGTACTCCAAGTTTTCACCCACACTCAAGCTTCCTTAAGAATTTAAGGTTTTAGTTCAAGACTTGAGTCCACCCAACCCCAAAGCTTTGCCCTGGGCCAAGCTCATAAGCCCTGTTGCTGCCTGGGCACACCTGACAAAAACTAAATTAAAAAAAAAAAAAAAACAAAAAAAACCAAAAAACCCATAATTGCAATAAGCCTGGAGGCTTCCGAATTTGGAAAGAGCATGATTAATATTAATATGTATGATTTCATAGTAGGCAGAAACACAGAAAAGAGACAGCACTGTGACTTAAGCCCCAGAATCAACTGGGATTTTGGCAGCACATGCTGGAGAAGACAGTAGCAGCTGTCAAGTCACAGCTGGAGTTGCCTCGAGTGAAGGTGATTGAGAAATGGGATTTAGAAAAAAACCAAAACAAGTAAAATACACGGTAAAATAACACGCAAAGGGAACAGGCAGCTGAGCTAACAGGCTAGCCTTGCTTGCAGAGCATCCCAATAGTTCTGAGTTGCTCATTTCCTTCTTCCATCAAATACAGCCCCAGCCCAACTCACTCTTTACGAGTGGGGTTTTTTTCAATCACTTCTCAGGCATTCTCAGCTCTGTGCAGGGAAGTCACTCACACAATAAGGCTGTGGGGGGGTGACCCTGGCTGGGCACCCTGGGCCCACCCAGCCCCTCTGCCAATCTTGCCCTGCAAACCTCACACAAGCTCAGTGTCCTCACAACATCTGTAGGAGCCCTAAATGAGATCACCTGTCCCATCCCACTGTCCCTTGGAGCAGCAAAATGGGCCATGCACAAACCACTCTGATCTTTTCATTCCCACAGTCTCCTTTAAGAGCTGCTGCCCAGGCTGTGACCTCTCAAACAGACACGCTTCCCCTATTATAAAACTGCCAGAAAATCCCAAGGATTTAAAACCACAAACAAACAGAGCAGTACATCCCCAATCACAAGGGACCCCACAGCAGCCACCCCTGGGCACACCCTCACTGACTCACAGGAGTTTACAACACACAACAATGCTCACAGAAAGCTTCTGTGTTCTCCAGCACTGCCTCTCTGCCTCTTCTAGTTCTGCTTCCACTGGAGGCCTGGACATCAAAAACCTCCTAATAAGGAACAGTCTGAGGTGAGCTCTTCCTGACAGCTTCCAAAAGTCACCAATAATACACAATACTTCTTTAAAAAAAAAGTCACCAGCAGTTAGCTTGAAACTAAAACAGCTGCAGCATTTAAAACATCTACTGCAAATGCAAACTACTTCGGAACATCATAATTAGTAAATGGCAAATATTAGGAGTTATGGGAAGAGGGATCGTTAAACCAGACTTTAATAGCCCAGCATCTCTTCAATTCCATATGAAAACCTAGTCAGCACACACTTGCAGCATTAAACCCACATTAAGAAACAAACTGCTTCATTTCTGGAGTTGTAAAAACAAAGGTTAAATATCTGCTTCAGCACAAACCCTGTAATTTTTCCACAGCAACTCTATTGTTTTGCTTTGCACAGCTAATAACACCTGCCCTGCTTTGCACCCACTCATCTCCTGAGCAAGGCTCACACTGGAATCACCACACCAGAACAAACTTCAGGGACTACATTTGCCACTAAGGCTTCTGGAAGCACCTCTCCCTTTAGTTATACTTCATATACATAAAGTAGTGAATTGAAAAGACACTTTTTTTTGCAGCAAACCCTTTTTCCACTACTTGTAACAAAATAAGCAGCTGCACACATTCAAATATTCCTGAAGCAAACCAGAGATGCCCCCAGGACTGCGGCTCCTTGCCTGGACACCCTGTCCCATCCCCTGCCCCCTCCCTCAGTTCCATAGGTCCCCACCCATCTCAGCCTCCTCATCTGCCCCCTTCTCTGCTCCCATGATTTCTCAGCTCCAGTTTGAGCTGCCAGTTCAACCACTCCTCTCATTTTCCCTTTATAGCCACTTTTGTCCCTCCATGAGGACAATGGTGCCTGTTCTTGGTACATGAACAGGGAATGGGCACGGCCCCGAGGCTGCCAGAGCTCCAGGAGCTCCCAGGGATGCCCAGGCTGGGATTGTTGGGGTGTCTGTGCAGGGACACGAGCTGGACTGGGTGATGATCCTTGAGGATCCCTTCCAGCTCAGGACATTCTGTGATTCTTCTCACACATCTTTCCCAGAAACATGTGGACCAGTTTGATGTCACTAAAGACAAACATGATCTTGACAATATCCGACCATCTCAGTCTAACTGGAAAAATTATAAACAAATTAAAGCACTTTCTCATGCTGGAAAAGTCTGGCAGCCTCAGAACAAAATGATACCAGAAGTGTCTCCACCCAGGTCTGTAGCTTTGGAGTAAATATGGATATCCAAATCAAATGTCTTTGGAATTTCAGGAATTGGAGCTGGGTATTTCTGGATATGCAGAGCTGGACATTCAAGGGAATTCCAGGATTTTCCAAACAGCTGCACAAAGGCATAAATTATGCTGAAGGCCTCCAATGTGATGTCTCGGTTTTATTCCTTCCTGTTCTCTGTCCCCACTGCAGCCTGGCTGGCAGCCCTAATTTGCAAGGTCTGGTGCTGCTCTCAGATCAAACAGACAGCATCAGTAGGAAGGAAAATTCGTGGAAGGGACAAAGCATTAATTAGTACTTGGAAGTTGAGCAACTTACTAGGACAAGACTGATAAAAGTGTAAAATCCCATTTCACTGCCTAGCCCCTTTCATGTCTGTCAGAACAGTGATTAAACTCCCCCCAGAAAGTCAGTATTGATTCAGTGCTTGATCCAAAGGAAACTCAAGTCAATATGACCTGACCCCACAACTCCTCCCATGTCAGACACTGAAAAAGTCAGGAACTACCTCCAGACACTCCTGACAGGAGGTTTGAGGGGCGTCTGCCCCTCCATAAATCACCTGCATGATGCACCTCACTCACTGTCCCCTTCTAACAGCACTGAGCAAACAGCCCCACATGTGAACCATTCCCCTTCACGCCAGAGAGAGCAGCTCCCTCATCCCGTGGGGTAAATCAATCATTTATTTCTCCTCAGACTGCAGGTTTGTGCCTGACTTCCACCTGAGGGGCCTGAAAACCAGACTGGCACTTTATCTGAAGAGCTCCTGTCACACCAGCAGCACCTGCTCCTCCAAACTGAAATTCTGGTTCCCCCAGCTTCCCACAACCAGAGTCCCTCTGTGTGTCCCTTTAATAATTGCTTTATTCATTGTTGGGGTGTCTTGTGCAGGGCCGTGGGCTGGGCTGGATGATCCTTGTGGGCCCCTTCCAGCTCAGGATATTGTGTGACTCTATTATTTTCATTTTCTATTTCATCTTCCCTTCACAGAAATCATCATCAATTAATAAAGATTTAAACCAAGAGGAGTTTATAATTCTGTGTGACTGGTGGAGCATCACAGAAAACATCAGAGTTCAAACTGAGCCCCAAGCCTTTCCTGCTGGATCCTGCTGCCCTCAGTGGTGCCACCAGTCCCTCCTGATGACAAGAGCAACAACTTCCAGCAAACTGAAATCCCACATTATGGTGTTTGGGCTACACTTAGTAAAGGGTAAGGTGTGACGTGGTTTACACCAGGATAATGGTGTAAATAATGGTTATTACTGTTATTGTCTTGTCAGTGCCAAGAGGAAACACTGCAATAAAATCCAGAGAACAGGGGGTTTATGTTTCCAGCTATTTAAAGCATTCAGTGTTCCAGCCTACCTCTCTGAAGGCGGCAAATACTAAAAAACACACAAAGGTCAACAAAAATTTAAAATCCAATAATGAAATATAAGCGAGCTTTAAAATTCATTAAATGGCTTTTCACTTTTTTATTCTCCTCCTCTGCTTTGTGTTTGTAAAGTGTCATCAAGCAACTGCTTTGGAAGAATTAGCAGTAATTTTGTGCAAATGTGAGTGCCCTCATGATTTCATTTAAAGTGCAATATAGGTAAAGACCCACAAAGAGATTCTAATTGTTATTTAAAAAGTAACCTTCTCACTTTACCTTTATGCTCTGAGAACAGGCACAACCATGGCAGGCCATTACCCTACCCAAAATACTGCATAAGCTAATGAAGATCAAAACTAAGGTTAAGTAAATTCTGACAAGCAGCAGACAAGAAACCTTGTGTGGCTCTCTGAGGCTCTGCAGCTCGAGGAAACACCCAGAATAACTCAGCTGGGACTCTGCTGGTATCAATCCACTCCTGATTTCTCTCTTGTAATGGCTTTCTGCTTTCTGTGTCAGCACTTAGACGTAGCACCAATGGGTACTGCATTTCCAGGACCCACCAACACAGAAAGGGCCCTGCTGTTCCATAGAGGAGACAGGAGCAAAGGAAGTCCTGTATCCCTTTTGGGTGCTGGGGAATGCAGTCAGAGGGATCAAGGATGCTCAGAGGCAGCACATGGCAGAGCCCAGCTCTTTCCAGCCTGAGCCTTCCCTTCCAGAGCCAGGAAGGTGCTGTGAGCACTCACACCTCAAACCATGGGAAGTGACACAAGACCAAAGGGCTTTAAACTGACAATGGCAGGGTTACATGGGATATTGGGAAGGAATTCTTCAGGTTAGCCAGAGCAGCTGTGGCTGCTCCTGGGTCTCTGGGAGTGCCCAAGGCCAGCTGGATGGGGCTTGGAGCAGCCTGGAACAGTGGAAGGTGTCCCTGCCCTTGGCAGGCGTGGCACTGGATGGGCTTTAAGGTTCTTTCCATCCCAGCCCAGTCTGTGATTTTAAGTCAGTTCCATTTGCACATAATAAGGGTACTAAAGGGGAGAGGGACCAAGGATTCCCCTTCCCTCCTGATCATCCCATGCTGACACACCACACCGGTGGTTTTACTGCTCTGGAATGAAATCCCCTTGTGCTCCATGACCCACCAGCTGTGAGGGAGATGTGCTGACTGACTATGTGTGACACAGCCCCAGAGCTCCAGAGATCTCTCATTTTCCCTGTCAGCAGGAAGGATGGTGCTCCTGCACAGCAGCCTGGGTCACAGAGCCCAGGGAGATCCTTTTTTTAACAAATCCATTAAAGCAGAGTTCTCAGATTACTCCCACAGTAGAGAGCCGGTGATGCTGTCAGTGTTTCCTGTTCCAAGGCAGAACAAGTGCTGGGACATGGCAGACAGCCCTTGGCATGGCTCTCTGGGGTATCAGGGATCAGAGTGACTCCCAGGGAGGAATCCCTGGGAGGGCAGGATCACAGAACTGGGATTCATTACACAGCGAGCACCGAGTACCGGATTTTAAAAAGGAAAATGCAAACTGTGATTTTTATCCAACTCACCAGGAATTTTCTTCCTTTTTCAGGAAACTGCATCCCCCCCAAGGACCCGAGCAGCAGAGCCCTGAGCTGCACCCAGAGCAGGCTGTGATGGCTCAGCACAGCCCTCTCCTCACAGTTTTACGTCTCATTGCATCATTCCTGCATTATTTTTAGATAACCGTCAGGGGATGTCAGAATGTGGGTCGATAGCTATTAGATTTATAGGCAGAAATAGCAAGGCTTGTAGCTATAAGGTGTAAAGCATTCAACAATTTCTAGAACAAATCTGACCGTGGGGACTGGGGGCTGGAAAATACAGTTGCTTGTACTCCCAGAACTGTTTAGGAAAAATAATCTCCGTGCTGCTCCGATACATTTCTGGAGTTGAATCACTGCTGTTGACTCACAGGAGGGTCAATACTCCGAGTATTCAGCTTGAACAGCCCTTTGCAGACTTTGATAAGGACATCTTACCAAAAATAAGCCTCTCCTTTAAATGTAATCTATCAGCATGCAGAATGCCCTCAGCTACACCCCAGAGCTCAGGCGTGTCTGAGGAGCTGGGAAGCGGCAGCCTGCCAGCAACATCTGGAGCAGATGTTCCATTTTAGGCAAAGATTAGTGGCGTGAATGACAAAATTAGTAAAACCTCCTTGGTTACCTGAGCAGGCTCATTTCCCTTTGCTGTTGTTAACAGGTGGGTTTCTCACAGGCTGCATTTTCTGATCAGCAACACTCCTGCTCTCTGCCGGGAGAGGATAAGGAGGGAGGATGGCCTAGAATGGACCAGAAGATTCCCCAAAATCCAGGCACATGGACAGCACATGCCTAAAGCCAACTTCATCCATCACTCCTGCCTGGTCAAGAGGGGAGATCTCCAAGACAGCAAGCACAGGACTGCTCCTCAGCAATTCCTGCTGCCATCCCAAAGGGCTTGGGGTATCCAGGATGCTTTGGGAGCCCAGCAAGGAAAACACCATGAGGCTGGTCTTCCCCTCTGGAGTGGCAGCTGGAAGCCTCCAGGCACTAAAACACCTCTACATGCCCATGCTTCTCCAAATAAATCCAACTCCAAGTGTCTTTCCCTGGAGACACAATAGGACACTCCTGATCCAGAGTGAGGCTCACAAGCAGGACTATTATTCACATAATTACAGCACCTTCCTGGGTGTTTTGTATCCCTGGGGAGATATTTCTCATAGCTGCACAACTAAAAAGGCAGTGTAAATCTAATGTACCTTTGTGAATTCTACCAGCCAGGGAAGGTTGTTTCTCCATTCAGAGAGGCCTGATTAATATGCAAAACTAAAACACCACTGTTGTCACTGTATTCTGGTCACTGCTGTTGCGTCCCATGCATCCTGCGTTGTCTCTGCATGACAAATGTGTTACTGGCTTATTACTCATTCATTGTCAATGTCAGGGAATATTTGGATCGTGATGCCAAACAACCATCAAACCCCACAATTATCTATCAGTTCCTTGTCAGATGGGTTGCAAACTAAATGTCACATTAACGTCTGAGCTTCCAGATGCTTCCAAATGTCTTTCTTAAGCTTCACCTTTTAACTCTATTATTTCTCTAAGAAGTACTTCCTTTATTCATTCCTTGATCAGTATCAAACCAAATTCTCAGGAACCTGCTAAGAATAATTTACAGGCAGCAGCTCTCAGGTGCCTTGAGCCTGTGCAGACCTCTCTCCTGCTGTGAGAAAGTTTAGGCTGAGAACTTCTAAAAGCAGGTACTGAATGCATCATTTTCATTATTCCTAATAAAGAATATGGAAACCAAATCTGTTTGGTATATCCTAAATGTTAAAGTGGCAATTTTCATTAAGTTGCTATGTAATATGTAAAGGCCATCCTACACAATATAGTTATTTTCTACTTCAGAAACATCCTGGCAGTGGGACAGACAGGGAAGGAGCATGCCAGCTGCTGTGTGACAACCACAAGTGACCACAGCAGCTACATCCCCATTGTGCTATCCCTTATCTCCACATCATCATTTCCTATACCAAAGGATTTCACCCACCAAGGCTCTGCTCATATAAAGAACTATTTTAGCTCAATAACATCATTATAGTTTGAGCCCTTCTGCCTACAAACAGCTTTCCCTTCTCTCAATTATTTACACTTAGTTATTTATCTTAATCAGGGAATTTCTTAGCATTTAAGTTAATATATTACCTACCTGTTAAAACCTTAATATTACCAGCCTGTGGGTGTAGTGCTATTACATTCGCCTAAATGCTGATAAAACCACTTTTAGTCTGCCTTATTTACATATATAATTTCTATACTCAGTGGTTAGCTGAGTTTGTAATGTGTTTGGAGGATGATAAGTGTTAGAGCAGATAAGCATTATCTTATCCTTATGGGAAGCAAATCCACGTATCTCCAAAGTGTTTTAAGTTAATTAAGTGCCACTTTACAAGGATAGCAACACCGTGCTGAGGGCTGTGGTTCAGTGTCGGCCTCCATGTCCATATGCAACCCTCCCAAAGTTAATTTCCTAATTGGATAAGCAGATGAGAGCACAGCCAGAACACAGGAGGCTGCTGGCATGCACGTGGCCATACCTCAGCATGTTCACATTATTCCATGTGCAAAAGCACAGATGCAGACTGCTTTAAAAAATGAGCACAGGCTTATTTCACCCCCAAGGAATGTAAAGTTCCTTTTCAACATTAACATTTGGTAAAAGTAGCAGTTTAATCTGTGCATTTCTTTAGCACAGGGGAAGAAGCCCTCTCTGTTTGCCCCTTTTCTGGCCAGCTTCACTTCAGCACTCCTTTATCACTGCTCTCTCTTTTACAGCAATTGCAACAATTTGCAATTAGCTTTAAGTCTCCCTGATCTTATACATCAAGTTGGACAGGGCTTGGAGCACCCTGGGATGGTGGATGGCAGAAGGCTGGAACTGGATGGTCTTTAGGGTGCCTTCCAACCCAAACCATTCTGTTGAGAGACCACAAAATAAAATTTAACAGAAGAGCACTGGATGAGTCAGCAATGCCCTTCTGTTCCCTGTCTTACCAATATTTAGCTTGAAGTTCAGACTTTTGGTACTGTTTTTCCACACTGCCAAGTAGATGCCACATCATTCCTGTCACGTTGGCTTCCAGGCAGCCGAGCACGTACTGGAGTCAGCTGCTGCTGTGACTCCACTCCTATCCAGCAGCACCCAAAGCACCAGAGAGGGAGTTTCCAGCCCTCACACTGCTTGGAGGCTTTACTCCAAGAGCCAGACCTCTGCTGGACACAGAGGCTAGAAGGTGGCTGCCTGGGAGGTTCCCCAGGTCCCCAGTGAGCAGCACAGGTGATCTGCTCACACCTTTTCCAGATGCTCAGACAGGGCAGGTACAGGGGATGGCTGTACCCAGGGTTTATTGAGAGTTCTCTCCCTCCTGCAATCCCTATTTTCCAGTGGCAGCACCATTTAGTGACCATCCCACTGAGAGGGTCTCACAGTACCTTTGGACACTGGACACAATCACCAGCTCTCCTCAAGCCATGTCACTCACCCTCCAGCCAGCGGGATGTTCAAAGCTTGGACCACCTTTGCTGTCTCTGGGTCCTATAAATGCCCAATTTCTCAAATTCCTCATAGTCATCAATGGGTTCCTAGACTAACTCCAGAGGAATGAGATGAGCTAATGAGAAGACTTTGCCCAGTACTTCCCAGGAAGCAGCACACGGCTCCTGAAAATGCTGAATGCTCCCTTCTGAGTCTCTGCTCCCTTCAGCTCCTCACCTGGTCACACAGCACAGAACCCACTCTTTGTAAACACAAACCAAAAAGTTCATTTATGCAAATCTCCATAAAGTTGGAAATAAGCTAGATCACAATTTGTACTCATGTAAATGTCAGCACATAAAAAACCAGGCTTGGATCAAAAAGACAAGTTGTAGTTAACACCCAGAGTAAAATGCACACATTCATTTCTGACCTTCATTAGCTTTCTCTGGACATCTGCTGGACAAGAGAATTCCATCCATAAAAAAGACTGCAGAAATTAAAAATCCTCTGAACTCCCAGATCAGTGCCTACACGTACAAAGCCCTTCCATCCCAAAGGGCACCCTCGGACCTCTGTGTGTGGGAGCCATCCATTAGATCAGCAAAGAGCCAACCCCACACAACCTGTATAACGAGTTCAAGAGCAATAATCAACCTTTAGAAAGAACAAAGCAAATGTACAGATTGGGCCACCTTTGGGACAGCTCTTCTTGCCCAGAGAGGAGTAAGAGGGAGCTTGCTGTTATTTCCAGAACAGCATGGCAGAGAAGCACCATTCAGACAGAGGGATTGTGTCAAATCCCTCCTTTCCAAGAGCCAAAGCAGTGATGTTTACCTTGTTTTTATGGCCAACCTTTACAGAGATAAATAAATACATACACATAAAACATGAGGGCTGCTGTAGCACTGAGAGCTGTTATTTCCAATATGCTTTACACTACATGACTCACAAACCAAACCCACAGCAATGGTATGATCAGATTGGTGATTGCTCATTTTATCTGTACAGAATGGAGCTTTTCAAGACATTCAGGTTTTTAAAGATGGCTTCAACTCTCACTGAAATCCAGCCAAGTCCTATAATGCAGGAGAAATCCATAGCTGGCTGCACCCAGACTGGGTTGTAGCTTCTCTCTTTGGCTAAACATTTCCCAATGCTCTGTGAGGTGCAGGCTTTCCACTTGCTGCCCTATATATAATACTTTTGTCTAAGGTTGAAAGGTGTAGCTGGGTGTGTATTGTATCCCTGTCTGTCAGAGCTGGGCAGTTCTCTCCTGTTCATGGGGCAGTTTTCTTTATCTCCCCCACAGCCAATCCTCCCTCCAGCAGATCTCTGCTGTCCATGGCCACTGAGTGTCCCTGCAGGGCTGATCAAATTCCAGCATCCCATGGGGAGATGCTGTGCCCAGGGCAGGAGCCAAGCATTCCTACCTGGATCCAATCTGAGCCTGGAACAGCACAGCAGCCTTTGCCCACTGCATTGCCAGAGGAGCAGCTTTCTCCTGCCCTGCATTCCCAGAGGAAGAGCAGGCCCATCTCCAGCAGCCCTGGAGCTGCAGAGGAAAACTCCCCCCTTGTGCAGGATCCCTGCTCCAGCAGAAGCACAGCTGGCACTGCAGGAGGGCTGAGCCCCCATGGGATGGGGCTGTGCCACCACCCTGACCCACAGGAGCTCAGCTCCTATTCTGACTCTGGGTTGGTTTTTTTTTGTTCTGTTTTTTGGGGGGTTTTTTTGTACTGTTGAATTTGTAGTTTTAGTTGTCCTTATAAAGAACTGTTATTCCAACTCCCATATCTTTGCCTGAGGGCCCCTCATTTTCAAAATTATAATAATTCAGAGGGAGGGGATTTACATTTTCCATTTCAAGAGAGGCTCCTGCCTTCCTTAGCAGACACCTGTCTTTTCAAACCAAGACAACTTTATTCCATGATTTTGTAGCTGCTAAACCACAGGTCAGATTTCAAGTGAAATGTGACCTTTGAGAGCCAAAAGAGAATTCTCATCTCTCAGGGTGTCATTGGTCAGGGAGCTTGGCCCAGAGCTGAAGTGGGGTTTGTGAGGCACCAGTACAAAACTACCTGCAAGAAAATCAAAGAGAAATGGTGAACAAATGCACATTTCCAGCAGACAGGAGATTTTAGGTATTCCTCAAGTGCCCTGGATGAATACTTATCCCAGCACAGAAAATTCCTGGCAGGAAAGCCAATCCAGCTGCTCCTCATCCTCAGCCCCAGGGGCTGTCCCAGTGACCCTGACTGTTTCCTTTCAGTGCTGGTGGGTGGGGATGGCCCCCCCACATCTTGTTGTAAACCCCAGCCCTGCTGAAACACAGCCCACAGCTACCCCTCAGAGCACTGAGCTTCTCTCAAAACCACATGTACCAAATATACACTTGACCCAAAGTTACATAAGCGCCGTGCCAGAGCTATTTTTTAGCCAGACTGATGAGCGCTGCTATAAATCACCCCAGGATGCAGAGGCCAGACAAGATGTCACATTTATGTGCTCAGCTTTCTGCCTGCCCTGAGAAAGCGTTTGTGATATGCCAACATATCTATTCCTTCTCTGCCTCCCCTGGTGTGTAGGTGCATGACTGCTGCTCAGCACTGAGCAGGCTCCAGACAGCGCTGCCCGTGCCCGCAGCAGCCTGGGGACAGCACTGAGCTGTCCCTGCCCTGCAGCCCCTCTCAGCAGCCCAAGCCACCACCAAGAGCAGCCCCCAGGGCAGGGCAGAGTGGGGAGCCCCAGGTCAACCTCCACAGAAGGGCAGTAAGTGATAACCCCAGCTCACCCTGTGTCTGCAGGGATGGCAGACTGCTGCTTGTCCTATCCTAGTTCAATGTCCTGGAATAAGGGCTCGTATCTAGAGCTGCAGTTATTGCCCAAATAACTGCCTAAATCCTCCTGGAAACTTCTGCCATAGCAGGATCCAGGAGCAGGCAATTTCACAGTTTGATTGCACGTAACATTCAACTTCCTACCTTATTCCTTGTTATTCTCATGCTTCTCCTTTGTTTATCACTCACCAGTGCCGCTTCAGCATCTCACAGTGCCAGGCACAGACAGGACAGGTTTCTCATGCAAGTGATCACAGTAGGAATATCAGTAACACTTTCCTCCTCAGCTGAGTGCTTCAGTGCTGTCCCCAAAGCCACTGCCTGAGCAAAGTGCTCCTGGAAAGCCACGCTGCATCCCTGCACCTGCCTCTCCTCCTGGGTGCAAAGTGACACCAGCTACAGCTCAGGCTCAGCACCAAGACACAGCACACACCAGCTCCTGGCTCAGCACAGCACAGAATGGGGCATGAGCTCTGTGTTCCAAACTTGGAGAGGGAATCACACTGACACTGCCAGAAACACCAACTCTGCTCATTCCAACACACAGAAACTTGCAGGGATTAAAGCTACAGAGATTGGAAGCAATAAGCAAGACCCTTGATTGAAATTACACCCCCAGTTGTGAATCTGTGGGGAACAACTTTAAAAAAATCAGCTTCCACAGTGAGTGTTTTAATTAGATCCCTCACCTGGATTTCTTACATCTTTACAATGTGTTTTTCCATCCTGCACAGCATCTTTAAAATTCCCTTTCTACATCTCTGAACTACCGAACCTGGTGAGATTTTAATAGAAATCCCTTTTCTGTGCTATAAAGAGAAGCATTACTTGAGATTTCAATTAGCAGTTGTCAGTGCTGAGCCATAGGAAATACTGAATAGTTTGCTTAACTTCTTAGAGAAAGTGCCTTTTGCTTTCTGACCTTCTGCACTCAAATGATGCAACACACTTGAGCCATTTGAAAACTCCTCTTCCAAACCCAGCTCTGCGGGAGTAAGAGCCGTTCCCCCGATCAATAGACCCTGCACTGCTCCAGCCCGTGCTCACCCGCCGCACACCCGGCTCGTTTGATGCAGAAATCGTGCCGCTGTCATTTTCTGACCGCCGCTATAAATCTGAAAGGCAGCATTCTGTTATTACCATTTCCTTCCATCCTGTGCAAGGTACCCCGAGCTTTACACACACACGGAACTTGGAAATCAGATGCTAAATCGATTCAGTCTGTTGAGACTCCGTTTGCACAACAACAGAGGGGAGAGCAGGAGAGCAGGGGTCCGTCATGCAAACTTCAGGCAAGGCGGGCACCTGCTCCGAGCCTCGATTCACCATCACCGACCCTACCCCGAAGGCATTAAAGAGCAGGAGAACTGTTCCTACCATTCAGCTGCCTGTAGACTATGTCTTCTAGGAGCGAGAGCCTCTTCAGCACTGCATCCTGGATGGAGCTGATGCCGTGGGCTGTCAAGTTGGCCACTTCTGCCCTGGGATGGATGTCATGGTAGGAGTCGCCGCTCTTGGTCGTGATGGGTCTGCACTTGGCCAGGAAGAGGACGAAGCCAGCCACGGCGATCAGGTTTAACACCAGCAAGACTTTGACTCTCCTCAAAGAAGCCATCAAACTTCCCGAGGGGCCCCGCCAGCCGCCGCGCTGCCGGCAGGGCTATGGGAGCGGGCCGGCGGCCGCCCGCCG